>NC_141821.1:8646451-8965201 GCF_982586985.1 Callionymus lyra
TGACGGCCCCTCGCAGCAGACACTGTATGACATGTGGCCCCTGATGAATGTAATGGCTCACTAGGCTCTAAAGTATCCATCAAAGACGTGTGTTTTAGCAGCTAGTGTGTCGTTTCATCACATGATTCCTTCTCCATCTTACGAAAATATATGGTCTGGGTCAATCTTTTTGTGTCTTGAAGCTTGTGTTCATCAGAGGGTTCTTGTATTTGGGCAGAAATGAACTCCGGGCTTGTTTTGCAAAACTCTTTTCCCAGCAGCAAAGGGTGGGAGATCCAGAGCGGGACGAGGAGGGTTGATGAAGCGGGGAAAAAAACAAGGCCGACCACGCCTGGACACTTCCTGTCTACGCTGGCCAGGACCTCCCTCACTTTCCCTCCCGTTTCTCTCTTTAGGTTTTCTCCCCTGGCAGCTCCCTGTGTTTTTTTATTCTCCCTCCAACTCTATTCCCTTTGTTTTTCCTCTTCCTCTCTCCACCAATATTATTATTATCTCTGCCTTCATCCTGTGTTTCTCCGGCGCTTCCCAGCCTGCGGAGACGTTCGCCTCATCCCAGATTCTGCAGGAGTGTGGATAAATAAAGAGAAAAAAAAAAGAAAAACCTCTTTCCGTGGCGTCTGAGCTCCAGGCTGCGTTCAAGGACTTGTTAGAGCTTCGGCGAACACTGCTTTTTGAGCTGCACCTTTTTCTTTTTCTTCTTCTTTTTCTTTCCTTGAGCATCAATATCGACTTTGTTCGTCGATTCCGATGATCTATTTAGTCTTTGAGATTAAAAGCGTCTCACCCGGCGTGGATCAGGGAGCACTTTAACTCGAGCGGTGACGCCGAGATTCATCCGCCGACGTGTCAATCATCCTTCAATTTAAATTACCTCTCAAAAGAAAAACAAACAGACTCTCGCACTCGTGTAACTCATGTATTGCACGACACGTTTCGACACCGTCGGTAAAAAAAAAAAAGGGGAAGCGAGCTCGTGGGGGAGAGTCGCGTCTCTTGTGCGCACGAGTCATGTACCTTTTATTGCGCTTGTTTTGACTTCTTCTCTTTTTTCGTTTTTGTTCGACGTCATCGTCGGCCGAACGTTACGAGTCAATCCAACGATGTGTGTATCACGAGAAGAGTCGAACACGCTTTGATTTTCCTCAACGCGAGGTTCGTTTTTTCCTCTCCTTCACCGAAAACTCATCATGTTCCTTCACTTCAACATCAGTTTTACTGTCACTGTTGGATTGTTGAGATCATTGTATTATCTTATCTCAAACGCTGGTATCTTCATTGGTCTCAGTTTTGATACTCTGTGTAGAGCAGCTGTTTTTTCCACAAAGAAAAGAGGAATCCTGAAATTTCACATGAATTAAGGACATATTCTTTAAATTAAATCTGGTTTTGAATCGTCTCGTAATCTTCATTCCGATCTCGTTTAAGGATCGTCTTGGCTTTACTTTACATGCATGTCAGTGACGTCAAACTCAAATCACACAAGGGGCAGAAATCATCACAACGTTCTGCGTCAAAATAAAAATGAATATGTTGCCTGGTCAAAACATTTTAAAACTATTGTTTAAGTCTTCATTTCAATGTTGGCAGACAGTGGATCAGTATTGACTTGGTTCACTTTTTTTTTTTTTTTTTAAGATCCTGTGGCCCATATGAGTTAAGAAAAGTGGGCGGGATTTAGTTTAAGATTGTCATGTGATTTACTTCAATTTATTAATGTATGTTTTAATTAAATCATTTGATTAGATTGACTTTGGAGATCTCCTTCTGAGTTATATATATATATATATATATATATATATATATATATATATATATATATGTACTGTGCAAAGGTTTTAGGCAAGTGTGGAAAAAAAAGAAAATGGCTGCAGAAATAATAGAATAGAATAGAAAATGTTTATTCATCCCCAGAGGGGAAACACACTTTTACAACAGCACAGTTGAAAAAAATAAAGTGCAAGGAAAAAAGATAAATATTTTATAAATAATTTTATAAATAATAAAAGAGACAATAAGAAAAAAATAAAATAAAAAATAAAACGATCTTAAAAATATACAAATTATTTACAGTATTCTAAATTTAACACTACTAATAAAATAGAATAAAATAGAATAAAATAAAACACACAAGAAGAAAAACACACTACGGATTAGCATCAGGATATTTAAAGTAGAGAGTTAAATATCCTGACACCAGTTGGGATGAAGGGTAAATTTTGGGATGAATAGGTAAATTTTGGGCCAATCATACGCCTCCCTGATGGTATTGCATGATGGATAAATATCTGCCTGTATTTCTCAGCATTGAAACCATCAATGACCGAATCTCCAACTCCATTTGCAGAAATGTTGCCCCAAACTAGCAAGGAACGTCCACCATGTTTCACTGTTGCCTGCAGACACTCACTGTTGTAGCGCTCTCGTAGTAGAACCACCTTGTGTCTTGTTGTGCTGAGCGCTGGTGTATAGATAGATAGATAGAGAGAACTTTATTGAGTTCTATCTATTGAGTTCTTTGTTGAGTTTATTGAGTTCTGGGTGTATGACCTGTGACATGAAACCTCAGCTTGGTAGGAGTTTGTTCCTCACCCAGTTCTACACAACTGTATCTTTTTCACTTAGTGACTGTGTTTCAACCTACCTGAGAAATTTATGAAATTAGCACCGGTTTGGTATCATTGGTTGATCACACACTAGGATCCTACAAAACACCTGACTGTGTGCAAATGTACCTCTAAGAATTGATGCTTGTTTGAAGGCAAAGGGTAGTAACAACAAATATTGATTTGATTTTGATTCTCTTTTTGTTCGCTCACTTTGCATTTTGTAAATTGATAAAGGTAAACAATTATTATTTATATTTTTGAAAGCATTCTTGGTTTACACCATTTTTTCACACCTGCCTAAAACTTCAGCACAGTACTGTATATATTGTAGTGTGGTTGTATTAGGGTCAATAGAATGTATAAGTAAATAAATAAATAGAATATGATGATGGAAGATGCCAGGATTTACTCTGAAAAGAAGTTGGGTATCATTGAAAAGTGCAAGAATTGTATCGCGACACAAAAACCAATAGTTTCTATTTTCTAATTAATCCAAAAGAGGGAAAGAAAATGATCAAGAAGAAAATAAAAGACTAACTGAATAAAATCTCTTCATATTTTTGAAGAAGAAAAAAAAAGAATTGCTGCAATACTGTTCACATATATATCAAATATTAATTGTTCCGTTTTTTGTGTTTCAGATTTCATCCACAAGATCACGGTGCAGGCCTCGCCCGGACTGGAGAAGAGGAGGAACTCCCCAGATTTGGGTTCCGGGTCCTCCCCGTCCTTTGGCCCTCGTTTCCGTGCCATTCAACGTAAGTTTTTATCATTTATAAAAAATGTTCATCCTTCACTTTGGCTTCAATACTCAACGTATCAGCCCTCGCTCACTCGCGAGAGCCCCCATCTTAGGGGTCGTTCCAATTCTCAGGACAGCCGAAGTGAACTTCGGGGAAAATGCCCGCTTGAGGACGGAGGACTCGAGTGGAAATAGACGTCCCCTTCAGAGCTGTATATAACCCACGATGCACTGCTTCGTTGCATGAAAAACACATTCACGTGGCAGCAGTAATGGACCACAGTGGTCTTCTGTCTGTTTATCACCAGAGAAAAAGAAAAAACATATATATATTTTCTTTAAAATCTCAATTATCATTTATTTTATTGTGAAGAAAAGTAATGCTAGTTATGCAAATCAGGCTTCATGTTTTTGCTGTGAAATATATGTATGATGTTAGAAAACTCGCTAGAATAATTGAACTAATTACTACAAATGATATAAAATAACGTTTATGTAGTGACGCGTCATGGCCGGTACATGTCGTCAAATTAAACGATCTATCCACACGTTAGTTTGTCATTCTGTCAACCTTTATAAGTATTTTGTTGTACATTAAATCCCCCCCCCCTCCCCTCGGTCACTTCCCCTCCTCTCTCCAAGTGCCCCCCCCCCGTGTGACGTCATAGTGAAAAGGGAAAAAAAGTTAGTATCGACATGCAAACGTCGACTCCTACGCGTGTGTTCTGAGGTGCATTTCTTGTGTCGGGCAGCAGGGGGAGCCATTACGCTGCCGTGCCGAGCCCAGCAGTTTGACATGCATGTAGTGGTCACTCTGCAGCTCAGCCTCCTGCTGGGAGGATCCATCGTTCACCCAAGATGAAAACAAGAAGGTCACGCAACCCTTCCTCGAGTAAATCCCAGCGTTAACAGAAAACAAACATTGTCGTTGTGGCGAGCGATTATTGAGTTATTTATACAATCATTGAGGAAAAAAACAAATGTTTTCTTTAAATCCACTTCCGTCCTTGGCTCCGTGGTCTCGTCACTCGGGCTTGTTTTAAACGCGGCAGGTGTTGCACGTGAGATACGACGTCTCCTTTTTTAGAAAAAAGAATGTGTTTCATCCCAAAAAACATTTGGGGTGTTTATAGAGACGTCTTTTTTTTGGGTCTCCAGGTGGGTCGAGCGTGTCATGGCTGCTCACGGATCCGACTCTTTATTTCATACTGTGGGGGCCGGATTAGTCTTGCTTTTTCTTCTTCTGCTTCCTGACTAGTCATTCCCCTTCTACCCATTCCAGGTCCTCCAGCTTTGGAAAAAATGATAATTTTAGAGCTTTTAACGTGATAATATGACGCTTCTGCTGCCTCACTCACAGAGCGGCTCTATAGGATCTTTCTCTATGTATCACTTGGAATCTATAAGTGTTTCTCTTGGAATCCTGTGGGAAAATCTTAAAAAATGTCGTTCCACCCTCTAGGAACACAGAGAAATCATGGTAAAGACAATAATAATATCAATATTAATAATAATTGTTATTGTTATTTGTGATCAGTTGGAATGATCTAGTAATAATTTACGATGTTATTACAAGAATATGTCTTTAACATTCCTCTCACCAAACATTCCTTTACTTCAACATCAATTTTACTCTCATGGTTGTGTATAGTTTATGTAACCGACTAATAACTGTAATCTTCATACGTCACAGTATCAACACGAACGTTCATCAAGATGGGGAAATTGATTGTGAACGAATGTAGGACTGAAAGAAACAGCTAAGGCTTTGGAATATCCCATAATATTACTATGTTGTGTCAAGTATATAGTTGCATTTACTAAATGGCTGTGACAGAATTTTCAATTGCACAACAAAAAGCCACCCATAAAATAAACAAAATGAAGCTATCCATGCAGTACCACGTCGGATACTGCAGGGGTCGACACTGAGTAACGCGTTCACGTTCTAATGAGGAAGTGCAAGAAAACATTTGTCAGTAAAACAAAACTAATGTTTTTTTTTTTTTAGGAAACACAATATAAAATAGAATGAAGGAAATAAAGAACGATACAATAATAGGAGATGAATAGAAGGAGTTGAATGTTTGCATTTAAAAAGTTATAAGTATATATATATATATATAAAATTGTATGTATATATATATAATTGTATGTATAAGTAAGAATGTAATATTTCATGATGGGTGTGAAATTAATTCACCACATTTATAACTTTTTTTTTTCTTTTTGTATATTGTAATAACCTTCATTACTTCATATAGACCTGATATTTTATTTTTATTTTCCAAAGATTGACATGTGGGGTCAATTGCATTTCCTCAGGGGCCACATTTATACAGTGGCTCTTGTGAGATGCAAAAATAATGTAGCGAAAAGTATTCAAATCAAGTTATTAAAATTGGATCTAAATATGCTATTATTACATTTTTAAAATCATTTAAAAATACATTTCACTTAAAAAAGGCTTTTGTCACATTTGTCGTTACATAGTTTTCAATGTCACTTTTTGAGGGGCAATAAATATGGACATAAAGCCTAAAACAAAAACCTTATACTCATATATGTATAGAGTCTAGTATTAAACATTAAAAAAAACATTTAAAAAAGACAAAATAAAACGTCGCAACATTCACCCCCTGCTGGTGGAATCTAAAGATTGCAGGTAAGACTTTAGTCTAAATTACTAATGTAAAATATAAATCTGTTAAAAAAACAATGACTTTGTAAAGCTGCTTCTTTTATTTACAAATCAGTTTATTAAATCTGACAATTTAATTCATTTAAAGGAAAAAAAATGTAATATATTTATTCTGAGTTAAATAGAAAATAAAGCGATTAATTATATTATTATTTGAATGAATTATAGATCATAATTATTTAATTACTCTTAGTTATGTCCATAGTAATATTAAATTCACATATTCCAGAGAGTGGATATTGCACAATACGCGCAAAACTAAAGTACATTTTAAAAGTATTTTTTTTAAAAGGAGTAAAGACACAAAAACGATGTTGTTAATCAAGTTAATGAAGAGGAAATTCTTCTACTTGCTGTTCGGATCTGACCTGTAACCAAAAAAAACGACTGAGTGAAAGTTGACATGTTGTGTTTAACAGAAAAAAAACATGTTTTTGGTGATGCAGACGATTGAAAACTGCTGCTGGCGAGCGTGAGCGAGGTGTGATGAGTCGTCGGTGTCGGTGCGAGACGACTCAAGGCTCTTCTAAAGATTGTGGATGACAAAAACATAAACACTACTTTTGGTGTGATCCATGTTGTGCCAAATCCTTTGTCTCGTTGTGACATATGCGTTTGTGTCTATAGTGTTATTCAGGAAAACTGCTGTTTGTTTTCCAAGTGTTTAATTTTGTTTTCGTGGCAGTGTGTGGCGTCTTGAGTCACCTTTTTGTTTCGTGTACTAGTGTCGTTTGTCTTGTTTGTTGTTGTTGTCGTCCACAGTCGCCTCATGGTGTCGCCTAGAAATGTTTGGTCTTAAAGTTATTTTGGCCTCCATCGAATCATCAGTGTTTGTTTGTACAAAATAATGTTGACATTAGAAAATTATCTTAAGCTCCGCCCACTGAAAAACACTGTTTTTCTGGAGATTAAATCTCGTTAACCATAACCCAGGAAGTTTCCACCTCCAAGGGACTCGTTGTATAAACAAAGCGGGGCGTGATGACAGGAGCGGTGAAGCCATTATTATGTCATAATGGACTCTCGTAACCTCTTGTTCGCCCAGATTTCAGAGCAACTTTATAAAGTAATAAGTTGAAAACATGGTCATGACGAGGAACTTACTGCATCTTGGAGAGGAATACTTCAACATTTGAAACATGTGAGTCAGGAGAGAGTTTTTCAATTAAGAAAGCACTTAAAAAGCGCTTCCAACCATAGACTGTATAAAATGTAAAAGTGGTATCTTTGAGGTCAGCGGTCTGTTACTAAAGCTAATCCTAAAGTTAATGTTGGGAGTTAAGGCACTATTTTGGATTACACTATATTGACATTCGTCTCATTTAAAAACCTCCAAGAACCTCCGAGCTATTATCCTTCCTTCTGATCTTTCTTATCTTCCACACGATAAATTCTCTAAATTTAAAATTATAATCTGAGCAAGACACTTTACCCTGATTGCTCCTGATGGCAGATTTGGCAACATGTGGTGCAGCCTACTCCCATCAGTATGTGTGAATGGCTGTTAAAGCGCTTTGTGACCGTGGTCTAGAAAGGCGCTATATAAATAGAGATTATTATTATTATTATTATTATTCTGTATTTGCTTGTGTTGTCTTTCTAATCAACTCAGCTTGGCTAAGAGCCTTCAAGACCAATTCAGAAAGCCTTGTATTATAATGTTTAAACTCATAATTATGGATATCAGTACCGTGAAGGGATTACATGCATACTGTGGTATTAACTTAAAGTGATAGTTCACCTTAAATTAAATCAACGACGAGCAGTCTGGAGGTATTTGGATGTTTTTAAGTGTCTTTTTGGACGAAAATGAAGACAACTGAGCTCCAGTCGCTACATTAAAATGAACAAACACTTTTGTCTATAACTCTTAAAAGAACAGTTTACTCTAAAAATAATCCCAACTCTTAGTCGACATGATGGTGAGTAGAAAATGAGTAAAGTTTGGTTGAACTATCAAGTTCAGCTAACCTTTTGGTAGCATGTCGTACTAACGTTCTCGTTCCTTTGTTCTGGATATTTTTTTGAATCTATTTCTAAATGTTTTAATTTCCATGTTTTTTTCTTTTGCTTCCATCTTCAGTCAGTCCGAGCGACAACAGCCGGACGTTCGGCCTGAGCACGGTCTGGCCGCTGGAGGCGACGTCTCTCAAGCAGGTCAACGGAGACCACAAGCTGGGCCCGCACTGGAGACCCCAGAGTCCCAAGAGCCCCAAGAGCCCCAAAGTTCTGCGCCTCAGCCCTCAGGAGAGCAGGTGAGTCTCCGGGTCGAGCGTTTGAAAAACGGTGAAAAAACGTCAATCTCCTCCACGCCTTGTGTTTCCTCAGCCTGTCGATGAGAGCGAAGCTCCTGGTGTCGGACAGCAGAGAGAACGGAGAGTCCAAGGACGACTTTGAAGAGTACCGACCCTCTACGCCGACGCCTCAGAACGGTGCAGCTTTCATCATCTTCTTAACGGCCTCCATTAAGAGCGGCTGCCATTCACGGCATGAGAGTGAATTATAAATAGAAAAGCTAAATAAATAAAAGTGCTGAGAGGTTTTTTTAAGTCTAAACTTAACACATTCGTCTGTGTGTGCAGGCTCCACCGTGAAGGACAGCCTGAGGCTTCCTCTACCCCAAGGTGATTCTGGCATCGAAGAAGGGGGTTCCTCCCCCGCGGGGTCCCCAAGGCCAGAGATGGCGTCTCTCTCGGGCCTGTTCAAGAGCACGCACCGGGCGCTGCTGGGCGGGGGTTCCCTGTTGGCGTCCGTGGGACTCGGTAGATGGCTGGACATCTCCCCCAAGGTGCCCCCTCGGACTAACCCGCCGTCCCTCGAGGACTGCATGCCATCCGAGCCGGAGACCCCCGCGTCGAGACCACCTTTAGCTTCGGACCCCCCCGTAGTGGACGACCTCGTCACTTTCTCCACGACCGAGCCGCTCCCCAGGACGGTCTCGGACTTGGCCCTGCAGTACCAAGAACTGAAGCCCCTGACGCCGCCGCCGCCGCCGCCCCCGGAGAGGACGGACCACCGGGCGTTTACTCAGAGCCAACAGAGCCCCCAGATCCCGGCGCGACACGGCGTCAGCCCGAGAGAATTCCATGTAAATCCGCATCAGAGCAACGGTGACCTCGGAGCAGCCGGGATGGAGAGCTGTGGACCCCGGACCGACAGGAGGAGGAGGTCCAGTCATGGCCTGCACACCTCGCATCTGGGTCAGTGGATTCATATCGATAGCTTCTCTAGCGCCTCCTATAGACGGACATTAATAACACCATTGATTTATCGACATGTGTTTGAAGGTAGATTAGTTTATTCGTTTTCACAAATAAAAAAACAAAAAACTTTTTCTTAAACAATGGAATTTTTTTTAAGCTACTTTTTTAAATAAATAAAACACCATCATCCTTCCAATTATATGGCATCAACACAAGAAGAAAACTTCTATCAAAGAAAACTGTTATAATAAATCTAACCCTATTTATAATATTAATATTTCCCATAACAACATAATCAAACATTTTTGATTTGAAGTACCTTAAGTTTAAATTAGGCATATTTTTAATCAAAAATATTTTATTTAATTAAAGAAACTTTTTTTTTAAAATTAAAGCAACATATTATGATTTAAAATATTTTCTTTTGATTGAAGCACAATTTTGAACAACTTTTTATACTCTATTCTTAATTGAAATAATTTTGTTTGTTGACTCACCTTTGTTTTGTTTTTTAAGTATTTATCTTGATTCAATCAGTTTAGGTTTTTTTTCCATTTATAGTATCTTTCATGATCGCAGCATTATTTTTTGCCGAGCCTGAGATACCTGGGTGTTGTATTTGACAAGGACATGTCTCTTGTTCAACACTGCAGAAAACTGACCACAAACTGTTTCCTTCAACTGAGAAAAATCTCTAAACTAAGGAAAATGTTGTCGGAACATGATCTGGATCTTATAATCCATGTGTTTGTTTCTTCTCGTCTGGACTATTGTAACAGTTTATTTTGTGTCTTAACAAGAAGGATCTGTCTCGCCTGCAGTTCATACAAAACTCTGCAGCGAGAATTCTGAGCCGCTCTAGTAGAAGAACTCACATTTCTCCGATCCTTAAAACTCTTCACTGGCTTCCAGTTTCTTTCAGGATCAACTTTAAAATTCTGGTTCTTACTTTCAGATCTATTCATGGTCAGACCTTCCATCAGTGATCTGATCCAGACTTACACCCCAGCTCGGGCTCTGAGGTCTGTGGATCAGAATCTACTGATGGTTCCTGAACACGCTTCAGGACCAGAGGAGAGAAATCCTTCCAGACTGTTGCTCCTAAGCTTTGGAACCATCTCTGTGTTTGAAGATCTATTGACTCCTTCAAAAAACATCTTAAGACGTTTTTATTCGTTAAGGCTTTTCCTTGATTTTCTGAGACTCCTGTGTTTGTCTCTGTGTTATCTTGATCTTTTAAGTATATATTTTATTGGTTATTGTATTGATTGTCTAAGTACTTTGTGACCCTGGTCTAGAAAAGCTCTCTACAAATATTATTTACTTACTTACTCACAGCAGCATCGACCGAAGCGTTGGGTTGTCTTCAGGAGCCGGTGGGTTTTTACGAGGCCCCTCTGGTAACATTTCACTCTCATATGTTAGACTCACAACGCTCAGGATGGTCGGCAGTAAGGACTCACAACTGTGCGCCGCCTCCAGATACACACGACACACATACACTCAGACACACCATCGTTCACTCGGACGCACTCGATAATTGAGCCGTGAGTGTTTAAACATTGAATTATATAATTAAAGTCCGCTGCCACGGGGGTGCTTTCAAAAAGTGCTGTGTCTTCCAAATCCAACACTTTATGTAATTGTGTGGTACTTTTAAAGGGTATTACCTGTTGCCTGTTCCCTACTTCGTCCAATGTCAGTCGTTAACGGAACCACAGATTGTGTCTATTGAATGGAGGATGTTGAATAGTAGCAGTACTTTTCTGTTGAGAAAAACATGCGAGTACGAGTCAGAAGGTTGTCACACAATTTTCTCTCTGCACAAGCTCCCTCTTTACTTTCTTCTTCTGTAGTATATTGATGTATTAATGGATACTATTTTCTCCATTCTTGCTCGTTGATCTTTCATTGTACTTTTTTGTTCCTTCCAGTTTTGGACCTACCCTTGTGCCAGGACACGCAGGATTCTGAAGACAAGCCGTCGGTGCCGTACTCTCTCCACCCCAACCCGGCGCTCTGGAGTCCCAAGACCCGTCGGTTAGAGGTCAACGTCATCCCCCGGCCTCGCCCCTCCCCCATACGCCACCGCATCGACCCCTGGAGCTTCATTTCGGCCGGGGGAGGGGGCGCGAGTTCGGGGCGTACCCCGAGCCGCGTGGACAGCTTCCCGTTGGGTTACCAGCCTTCCCCCACCAACCCTTTCACCAACTGCGACCCCTTCCCGTCACCGGACTGTGACCCCTTCGCCCTCAAGGCGGACCCCTCGTGCGGCCTGGACGGTGCTTCCAAGTTTGACCCTTTTTCAACGCCTTTCCCGACGTCTCGCTCTGCCCCCTGCTCCACCAATGGTTCGCCGACGCTCCCCTCGATCCGCATCGCGCCCCTCAACCCCGCTGACTCGCCGCTCATCGACCTGAACTGGGCCGCCTTCAGCCGGCCTCTCGACGGAACCAAAGAACGAGCCCACCCTCGGAAGACTCTCGGACTCAAGCCCTTCAAGTCCCCGACCCAACTCCGAGACGACCGGTTCTAGACTAGCCTCGTTCCCGGCGTCCCGTCTGGATCCTACCTAAAGTAAACACTGGTTAATTTAGCAGCCTCGTTGGAATCTACAGAGCCAGTCGTGAGATGGACAGTTCTATCTGGGGTTCACTTCCTGGGAACCAATCGTTTATTCTCTTTGCATTCTCCCTCCGTTTGAATCTTTCAGGAGGATCTACGTTCCCTCCCGTCGGATCTCGGATTTACTTCTATCCAGCACAAAACCACAGAGGTAGATCAGGCCGCACTGTTGCTACCTCTTTATAACGGAAACAATCCAGATAAATACCTGAAGAGGAGTTCTTTAGTGTGAGTAAATATCCCCTTTGAACGTCACGATGAAGATGTCAGCTGTTATAATTGCTAAAGGAGACTCTAAGGTTGATGTTCTATACGTCTATTGTCCAAGGAATCCTTTTAATTCCAGAAAAAAACCCCTCCATATGAATCATGACCCATGCATTCCACTTGGATGCCGATAACATTCCAGTCTCATTTCTGGGGGAAATACCAGGGATTTGAGGAGCTTGTGTGCAACAGAGCACAGCAAAATAGATGAGGCTGCTCCATGCGTTCCCTTCCTACGCCAAAGAATGCCACTGTGAGACGGCAAGCTGGGAAAATGTGTTGTTTTGAACCTTCCTGTTGTGCCCGACTGGCAGAGTGCGTCGCACTGGCAGCAAATCTGTGCCATCCAGTTGATCAGTCACTCACGGTGTTTAAACAATTCCTTAATAGCCATTTTCCTGCTTAGGATTAATGCCACCAGTCTTTAGGATAGACTTGTTTATAGCTTCAGCCGACGAAGAGACCTGTTCCTTCTTTGAATTTGCTCAACCTTTGATCCCATCGATATTGAAAGCAAGGTAACATCTTTAACAGTCAGCGGGTCGGAGGTGGTGGTTTCGTTTATTTCCATCATTCCTTTTTTTTTTTCTTTTCGGGTGTTCACGACAGTTTATGTTCAATCTACCCTAGTGTCGCTTTACTCTGGGGAGGGAGATGATGCACAGAGTTAGCAACAACCAAACTAGTTGTTCAAGAATCCTCACTAAATCTTGTTCAGAGGTCGAGGCAAATGTTGCTTCTTTCTGGTTAAAGTTTCTTATTATCAGACGATGGTTTTTTTAACCGTAGCTTCCTCTGGTACACATCAGTGGCGGTTGGTGAAAAAATATTCCAGGTGGCGCTCTTTTCCAGTACAATTACCTGACTATAACATTGAAAGAATCAGTCGAAAATAGTCTAAACTTAGACGATATTAATTGTAGAAATTAACAGCTAATGATAAATAATAATGTTTATTATGTTCCTTGTTTAGAAACAAATAAAAACACATTTTAATTATACTATAACATCATATAGAATAAACCAAATGATTGAAAAACTATGTTGTCTACTTTCTAACAATTCATCACAAGCACAAACAAATACACTCTTAAGAAATAATAGTGACAAATAAATAGAAATTTGTCAAATTAAAATGTCAAGAACGGGGATTAAATTGAACCCCTACATCCTTAAATTAAAAAAAACTGTGCTCTACGAAGTACCCTAAATAAGCCAGTAACGCAGTACGAAGTTCACCTTTATGTACTATCGTGGTCACTTTTGTAAAATGCCCGATTAACCGGATATGACGAATGACGACACGGAAAAAAAAGGATAAATGACACTGAAAAATTAATAGATAAAGAAATTTAAAAAAACAGCCAAATTGATGGTAGGGTGGCGCCTCAGCGCCCTCTATAGGCCGCCACTGGTGCACATCGATATCCTCACTGACGCACATAAACATCCTTACCAAAAACAAACGGTGTCTGATAATAAGAAACCTTATGAATAAAGACGATACTAGGAACACGATCGACGTTGGTTCTTGTGGTAAAAATACAAAGAGGCTCTCGGGACTAAGTGAGGATCTTAAGAAGCCTGTGGTAGTTTGTGAGGGTCAATCAGTTTGATGTTAAAAAAGGGCTACGATTTATTTAGGTTCGACTTCCTGTTTGCCTGAGTGTGATCTGGATGAACTCTAGTCTCAGGTCAAAAGAATCCATCAGTCACAATCCTAAAACCTTAGGAGAGTTTTTCTGTAATTCAGATTAAATAAATCGAATGTAAAATCTTGTCAAGTAAACCTTAATCAGAAAAAAACAGAGTAAAATGAGATGGAAGTGGTGGAAGCACCTCATTTGATCTTCTGAGAATGTGCAGAAGCTCACCCTTATCTTAAGTCTGAGCCTCTGTGGGTCAAGCATGAGAGCGAGCGTCCCACCGAAGGGGGCGACACCTTCGTCTCCGAAGGGGACATCTTTGCGATTAGCTTAATAATCCGACCGAAGCCGGCGCCGCCTGATCGGGATAATTAGCTCCTTGATAAGAGGGAAGGAATAATGGATACGTGGGTACTTAATTAAATGGAAATCCCGCTCGCTGTCGTAAGAACATCATTAGCCATCAGATTTATTTTCCTCTGGCCCGATCCTTTTTTCGTCTTCAGCCTCTTCAAGGTCTGTAAGCGAGAGCTCGTCTGGACGTCCTTCCCCCTCCGGTGATGTGGAAGATAAGTTCGCTACCTTTTTATTTTCACACCTACTCGCTTCGTGAGGAGTTTCTCAAGGGCACGCATCTATTGACGAGACCGAACATCGCGTCCGGTTTGTCTTTTCCCAAAAGAAGTAACAAACCAGGACACAAGGAGGCAACAAACTTTAAATCAGACACAACTTTACCATTTGAAATGATCACAAGTGTTGGATATCAAGACGTCATGTCGTGTGTGTCGACGCCCGAGTTGCGTTGACGTAACGATTGTAAAGAAAGGTGTATTATTGTGCGACATTCCATTCAAGCCCGGACACAAAACCATGTTCATTTCTCTCCCCGTTTTCCAAGTGCGTTCTCTCGACTCCGGGATGATCGGATGCGTTTCTAAAAATGATCAGTGGAAGTAGCTGCGCAGATGCATCTCTCGTGTTTTTGTCGTGCAGATATTTATGAGAAACCGCAGTTTTGTCAAGAGGAGCTTTTTTTTTTTTTATTATTCTGCTGACTCTGAGAAAAGCAAACACATTACTCATCAATGCTGTCCATTTATCACCTTCACAGCAGAGCAGATCACAGACGGAGGCTTAACGTATGAACACAGGGATCTGTGGGTTAAACATTTGAGCAGATGAAGACTAACCAGTGGCAATACAAGTGTATTAAGGACACGTCATCGGACACTGATTTTAATAAAATGTTACATTTCAAATGTTCTCGGCATGAATGATCCAAAACGCCGCACTCTTGAATCAAAGTCTTCGATCGGCACGACCACAAAGATATTGGATATTGATTTTAATTGGATTTCTGCAATTTTTTCCTTGATTATTTTCTAAACTCGCCCGGATAAAATCGATTAAAAGAAAAAACCTTAAAACAGAACCATAAATAAATGATCAATAAAACAATGCAGGGATAACAACGATTAAAAGAAAAAAAAAATGTAACCTTAAAACAGAACCATAAATAAATGATCAATAAAATAATGTTGGGGTTTAAAACGATTAAAAGAAAAAACATTTTTTTAACCTTAAAAACAGAATCATAAATAATTGCTCAATACAATAATGCATGGATGAAAGCTATTTAAAAAGAACACGTTTTTAATCATAATCAGAATCATAAATAATAAAAAAAAAGGCATTTAAAGAAACAACGTTTTGCGACTGGAAAACAACGAAACCCTTAATTAATGATCAATAAAATAATGGAGTAAACCGCTAGGATAAAAAACATTTAAAAAAAGACATAAAAAAACCCCGTATTCATCCATAAAACAGAATCCTAAATAAATAATCATTAAAATAACGGGGTAAACAGAAAATAAAAAAACAAAACAATGCCAGTCTTACATCAAGCAACAACAGACTTGCTTATGAATGCATAATTATAAACGAATAAACCCAAATCTAAGTATTTTAATTCAACACTTTTAACCAGGGGGTATTATTATTATGAAAGAAAATATCCAAGAAAAAATGATCCAGGATTGCGAAAAAAAAATGCCACACATTTATTTATTTTCAAATCTTCAGGTGACCTTTGTTTTTTTTTCCGAAAGGGCAGACGTAGAGGTGCAAATATTTTCTTTCTACCAAGTTAAATGCGAAAAGACTTGTCCTGAGGCGCGGATAGTTGTTGTTGTCAACGATGCTCAGTGTGAAGAAGAAAAGAATTAGGAGTTCCGAAGAAAAGAATCGCCGAAGCGTCCCGACGGGTTCTCCGTGTAGGTGTCGAGCATCAGTTTTTCTTTCACGCCTCGTCAGTATTTTACTTTAATTTGACGTCCAAAAAAACCCTGATGGACTGAAATCGTGTCTTAAGTTTTCATGACGTTAAATCACGTCTCCGTTGTGGTAGACGGAGAACCCGAATCTCGACACCGGTTCCTTTTGGGTTCTACCGTCGTTTGTCAGTTTACAATAGAAGCGTCTGATGAGACGTTGGACGCCGGTTGTCATCAATCAGTGTCAACGGAGGGACATGAACTACCCACCATTAATAGAATCTTTTATCAGCAACTCGAGCATTAACACAGTCGGAAAAATGACTCAATTTTTGAACACATTTGATGCAGAATTTGCTTCTCAGACGTGGTGGATATTGGTTAAAAAACGTAATAGTCTGTTCAACTTCTCCAAGAGGGTCATTTTTCTGTCAAATTACAATCACCTGTGAGTGTGAAGGAGAACTTAAGGAGAGCTTTTGACTTCAAGAAGTCTGGCTTTTATATTAAGTCTTTCTAAATGTGGCTCACACGTCATACACCGTGAATGTTGCGAGAGGTTGTCGAGGTGAAAAGAAAGAATGGGAGGAAGAAACGTTGCCTTTAAAAAGATATGATCTCTAGATGGGAATCTGGAGACTTCAGGCCGGCCTGGACTTGATGGTCCACGCGGCTGCTGCTTTATCGGCTTTAGATACAGGTTTCCGGGGTTTGGTAGAGAAATGGCAGCCGGATAGCATCGCGGCGTTAATGGCTACAGCAAAAATTGGGTTCAGGAATGGTTGAGTACCACCGAAAGATGATGATAATTGTTGTGTTTTATTATGAGCTATTTTGAAAACAAGAATTCACTACTGACTAGTGTAACCACTGAAACCTTGAACATTTATCGGCCGCTCCAGACCGAAATCTTGTCTCCGTTATTAAAGTAAAAATGTGAAAATGGCAGGTTTAATTACTTTGCTCTTCCTCTCTTCGGTGACCAAACAAGAGTTTGTAAAGAAGCGAAGGTTCAATAAACACGGAGAGGTTTTCAAAGCAGGCGACGAAATCTCCACGGTCGGATGTTTGTGTTTAGCTTTTGAAGAAAATGGACGGAGTTTCCTGAACCTTGATTTGTTTTTTTTAATTATAAACCTTCGAGACTCGTGTTGTGACCGTCGGGAGCGTGTCTAAGGATTTCTAAACAGAATTTCTAAACGGCGAGTCAGATCTTCTGCTGGCTGTGTCTTTTCTTGCTACACAAAAACAAGAGATAAATCGTGTGCAAGTAAGACATGTTTTTAGAGATTTACCTTTTTTAGAGCTTTTGGTCGAATGTCCGAGATTTCACCTGAACCCCGAGCCGTGTTTTTTCGGCAGCGGCCGGACTTTACTGCGAGCGACGAACGATCCTTAACTTGCTGCTGGGTTTTTGTTTGGTCTTCGGGCGACCTTTTTTTTCCGCGGCTGTGCGGGAGCGTTTCCAACATCCATGTGGACAAAAGCCACGAGTGTGAGAGATGCTGCCAGGTGTGTAAGCAAATGCTCACTGCGTTTAATATTCTTTTTTTTTTTTTCAACACGTCGTACATCCAAGGTCACCATCTGCCGTCTCTGTTACTGACACACAAGTAGAAACGCTGCCATGTAAGCAAACTCTTCGTGAGGATTCCTGCTTCTCTTTTTCTATGTTAAGACTAGATTTTTTTTTTACTATACAAGAGGGACGTTACAGACGAGCAGTATTTGGATCTTTTCGGACGAACAAAGGATTCTCTGAAAACAATTTGGACATATATTCCTGCAAAATAAAACCCACATATTACCTTGAAAATAGTAATGATTGAGGAGTGAAATAGGAATGTCTTGTCTTGTCCCTTCAAGTGAATTGTCAAACATTCATTTGGATAAAGGTGTTAATAAGTGCCCGCGCTAATGACTACATTTAAGAAAAATTAAAGTTGCATTCATAGTTTGTAAGTTGGGTTGATTTTTTTGAAATGAGTTTACCCGAAAGGGAGAAATTAATCCTGTTTTCTCCCTCAAGAATTTGCTGGGACAAGTTTTTAAAAAAAAATGGCCCAAATCAACCAAAATATCAGACAAAACTTCATAAATACTGAAGCATAACCATGAGGTCAAGTCTTTTCAAAACAGTCCCGAGGAATTTATCAACCAAAACATTACATCCCTGTAATTCTGGATATGAAATCATGTAAAAAAAAGTTTATTTTTGGATTGTTTTGTCCAAAAAAACGAACTTTTATGATCCACATCTTATCCAACTTAAGGTTATGTTAATGTAAGAATAAAGTTTATTTTGTTTTTGAAGTACTTCACAAGATATATTGCGGTTTATACTACATTCTGTGTCACGGTTGAGCTGATATATTTGTTTATTATTCAGGTTTGTTGCCACAGACGCTCACCGGGATGTTTCTATCGTGACATTACTGTAACTTGAAAACAACAGAAATTGAAATTGTCATCCAGAATTGACGCTAAGGGTAAAATTGAGGCTTCGAGGAAGACGTTCGATCTTCTTGAAGTCGTGATCTGATTGTTGAGGTTGTGGAATCGAAATGTAAGTTTTCTGTAATGTTTGCTTCAAAGGACGGTGTCTTTGGAAGCTTCAGACGTTAGAAGAAACTAAGGCTGCACGATATAACGAAAAAATATTGATATCGTGATATTGGCACGTGCAAAATGCATATTGAAAATATTTGCAATCATTGATATACAAACTTCGACCATCAGTGTCACGTTCTATAAAGTTGTCAATTTGTATTTCTATGTCTCGTTGTCGTTTACGCCTCTGTCTGTGAACTGTGTGGTGCAGCTTGTTGCTATGACGACGCGTCTTGCGGGCGTGCTGACTTAGCTCAGTATATACATGGAAGTAATAGTAACTAATGATCTATTCAAATACTAGTGATCCAGTCATCCAGTAGTATGCTAACAAGCTAAGTTGTTAGCATCAGGTCATTTATAAACTGTCATGTGTGTTTGTACCAGGAGGTGTGATTTTTTTTATTGATTTGGTGATATCGTGACGACCGAGCCAAGTCCCGCGAAACTTGAGCTTTATAAGTGATATTTTTCTACGATCATGTCGGCACAGAAGAGCGGAAAAGAAAGAAAGGGAAATATCGCAATCGAAATATAATTTTTCCTTCTCTAAACCCCCGGACTTCCACGACAGTACTAGCAACTGCACGTGCGCGCGGCCACATTTTTAGGTGAAAGAATGAAAAAAAATATCGCATTAATATCGATATCGAACTTCAAAACACCAATATCGAATATCGCACATATTTCCAATATCGTGCAGCACTAGAAGAAACCCCACAAAAGTCACTTTTATATTGAATTTATTTCCTTTTATCTGCAAATCAACCTCTTTAAAGAGCTCGTCATCCAAAAACATCATGAACGATAAAGTCTCCGTCCACTTTTTTGCGCCTCTGATTGTATATCTGGAAGCGTCGGCGCCCACTGGTGATGTTTCCAACCCTCACACCCCTGTAATGGACTGAAATATACACTAAGCGAGGGAATGAGTTTGTCAGCCGCAGCCGCTTTACTGCTGTCGTAATTATTTCAACGGGTTTTTTCAGAAAGTGAAATCCTCTTACAGTCAGCGTGAGGGAATTCTTTGCTATCACAAATCTTGTCACACTTTGCCCAGATTAAAGCGTTAGACGAGCAAATACCCTTCAGGGTTACGTGTTCCGACTGAAGCTTGAGCAAATTTAACAGCAGGTGGTCTCTTTTCAGGTGCTTCTCATCTTTAATAGCACAAAGTCCAAAACCTTAATCTCTTTATTTGAAGATCTTCAACTTCAAAACCCCGATGACTCACTGGTGGAATCGCATGTTTTCTGAGGCGGATATTTATTTAAAAAAAAAAAAAAGGTCTTTAAACACTGGATTTAAAGTTGATTTTAGGACACAGTCCACTTCAGGATGATTAAAGAATTGAGACAATACGCGAGAAATTGTCGCTGATACTGTATGTTTTTTTGGTGCTGATCAACTGAACCTGAAATATCCTCCCGAACAGAAAATATCCCGAAGAACCTTTGATGTTGACTTTTATCTTTTTTTATCTGCTTCTCCACATTCCCTCGTCCTGTCTGCGTACAATCATGGTTGATGTCATGTGTGAAAAGCATGTGTTATCCAGCTACACGTTTGTGTTGTCAGGCTTTTTCTTTTTTTTTTTAAATTTGTTTTGCATTTTCTTGAGATCTCGCACTGGGCTGGGCCTAATCAACTGTTTTATCGTGTCGAGAGATTTGTTTCTCTGTATGTGAATATTTTCTTTTTTTAATCTCTCGACTATTACGAGGTTTAAACCTGTGAAACAAAAACAAAGGAAAAAGCTCAAAAAGAACCAAATAAAATGTAACAATTCTGAGGTATTTGTCTTTTTTTTTTGTTGCGTTAGCATTTCAGCTAGCATAGCATCGGGGCCATTTTGAGATCACATGGGGACACGTTTTACTCGCAGTAATATTTCCAAGTTTTAAGGGAAGAAATGCAAGACTTATTGTCATCAAACTGTCACCAAACCAAGTCCGTTCTGAGCCGCAGATGAGCAGGAATTAAGGGATGAAAATGAAACGTACGTCCAATTTATGGTGGGAAATTATTTCTATGAACAACTTAAAACGACATATTTATACTGTTTTCTTGCTACATGATTCAAGAGTCGTATACGCAAAAATACAGTACCTGGGTCACTCGTTTCGTAACACTTAACCGCCAGTGTTGTTACTATTATATAAATTGGTTTAGTTTATTGGTTCGTCTGTATGACGTGTTTCATGTGTTTAATTTTTTTTTCGATGCACCTCGCTTAGGTAGGTGAACAGTAACTCCTCAAATCCTTCTTGGATCCTGATGGAACTCTGGATCTCCACCAAGATGTTCCACCCTTTATCAACTTTCACGGTAAAATGTAGTTGAAATGTGTTCAAGTCTTGGGTCGATGACGGTGAATTCAGATGATTACACAGCAGCTGGAAGTGAAGGACAAAACATACTTAGATATGATTATATAAATGATTAGATAAATCATTTCTGTACCCGCGGCTCACAGTTATTCAAGTTTTCTTGAACCAAAATTAGGATTTTACATTTAATATACTGTCTGTGTTATACACTCTCGCTTACACTACTAATATACACTCTCACACACTACATTTAATGTCATTTTTTTGCCCTTTAACTTTAAAAGAAAAAACGATTTTTTTCCCCCATAGATCTTAAATAACGTTCAACTCAAATTTATTTTTTTGACTGGACCTCTGTTGTGATGAGTCAGAGTTCTGTTGTCACCAATAAAGACATTAAGATTTACACACAGAGTACACATTTACAGAAAAATAGAACAAAGAAAACAGGATTTTATTTAAAGTTTATATGTTGAAATCAAATCTAGATGGACTTTATTCTGCAACTTAAAAGAAGTTACATTGCAGTTTCACTCTTATGCCACCCGGGGTCGCCACAAACAACATTTCTAATCTGACGTATCGTCCCATTAACTGACACCAAACTCTGACATACTATGCGTTGATGTCTCCGAGTCTCTGGCTGAGCCGTAGATGTTCCACCAGCTGTGGTTCTCCGTCGGAACGTTGTGGAGCTTCTGCTCCAGTGGATGTTCAACACAAATTATTCTGAAGCTTTTTTCTCACATCCATTGTGAAGATTTGTTTCTTTATTTTCTTCATAATTCAATTAAAAAAGTAAGTAAGTAATATTTATTTATATAGCGCTTTTCCAGACCAGGGTCACAAAGCGCTTTAACAATCAAAACAATATTCAAAAAAGTATATACTTTAAAGATCAAGATAATACTGAGAACAACACAGAAGTTCCAGAAAATCAAGGAAAAGCCTGAACAAATAGAAACGTCTTAAGATGTTTCTTAAAGGAGTCAGTAGATCCATCAAGCGCAAAGAGAGAGAAAGATTGTTCCAAAGCTTAGGAGCAACAGCCTGAAAAGATTTCTCTCCTCTGGTCCTGAGTCGTGTGCGAGGAACCATAAGTAGATTCTGATCCACAGACCTCAGAGCCCGAGCTGGGGTGTAAGGCTGGATCAGATCAGTGATGTAAGGAGGAGCCTGACCATGAATAGATCTGAAAGTAAGAACCAGAATTGTAAAGTTGATCCTGAAAGAAACTGGAAGCCAGTGAAGAGTTTTAAGGATCGGAGAAATGTGAGTTCTTCTACTAGAGCGGGTTAGAATTCTCGCTGCAGAGTTTTGTATCAACTGCAGACGAGACAGATTCTTCTTGTTAAGACATGAAAACAAACTGTTACAATAGTCCAGACGAGAAGAAACAAACGCATGGATTACAAGATCCAGATCATGTTCCGACAACATTTTCCTAATTTTAGAGATTTTTCTCAGTTGAAGGAAACAGTTTCTGGTCAGTTTTGTTCAGTGCCGAACAAGAGACATGTCTTTATCAAATACAACACCCAGGTTTCTCAGGCTCAGTTTGACAGACTGACCTAAGTCACCCAAGTACTGACTCAACCCTGGAACCTTATCATCAGGAGCAATCACCAGTGTTTCAGTTTTGTCAATATTTAGCTGTAGAGTGTTTTCACTCAGCCATTGTTTGATTTCTACTAAACAATTGACTAAAAAAAGCTGCTTCAATCAAAAATAAAAGCTTCTTAGAAAAAAGGTACATTTTCCTCCCACAGTCCAAAAACATACAGAGGTTGATTGAGAACTTTGGGAAATTGTTCGTAGGTATGAGTGTGTGTGTGAATGTCTTTGTGTGTCCTGAGACAGACTGGCGTCCTGTCCAGGGTGTCCCCTGCTCCTCGCCGATACTGGGATAGGCTCCGGTCTTCCAGTCTCCCAGCGATCCCGGGATAAAGCGGGAGACAATGAATGAATGATTGAAGCAACTTGTTTTGATTGAAGCAACTTAGTTTGATTGAAGCGATTTTATCTGATTGAAGCACCTTTTTTGATTGAAGCAACTTGTTTTTATTCGAGCAACATTTTCTGATTGAAGCAACTTCTTTTGATTAAAGCAGCCTTTTTGATTGAAGCAACTCTTTTTTGACTTGAAGCAACTTTTTTTTAAATTGAATTAACCTTTTTGACTGAAGCGCATTTTTTGAAAAAGCAACTTATTTGATTGAAGCAACATTTCTTCATTGAGGAAACTTGTTTTTGATTATGGCAACTTTTTTTTTTTTTAATAAAACACCTTTTTTGATTAAAGCATCTTGTTTTTACTGTAGCAACTTTTTTTTTTATACAAAAAAGCAACTTTCTTTGAATGAAACAACTTTTTGGATTGAAACAACTTGTTTTGATTGAGGAAACTTTCGTCTGATTATGGCAACATTTTTTGAATGAAGTAACTTTTTTGAGTGAAGCACCTTTTTTTTTATTGAATCAACCTTTTTGACTAAAGCGCATGTTTTTTGAGTGAAGCAACTTTCTTTGAATAAAGCAACTTTTTTGATTGAACCATTTTTTTGAATAAAGCAACTTGTTAAGATTGAAGCTACTTTCTTTTCATTGAAGTAACTCTTTGATTTAAAATATATATTTTTTCATTCAATCAACTTTTTAATGGATTTTTTGGGATGGACGCAACTTTCTTTCGACTAAAAGCGTCTGTTTTTGTTGTAATGAACTAATGAACCACAAATCTACCTCAATAATCCACGATACACAGAAGGTTTGAACTGAACACCATGGACTCAGAGTCGAGATCAAACTCTCCACAATGGCTTGAATACACGAGGTGAGATCATCGCCCAGAAAAAAAAATGGGGATCGACCTCCGGAGTCTCTGGAGCGAAGGAGGTTGAAGTCATAATCTGTGGCTTGCATCGGCGTGGATAACAAGAGTGAAAACACTCTCCTGCCTCCCTCGTCCTCCCGTCTCATCTCGGCTGTCAGACGCTCAGCAACACGTCGGCATGGAGCGTGTCATGGAGGATGAAGGAGCCTCTGCGGCGGCTCTTGGACCCGCTTGTTGCCATGGACACGGCAGTGAGAGGATGTGGAGCAGCTCTGCAGTGTTTTCTGCTCCTGGCTCGAGTGTATCAACTCGTGTTAGTCACAGATCCTCGCTTTAGCAGACGCAACTTTTCTCAACGTCCTGAAGAGAAACATCTGCAGATGCATTTTTAGTATTTGACAAACCTACTGTATACCATGAAAAAGAAGTTAAAGTTCGGAAAAACTGCTCGATTCCAAAAAAAAATTGCATTTTTTGGTAACTTAAGCCTTAGGTGGAGCCAAAGTAAATTTATATCATTTTTATTATTTGACAAACCTACTGTATCGTATGAAAAAGAAGTTAAAGTCTAAGAGAAACTGCTCGATTCCCCCAAAAATATTGCATTTTTTGGTGACTTGGCCTTAAGTTGAAGCCAAAGTAAATTTATATCATTTTTATTTATTTATCTTTAAAGATCCATTTTAATTGATCTTCTATTTTCATTCTTAAACAATTGATTATTTTTAAATGTCATATTTTACTTCATATTAGTTAACGACACCTTTATGATTCAATTTTTAACATTTTAAATATTTTATTTACAATCTTTTTTACTTTATTCCGAGAAGACATTTGACAACAACCAGGTTTTTTTTGTGTAGATTAAAACAAACAACGTTGTTTGACTTCCTGAAGGTTTATTCATATAATTTTTTCAATAAATTATTTATATTTAATTAAAGATCTACATTCATTTACGTGAGACAATTTAAAAACATAAATTATAAGTGTTTAAATAAAATGGAAAAAAAAATCAATCATATTTTGCTGTTTTATTGTGATTATACTTTTTGATTTGTTTCAGTTTTGTCTCCTCCAGATAAAAAGTTAGTCCATTGTTTCCTGGCAAAAGTTTGCTCCTGAATAAAACTATCAGAAGAACGACAACTTCTGCTGGAGTGTGAAAAACAGCAGATTGTTGTGTCTAATGAGTTGCGGGTCAAACACAAACTGTTTCCTTCACAGTAAAAAATAGTAACTTTCAAGTTAAGCCAGAATAGAATCATTGTCGTAGTTTTTGTCGACTAAATATTGTTTTGTTAAACAATACAAACGAGTAGAAAAACGTTAAAATACCTTTATATGTTTTAACTCTAGTTGATCAATATTTTATGACGCTATTCCTTCATAGTATTTTTCAATTCATTGAATGAAAATAAAAATAAATCTGATCCTAATTCAAATACATTTTCGTACTTTTATTAATGCATTTGAACGCAACACACCATGGTCCATGTGTTGATTACAGCTTCACGAAGCCTCATTTTCAGAGGCCACTAGATGTCACTCTCTGCTCTGTAATCTATCGCTTTGAACAAAAACCTATTGAAACCTCATGTGTATCTTTTTACCTGAGGGCGCCCCCTACTGAACACTAGAAATATACGAAAAACAAAACTATCAATCCCGGAAGTCTCCACCATGAAGGGACTCGTTGTATAAACAAAGCCTGGCGTGATTACAGCTGGCTGGAGGAGGAGTGAATCCATTATTAGGTGATAGCGGACTCACGCTCTCGTAACCTCTCGTTCGCCCAGATTTCAGAGCAACTTTATAAAGTAATAAGTTGAAAACACGGTCATGACGCTGGACTTACTGCGTCTTGGAGAGAAAGACTTCAACATTTGAAACATGTGAGTCAGGAGACTTTTCATATAAGTTGCCCTTTATTGAAACACAAAAATGATGTTAAGATATACAAATATGAATGAACAGATGCTACCTAATCAAAACTTTATATATTGCTTTATACTTCCGATTGTTTAATTTTTAATCTTAATCTTTTTCCATTGAAATAATAACTTTAGGCTCGCGTTTTTTATATTCTCGGCTGAAATGAATTGACTTCGTCCTCCACAAGCTATGAACACCGACGCCTATACAACCTCCAGGGGGCGCTTTAGAAAAATTTTCACAGTGTTCAAGTGCTTAAAAATCAACGCAGTATTCTTTAATCATGTTCAATTTTTTTTTTTAAAAGTCCACCATTGTCATAAATGAATATTTTTGATCACAAAAATACCCCCCCACCCACCACATGGAACATGCCACCCTACACGCTAAGAACATTTTAGTCGCTCTGGTTCTCTTCCCGAACCAAGACATGGTGTTTGATCTGCGGTGAGTCACTGAAGCATCGTTTAAAACAATGAATGAACAAACAAATGGGTAAATTCAATGAGAAAAGGCACAAGAGGTAAAGAGAGACGGCAGCGTAAAGAAGTGACGCGGTATAAAATGACGAGTTTACTGAGGTAATAAAAGCAGACGGTACAAACTTCAGAAAATAGTTTTTTCCCGTCACTATTTTTCAATCTTGATGTTTTACTGCCGTGTTACTGATACTGAAAATGATTCTTGTAAACACCTTTAATGAACAAGATATATCCATCTTAACGTTCATCGATCGTCATCCTTTTCTCGATTAACCTCCCTTCCTTCAACAAGTTTCACAAGTTGATCAAAGTCTAGTTTAGGATGATTCATGACGACGTGATGTCAAAAAAAGAAATGAAAGAAAGTTGATTCACGGTGAACTGGGATCAAACGAACTTAATTTTGGAATTAGGTGTTAAATCTTCTTCCTCTTCCTCTTTCAGCATCAATTAGAAAAAAAGTTGTTCTCGATTGAATCTGAGATCTTTGTTCGTGTCTCATTCCAGTCATCAGATCAGACTCGTCACGATCTTCAAATCCTCTGAAGGAGAACATTTCATTACCGATAATGAAGGTTCACAGTCAACTTTTCTGTGAACGGATGCCTTTGAAGTAGAAAGAGCTTTTTTTTTTCCTCTTCTCTCTTTTCTGCGTCAAACAGACACAAAAGTCTGGTGCTTCTTCAAAAATGGTGTTAAACTTCAAGCTAATTGGGTCTTTTTGTGTTTTTAATATTCCTTTAAGCTTGAAGAAGAACTAGTTATGATAGATTTATGTTCTCTCATCAAGTGCAATTAGCACATTTTGCTAAACTGATTAGAAAGCAGAGAGATAATGTTTTAGCCTGCAGGAGAACTGTCTTCTCCCGGAAGGCAAGTGTAGAAATTAATATATAGTTAAATAAAAATGTAAGAAACACTTTGTTGAATAATGAAAACATAATAATGCAATAGATGTTTAAAACAATAGATTATAGACCATAGACCGACGTCTTATAAATATAAGCCTTTATTCATTTTCTTGATAGACGATGATAGATGGATGGATGGAGGGATGTATGGAAGGATGGATGGATGGATGGAGGGAGGGAGGGAGGGAGGGAGGGAGGGAGGGAGGGAGGGAGGGAGGGATGGATGGATGGATGGATGGATGGATGGATGGATGGATGGATGGATGGATGGATGGATGTTAGAAATAAGGATGTTTAGATTAACGGATGTATAGATGGATGTTAAAATGGATGGATGGATGGATGGATGGATGGATGGATGGATGGATGGATGGATGGATGGATGGATGGATGGATGGATGTTTGGATGGGTGGATGGATGGATTATTGTTTAGAAAGAAGGATGTTTAGATTAACGGATTTATAGATGGATGTTAAAATGGATGGAAGGATGGATGTTTGGATGGATGGATTATTGTTTAGAAAGAAGGATGTTTAGATTAACGCATGTATAGATGGATGGTAAAATGGATGGAAGGATGTTTAGATGGATGTTTGGATGGATGGATGGATGGATGGATGGATGGACATCCTGATTGATGGATGGTTGAATGAATAGATGGATAGATGATGGATGGATGGATGCATGGATGGATGGA
Organism: Callionymus lyra; assembly: GCF_982586985.1. Classification (NCBI taxonomy): domain Eukaryota; kingdom Metazoa; phylum Chordata; class Actinopteri; order Syngnathiformes; family Callionymidae; genus Callionymus; species Callionymus lyra. The sequence continues at coordinate 8,674,320 of NC_141821.1, forward strand.
TGGATGGATGGATGGATGGATGGATGGATGGATGGATGGATGGATGGATGGATGGATTATTGTTTAGAAAGAAGGATGTTTAGATTAACGGATTTATAGATGGATGTTAAAATGGATGGAAGGATGGATGTTTGGATGGATGGATGGATGGATGGATGGATGGATGGATGGATGGATGGATGGATGGATGGATGGATGGATGGATGGATGGATGGATGGATGGATGGATGGATGGATTATTGTTTAGAAAGAAGGATGTTTAGATTAACGCATGTATAGATGGATGTTAAGATGGATGGAAGGATGTTTAGATGGATGTTTGGATGGATGGATGTATGGATGGACATCCTGATTGATGGATGGTTGAATGAATAGATGGATAGATGATGGATGGATGGATGGATGGAGGGAGGGAGTGAAGGAGAGAGGGAGGGAGGAAGTGGGGGAAGGGTGGATGAATGTTTAAAAATATGGATGTTTAGATGGAAGGATGTTTTGTTGGATAGATTTTAAGTTGGATGGATGGATGGATGGATGGATGGATGGATGGATGGATGGATGGATGGATTGATAAATGGATGAATAGATGGATGGACTGGTGGATGGATGGATGGATTGATAAATGGATTAATAGATGGATGGACGGATGGATGGATGGATGGATGGATGGATGGATGGATAGATGGATAGATGGATGGATGGATTCATAAATGTATAAATAGAGGAGTGGATACATAGATGGATGGATGGATGGATTGATAAATGGATGAATAGATGGATGGATAGATGGATGGATGGATTAATAAATGTATAAATAGATGGGTGGATGGATAGATGAATGGATGGATGGATGGATTCATACATGTATAAATAGACAAGTGGATAGATAGATGGATGGATGGATGGATGGATTGATAAATGGATGAATAGATGGATGGATGGATATTATTTTGGAATAAAATGAAGAGTAATTTCTTAATTTACAGTAAATGATTAACCATATAAAAGACACTCGATCAGAAAAGGATTAAAACCTGTAAAAAGTAAATCAAAGCAACATAAGAACAAATATAATCTCACAACAAAGTAAAGTTGGAGACAAAAAACTTTTCTTCTGGGGTTTTATTTCATCTTTTCACGACTTAAAGATGGAGCCGTCGATGCTCCGACGTCGAGGCAGACGTGAGATGAGAAAAGTAAACAGCAGGTGTCTGTGTTTGTATTATCTGAAGGTTCCATCCTCACAATAGCAAAATACAATAAGAACCTCAGGCTTTAGATCTTCATCTGACGTGTGATATGTTGCCTCTCAGATGACGTGAAGTCCTTCTGAGCAGCAAGAGGGTCTGATATCTCCGGCTTACAGCGAATTGACTCTGGAACAAAGATGTCCTGCTGCTGGAATAATAGAAAACCGAGAAGCGCTTCAGATAACAGAGATCATTCGCTGTAATTCTTCCCGCTTTAAAATCAGGAAAACACAGCAGAGACCAAAATAAATCCCGTAAATGATGGATCGAGCCAGTGAGGGAGAGACCAATTGAAACGTCCGATCATTTTTTTCAAGAGTTCAAGGCTGCTGGTGCAATTCCACGGAACGATGGTGTTTTTATTTTGCTTCGGCTTCGCTGGAACCGAAGTCGTGGAAATGTCCATCAAAAGAGCGAAGAGTAACGTCTTCAAAAATATTTGCAAAGAATTGGACGGAAATAAAGATAACATTTTTCCGTCAACAATTTTTCTTCACAACAGACGCGTGCTGTGTCTCAAATCGCATACTAGCGTACTAAAAGTTAGTATTTTTAGTGCGTTAGTGCGTCTCAATTCTTAGTATGCGAAATTTAGTGCGCCATGCACACTAAATTGGCGTACTAACACGCCCACAAAACTGAGTATGGTTCGATGGACACTAAACACACTAAACAGCTGCCATTTTAGTGACGTTTTAAACGGAAGTTACGTCATATATAAATGCATATATATTCATATACTTACAGGTGCATTTTCAGCAGCAGTAGGAGGATAAACACGTCTTCGCTGCTGATACCAGCTTAAATATCTCGCGATTATTTAGATTCTCATATTTTTTCTTTATTTCTTTTTCCAAAGTTGCAAAACGTGCTGCCAGCAGGTGGCGATAGCGTTCAAACAGCTGGTTGAAACATCGTTAAATAGAAGTAGAAGAAGAAGCTGTCATGTGATTTCCGGTTAGTGTGTAGCAGCAGAGTTTGATTTGAGACATACTATCTGTGGAGAATTTGTGTACTAGTTAGTACGTACACTAAACTGATGCACACTAACTTCTAGCATACTAAGAGTAGTATGCGATTTGAGACACAGCAGCGAGGTTAAAGAAAGAAAAGTGACACAAATTGACAGAAAAATGTTCATATTTCATAATGATTGACATGTCGGAGTGACTGACAGCTACAAGCAGGAGGAAAGTGATCGATCATTTTTAAAAATCTGTACAAAAGTACACATTTTAATCCGAAATATAAAATTCAAGAAATAATACAATTTATAAACTAACACACGAGGAAGGAAATATTCTGTTTTGATTCATTCACTTTAGAAAAAAATACATCAGTATTTTAATCTATTTACATTATTTATGATCAGCAATAATACAAATAAACAAAATATGTAAAATGAAATAGAGAAAAAGTGAATGTACTTAATGAAGGTCGACTGCCACATGTTTTTTTTTTTAAACTATTCTCATAAAATGTAACATTATTTTTAGTATTAGTCGTTTATTTATTTCAATCTAATCTTGTCCATTGCATGAGTTTCAGTACTTTTGAAACCAAGAGAATAATTCTACAGCACCAGAGTCAAGTACTCGAAAATACTATAAAACATATCCTAGTTACTACAGTATTACAATATATTGTATTTTTGGCCCTGTATTGCGATATGTATCGCATTGCCAGATTTTTGCCAATAAACATCGTAGTATATCGTAGATACAATTACAAATTGACTGAGATCCTAGCCTTGACTGAGGACGAGAGGATACAGTGGACTATTTACTGCATCGCTATTGCTATATCGTGATACGTGTTGTAATGCCAGATTCTTGCCAATAAACATTGTAGTATCGATACAATTACTAATTAACTGGGATCCTAGCGATGACTGAGGATGAGAGGATACATTGGACTATTTATTGCGTCGTTGATGCTATATCGTGATACGTGTTGTTATGTCAGATTCTTGCCAATAAACATCATAGTTTTGATACAATTAAAAATTAACTGAGATCCTAGCGATGACTGAGGATGAGAGGATACATTGGACTATTTATTGCGTCGTTGATGCTATATCGTGATACGTGTTGTTATGCCAGATTCTTGCCAATAAACATTGTAGTATCGATACAATTACAAATGAACTGAGATCCTAGCGATGACTGAGGATGAGAGGATACAGTGGACTATTTATTGCGTCGTTGATGCTATATCGTGATACGTGTTGTTATGCCAGATTCTTGCCAATAAACATCATAGCTTTGATACAATTAAAAATTAACTGAGATCCTAGCGATGACTGAGGATGAGAGGATACATTGGACTATTTATTGCGTCGTTGATGCTATATCGTGATACGTGTTGTTATGCCAGATTCTTGCCAATAAACATCATAGTTTTGATACAATTAAAAATTAACTGAGATCCTAGCGATGACTGAGGATGAGAGGATACAGTGGACTATTTATTGCATCTTGTGTCATAATGTAATATTTTCATTCAACAGACAAGCTCTGGCGACTTTCATTTGGACGAACACGTGAACTAAACTTTCATATAATACGTCGTAAAGACACAAAAACATCTAAACTTCTCCTCGACCGTCGCACTAACACACACAAGCCACTGAAGCCCAAACAACTTATGTTCATTTTGTCTGATCCACCGAGGTTTGAAGTACAGAAAAGAGCCACCAGAGGGCAACATGCTTGCTCTACTCTCCTCTCGTAATGGCCTTTCTCGCTCCACCGTCTCCTCTGCATGGGAACTGTGCATCAACACGGTGCGAGGTCAGAGGTCGAGCAAGTGTTCCCCCCTTTTCTTGCTCCCGCTCCCCGTGAAACTGCTCCGCCTGGCGAGGCTGACTAATGATGTTTTTCAAGTTGTTTCCTGGCTGCTGCCGGGAGACCTGCGAGTAGCTGAGGAGGGGTGACTGACAGATTGAGATCATGGAAATTAGGAAAGGTCTTTATGGAGATGTATGCAAAATTAAAATATTATGCAGTCGCCAGGCTTCAGAGCGTGAATCAAAGAAGCCAGAAGAAAGAATAGCAAAGTCTTTTTATAGTGATAACCAGGTGATGAAAGGATCTGTCGTTAAATACATCAATCTGCCGACAGTCCTGCTCGCCCTTGACGGACCAATATCGTCAAACAAATCATCATTCATCCCTCGCTCCGATACAACACACCTCAGCAGGACTTGATGTGTTCAAACCTCCTCTGGTTTTTAAGCTTCTATCCAGGTTAAACTGTCTCATGGTTTTCAGTTTTTAACAATTCAATCTCTCTCTATTTCCCTGGAGAGTGAGCAGTATTGTTGAACTGCACCTGAAGCTAGCGATGTGCTAATAAAACGGTGTGTATTTTTTTTTTTAAAAGCTCAGTAGGTGGCGCCCTCAGTAGCCCACAAACATATGTACTGTATGTACTGAAGCAACTTTTAATTCCCATTACCATTGGGTAGCGATGGATGGATGGATGGATGGATGGATGGATGGATGGATGGATGGATGGATGGATGGATGGATGGATGGATGGATGGATGGATGGATGGATGGATGGATGGATGGATGGATGGATGGATGGATGGATGGATGGATGGATGGATGGATGGATGGATGGATGGATGGATGGATGGATCAATAGATAAATGGATGGATGGATGGATGGATGGATGGATGGATGGATGGATGGATGGATCAATAGATAAATGGATGGATGGATGGATCAATAGATAGATAGATTGACGGACGGATAGACAGACGGATGGATACCTTTAGGAAATTGGGTTTCCAGTTCTCATAAGAAAAAGAACAAAGTGTAAAACAAAGTCCAAGTATAAAGAACATTGATCAAAATAAAGAACACAGTTAAAAAGAAGAAAAAAAAAGGATACAAAGATTAACATAGAATAGAATCATCTTTTCACTCCGTTCCTGCCTCCAAACTCAGATAGAGTTCTAAGATCTAGGCAAAGTGTGTCCTGTGGTCCACATGCGGCCCTTAGACTGGTCATCGAGAGGTCAATGTTTGATGGTCTTACTAAACTAAGTGTTTTTCTAACTTTTGTATTTCTGTTTATTCAACACAATAACACGTTTCTGTCTTAGGACTTTTTTTTTTCATTCTTTTATTTGCCTTTTTTGTGAGTTTTTTTTTCTTTTAAAATTAAATTTGCGTTTAACCATAAAAAAGATCAAATATTTAGCTTTGTTTTAAAATGTCACGTCCTATTGACACAAGACGCCAATGAACCATAGAAAATCAAGGTCAGGTCCTTTTTTTTTTTCCTTTTGCATTGACGTCAACATAAAATGCAACAATAGCCCGATCACTTCTACAATAGAATAACATGTTATTCGCCTCTTAAAAGATAACACCCACTGTTTGAACAACAATTCTTCTACTAAAGAGAAACCCCAGAGGTACCATGTGGGGCCACTTTTAGAAGTACCTGGTGTAGAAGTGGAAATCCTTTGTGCAAGTAATTATTTTGTATTCCATAAGGCTGCACTTTGTCACAGTTTCTGTTGCCATTTTTATAGACCAGAGTTTCACGGCTCAGCGTCGGGGGGTTCGGTTAATGCTGTTTGTCGATGATGGGGTTCCGTTGGCCGGATCTGCCGAGATGGGTCAGGGCCAAACTTGTCGGGATGCCTGCTGAGCGTTCCAGACATGACCCACTGGGAGAAGCAAGATTATGTGTCTCTGTTTACCTGGACGTGTTTGGTGATCCCCCCTCAGAAGAGACACCAGAAGGTTTTTGAAAGTCTGGTCTTTCTTTTGACTCACGATGAGACTTGAAAAACAACAATTTCCCTATATTTATTGTAAAATGAATATAACAACTTATTAAGCTAAGATTTTAATCTAAAATCGATACACTGTACATAAACCTGAACGTTTTATTTGGGGTTCTTATCTCATCATAAATGAGGATACAGTACAAGTAAACATTAGCTGTAAAGAAGACATTTACTACCAAGAGAAAAAACCCTAAATTACAGATACAATAATGGCGAGATGGAACAAAGGAAAACAAATTGAAAGTGTGTAGAGCTTTTTTTCATTTTCTATTTTAACGCTGATTCATGTGTCCATGTGGACCCGTGACACTTCCCAGGTACTGGACGGGGGAACAGAACTCTGCACATAATTGGTTACAGGCAGAAATGTACCGAATATTTTATTACATTTTAATGTTATTCTTGTCTTGTTTATCTATTGTTTTAGTTTAATATACAAAACCAGGTCCGACCGACTTGACAGTATCAGAAATGATTGTTCATACACTTTAATTACTTAATTTCATTTTAATTTAATTATTTAATTTTAATTTAATTTAGCTTGATGGATCTACTGACTCCTTTAAGAAACATCTTAAGAAGTTTCTATTTGTTCAGGCTTTCCCTTGCATTTCTGGAACTCCTGTTGTGTTATTAGTTTTATCTTGATCTTTAAAGTATATACTTTATTGAGTATTGTTTTGATTGTTTAAGCGCTTTGTGACCCTGGTCTGGAAAAGCGCTATATAAATAAATATTACTTACTTACTTACTTAAAATGTTACATTTTAATACAATAAAACTGGACACATTTAAGTTCTTTGGGTCAAACTGGTGAGATTAAGACATATTATTACGCCCCTCTTTGTTTTCACGAGTTCCCGGGATTGATGACGTGCAGTGACAAACTTTGATGTATGACCAATCACAGCAGAGTGGGTGTGGTTATGGTCAACAAGATTTCATCTCCAGAAAAATCAAGTGTTTTCAGTGGGCGGGGCTTAAGATAATTTTCTAATATTTCAATGAAAAGAAAGTTTATTACAGTAACATATAACATTAACAGACACTGATGATACAATAGAGTCACACAACTATTTAAGGCACATTTAAATCAACACATTAGTTGAACTTTAAAAGAACACTGTGATTTAAATAAATCTATAAAATAATGTACCAATCATCAATTATTTTATGCTAATATTTCTCTTTTTCTTAATTTAATTGTTGATGAGCAGACTTTAATTTATAAAAACAAACACTTACTTACCTTGTACATGTTTTAACCCGTGTTGTCCCTGGGTCAAAGGTCAACAAACTCCCTGGCTTCAATGAATACATATGCAGCGGTGGAGGTCGTTCACCTTGACCCAGAGACAATGCAAGGGATACCACAAACACATTTGTTTTCAGGCTTTCGGGTCACCCTGACCCTGTGGTAACACAAGAGTTAATCAGGTCAGGATGTCTTTGAAGTGTTGAAAAGGGTTGGAAGTGTTGCCTAATTTAATTTAGCCTGTTTTCTTTGTTTTTAATAATGACTCCACATTCCTCAGCTTCGATCCAAAAGACTTCTGGTTCTTCATTAAACCCAGGTTCTGTTTTTTTGCTGTAATATTGCAGAAGGCTTCTGCGTATACTGCCCCCTCTCAGTTCCTCTAAGAACTGACTGTTTGCTGCTGACGGTGCAGAAACAAACTGGTATTGTTGCTTCTTACATTATTGAACAAGTTGACATTTGCACTAAACGTTTTCATTAGTTTCATATTTGGCCTGGATCCATCAATACTCTATTTTGTTCACGTTGTTTCGTGTTATTGACTGATTGTACGGAGGAAAAAAAAACAACCTTATTTTCATTTGTTTAAAGCAGCTCTGGGTAGTTTTGTGTTTTTTGTTAAAACTTGTGTTGACACATCAACTTAAAAACTAGTTGAATGATATACCTTTAGGTGTTTTGTGTGATTTTTATTTTCTCTTTAAAAGTTATTGGGGAAGGTGTGAACATGCTACATATCACACTGGTTGTGGTGGGGGACGGGGGGGATTACTAGCCTTCATTCATCAATGAAAGTCTGGAAACAGAACATTCATCAAACTGCTACAAACCGGGACATGGTAACTTCTTTAGCGAGTGCTCATGGGTGTACAATGGAGTCTCCCGTCGGGCTAAACACTACCACTTTAGTCCACTGGCGTCGCTCCACTTCAAATCGCATGGAATCGCTTTGACTTTGTTCGGTTGTTCATCCACGGCATTCATGAGGTCGGTGCGTTTCCAGGTTATGTTCACAACAAGCTAGGAGCTGTTGGGACCCGGTCCTCCTCGTCTTGATTGAGGTCCACGCATTGGTTTTGATCCAAGGAAAGTCAAAGTTATTATTATTTAAGACGGTTTATAAAAACGGGTCATACAAGAACTCAAACACAAAAATCAGGGACAGGGAAGGTTAACAAAAAGTATAGAACATTCAGAAATACCAAAGTTCCAGCGAAAACACAAATTCAAACTTCGTCCAAACACCTCGATGATCCACCCTCTCCAGGCGACTGATTGACCGATGTTACTAAAGTAAGTTAGTAAGTAAGTCATTTTTATTTATACAGCGCTTTTCCAGACCAGGGTCACAAAGCGCTTAAACAATCAAAACAATACTCAATTAAGTATATACTTTAAAGGTCAAGATAATACTGATAAGACAACAGGAGTTCCAGAAAATCAAGGAAAAGCCTGAACAAATAGAAACGTCTTAAGATGTTTCTTAAAGGAGTCAGTAGATCCATCAAGCGCAAAGAGAGAGGAAGATCGTTCCAAAGCTTAGGAGCAACAGCCAGAAAAGATTTCTCTCCTCTGGTCCTGAACCGTGTGCGTGGAACCATCAGTTTTGAATCAACTGCAGGCGGTATAGAAGTATAAGGTGGTACCTCGCGCCATCTTTCCATTGTAACTTCATCCTATCCGTGGTTCACCTTGTATTCTGTCAAGCTGTACATTCGAGGGGTTCCATAGAAGGGTGAATCGTCTTGGTGCCTGTAACCATTTTAAGGAGTGATGGTTCCAATTATTAGCTGAACATAAACGGTCATGCTCCACGATCATACAACGTTTGAACATTCCACCATTTGATGGTCACGTCGTTCAAAGGCGCATTACTAGGTTACACAAGATTCAACCCGTCACGTTGCATAAAGAAACATGTTGCTCGGTCATACAACTACTACTGACCAGAAACTGTTTCCTTCAACTGAGAAAAACCCTTAAACTTAGGAAATTGTTGTCACAACATGATCTGGACCTTATAATCCATGCTTTTGTGTCTTCTCTTTTAGACTATTGTAACAGTTTATTTTCTTGTCAAGAAACAAGAAGGATCTGTCTCGCCTGCAGTTGATACAAACCTCTGCAGCGAGAATTCTGACAAGCTCTAGTAGAAGAACTCACATTTCTCCGATCATTAAAACTCTTCACTGGCTTCCAGTTTCTTTTAGGATCAACTTTAATATTCTGGTTCTTCTGGTCAGACCTTCCATCAGTGATCTGATCCAGCCTTACACCCCAGCTCGGGCTCTGAGGTCTGTGGATCAGAATCTACTGATGGTTCCTGAACACGGTTCAGGACCAGAGGAGAGAAATCCTTCCAGACTGTTGCTCCTAAGCTTTGGAATGATCTCTGCGTTTGATGATCTACTGACTCCTTCAAGAAACATCTGAAGACACTTTTATTTGTGCTTTATAACGCTCTATAATAACAACATTATCAATAGTTATCTACACATAGTCAAGGTTATCTTAAATGTATACGAATCACGTACTCACTATAAAATAGCGTGTTGTCGTGATGGAGCTTTGCCCCCAGAGGAGGGATTATGTCGTGGAAGATAATCTGACCGAAAGATTGGTATCTAAGGATGTGCTGAACTTTCAGTTTCCTAGAAGGACAAGTTTTGCCAAAGCGCCTGGTTTGAAGGTCTTTGGGGAGAAGAACGAACAGCCAGGATTTTCTTTTTTTTGCCAAACATCTGCTTTAATAACATGAATTGAGAAAGGTCTTGATTTCCAGGATTTCATGTCATGTTCTTTAAGAAACACTTCCCACAGACATCCCACTGTCTATAAAATGACGATGCCCCGGCTTTGCTTGATAAGCTGATGATCAGTGTGTTTGGAGAACTTCTTCAATAAGAGCTGTCTCACTACTCTGTTCACCACACATTTATCACAAGTATCACTTCTTGTGACAACCCTGCCGGCCGGGCTTCCAAGTCTCACGGCTTGAGTGTGACAGTCAAACAATTTGACCCGTTCTCACACCACACTCGAAATTTCTCACGCTTGTATTTACCCATTAAATACTATATATATATATTTTTAAATGATGATAACATTTGGTCATTTTGTGTAGATTTAGCCAATCACGGAAGAACAATGTGCAATATTAACCAATCATGAGCAACAAGAGGCGGGTCTTGGCGTCTATCTTTCATTCCAGCGCCAACAACAACATCGGGCTGAGTTTTTTGGGTTTCTCCACTTATGAATGTGAAGAGATCTTGTTAAACCTAACGGTAAATTCCCCGAACTCCATTTTGAAGGAGGAAATGAACTCCCGGCTTTCAAATGAAGAACATTGAATCATCTATTAATCATCTTTTAATCCTTCAAGTGACATCATCCTCTCAACACTGTCATAAGTGAACAGTGAAGAAGATGGAGCACAGGTGCTCCTCCCATGATGCAACACTAATAGACTCAGGCACACATTTATTTTTCGCGCTGTTAGATTGTATAATTCCGAGTTTGGGGGCAAGAGCGGAGTGAAAAGATGAGTCTATTCTATGTTATGTCTTTGTCTTTGTGTTCTTTTTCTTTGAACTATGTTCTTTATAATTAGATTTCTGTCATTTGTCTTTTTGTTCTTTATTGCACTTTGTTCTTGTTTTATGAATCTAACGCCTGTGTTGCTGTGTGCTGGAAAACTATTTCCCTGTACATTATCAAAGCCATACTTTTTAAAATAGTGTTAAAAATCCACGTTTGTTTACTTGTTCTCATCTTTTTTATTATTCATCAGTTCATTTATTTTTGCCATATATGTTGATTTAAAAAAAAAAAATCACATTGTCACTCAAGTAATAGGTTTCAGATCATTTGAAATGGCAGGTTGAACATTTAAAATAATGAAATTCTACAACATTTGAATGTTAAATTTCCCAGAAAATGCTCATTAAAACACAACATTTTTAGATGTGACTCATACATGTCCTTGTCAAAGACAGGTTTATATTTCTACGAATCATTAAGTAAGTAAGTTTTCCAAGTGACCATCAATAACTACCATAGATCTCTTCTAGACGATGTCAACTATTAACCCCGAAAACATACTCATAACAATCCAATGTAGACTTTTGGAAAAAATTAATAATTAAAAAACTCAAAACTCACGCTTGTCGTTCGCTGACACCCGGCTCGCCTTGCAACCAGAGACATCTAGAGCAAACGTCAACTGAACTTGACTTTGTCTTTCATCAGCTCAAAGTCTTATTGGTTGAAAACGTATCTTAACGGACGTCATCAATCCAACCGCTCATGGCTTCCGTCGTGTTGTCAAAACAATATGAAACTCGCTATGAAGCTGAAAGTAATCAACGAGCTGTTGCCGGTGAAAGTGTCTGAGATGAAAATACATCCGTGTTCGTCTGCACCATGAAGAACATAAAGCGGTTCAATGGCCTGATGATACATTTCAATCTTATCCCCGACTCCGTCCCGGGAGATCCGGGGCGTCCGGGTCGATTCATGGCCGGCTACAGTGCGTGGTATCGCTTAAAGAGAAACCTGAGGTTTGCTGCACAGCTTAAACTCTAATAAATGGCGTTGCTAAGAGTCATCTAGAGTCGCCTGCGAGCACCGTGGGAATGATGACGGATCGCTTCCCTCGCCTCGGACCCATTTCTTATCCAAATGAAATCCTGGAAGTCCATTTATCGCGCTTAAGACAAAATAAATCGCTTGAGTTGTTGCCGGTTTAGAGAGCTCATGAGCGCCTGTTGCTGTTTGCCTCTGTCTTCTATCATCCCTCCGCACCTTTTTACACTTTATTCCTTTTTCCACTTTATTCCTTTTTCATCACTTTGTTGCTGATGTTAAAATAATAGAAACTTTTTACTGTTTTGATTGTTTAAGCGCTTTGTGACCCTGGTCTAGAAAAGCGCTATACAAGTAAGAATTACTTACTTACTTACTTACTATTATTCAGACAATGGGGCCACATGCGGCCCTCCGTTTGTATTTATGTGGCCCTCATGAAGTTAAAGTAAAACTTCTAATGCTTCTTTCATGTTTTTCCCCTCTTCTCTTTATTTGGGGGGTTTTAAATAAAGGGTTTTCTACATAACTTGTAATTTAAGATGATAATATTTCATTCTTATTTTAATAACTTCACTCATTATTTTAGCATTAGATTGTTTTAAATTTTGTAGATAAAATAAAACATGTTTTCTGTAAATCGAATTGTATAATATGCAGTCAAATGACAGCATATGACAGTAAATCATATTTATAATGTCTTTTTGTAATCGTATTAAAGCTTCTTTTATCCTTCTTTCTTGTGGCTTGATGTCTTCTTACAACAGTCAGAGAGTTAATTCCTCCACAAAAGGAAGTGATTTTTTTTGTTGTAATTTCTCAGTTGAACAATTGCTTGAGTGTATTGAAGTCATGTTCACCACCAGCCAACACCAGACGAAGTTAAGAGTGTGTTTTTGGTGCCAGAATAAGAATTGAAGCTGGAACAAAGACTGTTTGTAAAGTTTGCAGTTGAATAGAAGCAATTTCAGGAGCAGAGAGTTCAGATCATTTGTATCCCACGGGAATGCACATCGTAAGTTATTGAATAATCTGGGTCCAGATTCTTTTGTTGTGCGTTTCCTTTGGCCATTTCCTTTTGCATCTTTCCTCATGAATATCTTGTGTTGACAATAAAGAATCTCAGGCCGGTATACAAAGCCACGTTTAAAGCTGATCTTTCTTCTTTATCAAGGAAGCCCGTATGGGCCAAAAAACAATCTGCTAACTTTCACTTACAGCTCTCGCTCCTATTGCTCGTGGCAAAAACACATTCCCATTAGTATTCCTGAATCCAAGAGTCTGAACTTCACTCCTTTCAAAAGATATACCCAGGAACAAAGCAGACCATAAACAAAACATCAAATCCACAATCGGCTGCAGTAAATACTGCAGCTTGTACTTGGATTTATTTCTTGTTTATTTATTTTTCTTTTAACGTTTATTATGTATTTTAAATGTTATTGAATCATCAGGAAGATTAATTGATTAATTATTGGATTTTAGAGTAATCTCACGCAAATGCAACAATTAAAATTGAAAATTCAATAGTTAAAAATGAAAACATTTACAATAGTGTCGGACTGGTGAGCGTCCTTTGAGTTTAGCGGTTGTGGTTTCAAAGAAAAAGTGCGATAGAGCGACATCTAGTGGAGTCTAAAAACAAGGCAAAGTGAAGTCAATGAAGAATTTTGTTTGCTGGAATCTAGCGAAACGATGCGTTTCACGATACAGCATCATAGGAGAAAGTATATATGTGTATTATTGTTGAGTACTTGACTCTGGTGTTGCAGAATTTACAGACCACATGACTCTTGACGAAGTCGTAACTGCTTTCATTTGTTTTGAAACCAAAATATGTCCAAACCTCAGCTTGAGTTGACTGTATCCTCTCGTCCTCAGTCCTCACCAGGACCTTGTCTGACCTGTCTGAAAGGTGTTTTGTTTAATATTGTGCCAAGAGTTTATTGTTGTTAAAGTAAAATATTTAAATGAGCATGTGTGGAAATAAATTAAAGTCAATAATATGACTAATTAAAAAATATTAATATTTTTATTTACGCAGCAGATGTTAATTCTGGATGCAACTGCAGACAAATGCATGGTCAGTATTCTCATAGTTTTCGAGATAAAATCACCTCCAACATTCTTAAACCCATAGTCCTTAATACATTTATTTATTACTATATTTTAAGTCAATGTATTTTTTGAAGATGCAGCCTTTTAAACAACCAATTGAGTGCAACGCAATTTACGTCATACAAGAGACAGCAACGGTCAGTTAGCTTGATGAGTTAGCTTTTGTTAGCATTTAATAGCACTTACCATAAATGACAAGGACACAATAAAACATAAAACTCATGAAATTGTCTTGTTGTCAGGTGTTGCATCCTGGGATGGCATCTGGCATGTCTCTAAAAACAGTAAATCCAAAAAAAACAGTAAATGAAAATGCTTCAACAATATAATTTAGAACCTTTATGGAGGCAGTCACTGTGCAGAACACAGCAATTTTATAGTGAATTTGAGATCTTCAAATATTTACCATAATCATTTTTTTTTTAACTGGATGTAAAATATACAATTCCATGTGTCAATTTTAAATATAACTGTTTAACTTTTGTTCTGGGCACAGCACCATGTCACCAAGTTTTTCTCGTTTTGTTGATACGTGCACTACTACTCTACTACTACTACTATTACTGTATATTAAATATTTTCTTAATTACATGCATTGTGTTTTTAAAATAAAAATCCTGCAAACTTGCTGCTTTGACAACACATATTTCACACTTTAACAAATAATATATGTTATTTTAAAATATTTGAGGATCCAAACTATTAACTTGAATTATTACAAAAAAAACAACAACTTAACACCATCTTTCTTACTCATTAAATATTATTGAAATTCACTTTTATTATTGCGTTTAAATAATAAATATTTTATATTTTCTGTTTATTTATCACCGTATTATCACAGCTTTTTTTTTTAACTTCTTAAGTTTGACTCATTTAACAGTGTTTTTAACAGTCTGGTTGGTTAACATCTGTAGGTGATGATCAAATGATTGTGTAAATTAGGTCCCCGGAGATTCCCTCGCTTAGATCGCTGCCGGATGTGTTCATTACCTTCATTTCCACGTGTGCCTTTTGGTGCGTATTTCTTTGAGGGAGGATAAATTACCAGAAGTATCGTGATGGTTTCGCTCGAGCGAAACCGACGAAAAAGTGGAATAAATCAGCTGAAATGATTGTGGGTTGTCACCAGGTCTCACTCTTGGATTCCGTCCTGGGAAATAATTAGTTTCTGGTTTCTAATGCGGTGATTTCCATACCCAGAGAGATGCAGATGTGAGCAATTAATGGTTTATCAGCTGTGACGCAGCGAGGCGTTGTTGTTGCATAATGATGTATCTCCGAGCGACATCCGCGCCAGTCTGACAAAACGGATAATGAAAAACTTGACGGGTAGAAAAAAATAAATCAGCAAATTTGTCAACGATTTGGCAAAAGGGCAGCGTAAAGTTAATGGAAATACAGGTTTTAATTAGGAGTGGATGTGTCAGTAAAAATGTCATGTCCATTTCAGAGATCGTCTCTCAGGTAAGAGAGTGAAAAATATTGTTTTTCAATTATTTTTGTTACCAACTTGTTAAATAAATCATGTGCCAGTTGGGATGTTTTAAAGAAAACTTTAGTAAAACACATTTTTTCCGTCTTAGTATGTATCAGATATCTACCGGTGAGTTAGGCCATGAGGAGATGGGTTCAAATGTTATTGTACAAAAAAAACACAAATGGCTAAAATTATCATTTAAACCTGTTATAAATGTGTTTAAATAACTTTCTCAAAGCAATTGAAAAACAATGACTACACTGGTGATTTCTCAAACTTGTTGTTTGAGAAATTATTTATCAGGATAGAAAAGGTTTTTCCTCGCCAATGCCACACTGTGCTTTAATCATTATTGAGTTTATCTCTTTTTCCTTTTCTCCACTATAATCTTAATTAAACTGTTAAGTGTCTTCAGATAACTTTTTTATGATAAGACACTTTAAATACAATTGAATTGAATTGAAATGAAGAGCTTATGGCACTTTCTTTTCGTTTGAAAATAAAATGCCCTTTGTTTTCTCAGCATTGAGCACCAGTCTGAGATTAAAAAGGTGTGACTGAATAGTGTTGAATGCAGACTGTAGACATTGAAAGACCTGGGCAACAGTCTTTGAACGACAATAAATAATTGTATCATCCGCATAAAGACGTAAAGATGCATCGGTAATATTATTATCCACATTGTTTACATAGATTGTAAAAAGAGTTGGTCCTAAAACTGAGCCTTGTGGCACTCCATGGATGACATTAACCTGTGATCAAAGGTAGTTTGAGAACCAGCCAACGGTGTGGTCGGAGAAGCCAATGTCTGAAAGTCTGTGAGATAAGATGCCATGATCTACGGTGTCAAATGCTTTGGACAGATCTATGTAAAGTGCAGCACAGTAGACTTCGGCATCTAATGCTTCAACACTATCATTTAGAACCTTTACGGAGGCAGTCTCAGCTTTTCAAGAACCTCGGATAAAATTCAATTTTCAATTCAATTCAATTTTATTTAAAGTGTCTTATCATAACAAAGTTATCTCAAGACACTATACAGTTGAAATAAGTCTACAGTTGATTAAGGAAAAATAGATCCCAGCAATTCAACAAAGAGCAAGAAACAAAACACTGTACAGTGAGCTGTACAGTGAGCAATGGCGAGAAGGCAGAAACCTCGAGCGGAACCAGACTCATTGTTGACGGCCTGCCGCTTTGACCGGCTGGGAGGAAGGATGGGGGGGTAGACAGATGGATAAGGAGAGGAGTGAGGGAGGATATAGTGAGAGAAAAGAGGAGAGTGTAGGAGGGTCCATGGGGGTGCCGGAGAGAACTCGGGATCTGATGACGTGGTGAAGATCCTGGATCAGCAGCAGCTCTGGAGGTGGATCCCTGGGGCTCCGGGAGAGAAATAAAAAGGTGTGGGTTTGGGACAAATGTATACAATACACAGGTATACAGACTCCGGTGACGGGTGAAGATATATAGAGGGGAGAGGGGGGGGGGGGGGGGGGGGGGTTGAAATAGACCGTCAGGCTGCCACCAAGTCCATAGCAGGGGACCGAGTCAAGGAGATAGGGATCCACCACAGCAGCGGCGGCGGAGCCCCCCCCAATACCCTGCGGAGTTTGCAAATTAGAACAGTGGGATCTCCGCATTTCAGTTAAGGGAGTACAAAAGTTGTTTTCCAAACATAATAACGAATAATATTTTGTTGTATAGAAAGTTAAAAAAAAAAGGTATGAAACTGGTTCAGCTATAGTATGTGCAGTCAGGCGCAGGAAGTAAGGGGAGAGGTCGTCAGAGCCTGCAGATTCTTTAGGATCTAAACGCTTTAAGACTTTAAAGACTTGACAGATGGAAAATTGAGAAAGTGAGATGGTGAGGTTATCAGATGAATGGCTGGTGGAAGAAGAAGTAGGTGATTTACCATCAAAAACTGAGTTCAACAAGGTGCTGGAGGCAACAAAATGTCTATTAGGACAGCTTAGCGTCTCAGATCAGTCACACACGGGGATGGAGGTAACAATGAACTGAGGTGGCAGCACTAATGACCGGGCCAGAGAGTGATTGAATGGTTTTTACAAAATCTCTCTCATTTAAACAGTCTGAGATAAATAGTAATCAAGTTTTGCAGCTTTGATGGAAGCAGTACATTGATTTTAAATTGTAAACATTTCCAAATTGTAGCCAGTCAGCCTCAGAACCAGACTTCCTCGCTGCTGCCAATAGCTGATTCCTCCAGTGGAGGAGGTCAGCAAGTTCAGAAGTGAACCAGGGGCTATCAAGAACTGGCGAAGAGGAGCATGTTTATTTATAAAATAACTAAGACAATCATGAAAATAAATCGAAGCTAAATTGACATCATCAAACAATAAAATACGACCCCAGTTAAAATTAAATAAATCCCAAAGTACGGCTTGTTTACTGAAGAGCTTCAGATTTATTTTTTTGACAACATGGGGCTTCGAACAGGGTATTTTAGTATTCAAGGAACAGTGCCAACTACACAGTGGTCACTTAGGCCATTAGAAAAAAAAAAGAAAACTCCTGTATTTATGTGGCATATTAGTGATAAAAAGATCAATGAGGGGTGATTTATTTGGGCATTTTGGACAAGGACGAGTGTCAATATCTGATAGAGATCAAAAGTCAGACAATGTGCTTTAAAATCATCAGATGCCGGTGAGAGCCAGACCCAATTAAAACCACCTACGAAGGATGATTTCCTTAAAATGTAACTGAGATAAAAGCTAAAGAAGCTAAGGATGCTAAGGTGCCAGAAGGGGGCCTGTAGCATCTAACATCAGTCAAGGACTGACCACCAGATAAATCAGTATTTAGAGCTATAATTTCCACCTGCGTGGGAGCAGATTAAGAGAACACAGTTGGTTTGGTGGCAAGACTGGACCTGAAATATATTGCCACACCATCGCATTTCCTTGGACGATCTAAGAGTTGAATATATAACCCGTCATTTGCTATATCAAATCTATATCCAGAATAGATTTGGACAGCCAAGTCTCACAAATAATAAAAGTATCAGCACCAGTTGAGCGAACCCATAATCTTAACATATCCATTTTTGGTAGCAAGGTACGAGCAATAATGTGCAAGAAATGTAACCCGGTCATATTCTTTAAATCAGTTGGAGTGTTGTATAAAGTGAAGGGACCAGGATTAGGCTGGATGTCGGACAAAAGTAAAAGAATAACAATCAAACACTTTTATGGTGATCTTGATGGCGGATACGCAATTATAGGAGTTGTTATAGTAGCACGGGGCCCCTTTAGATATTGTCTGAGCAGCTGTATTAAGAGAACAACACATATCCAGAAGTAGAGTAGGACATGACAGGCAGGTTGAACCATGTTGTGATGCAGTAACAGTCTGAGGTACTCACTTCCCAGTGAGGATGTTGCACTCATTGTGGTTACTAGCCATGGATGAGTCGTGTCCAAATTACAAACAGCATATCCACTATGACTTTAGATGTAATAAGGCAAAAAAAGCACTGACAAGGTCACAGTAGAGGCAGAGTGAAGTGACATCTTAGCCAACATAGTAACCCACTCTATGCTCTAGGCCTGGTCTGGAGACGGAATTCTTCTGCTGCTGTAGACTGAGCCTCGACAGGTGGTAGATGGTGCTTGCTTCTGGCTTGACCTGGCCTGGTGGTTCCTGTCTGCATGGTTCGGATCCCTGGATCCTGGCGACGGCGTCTTGCGACGTTCGGCACCCAGAGTCCCGGTAAGGGCATAGGCGTCTCGCGGCGTTCGGCTCCCCTGGATCCTGATGTCAACTTCGGCGTTTTGGCTCCCCGGGTCCCCTGGTCCTGGTGACGGTGTCTCATGGCTTTCGGCTCCCCGGATCCCGATGATGGCATCGGCGTCTCGCGGTGTTCGGCTCCCCCGGATCACTATGATGGATCATCTTTTCGCTCGTGTATTATTATATTTACACCCGTACTTTTTTAATATTGTGTTTATTTATGTTAGAGTAACATATTTAACTGAGCATTTGTGGAAATAAATTAAAGTCGATGACTATTTAAAAAATATTAATATTTTTTAACTTACGCAGTAGATGTTCCTTCTGGGTGCAACTGCAGGCAATCGATGGTCAGTTTTCTCATAATTTACGAGTTAAATTCACCTCTAACATTCTTAAACTATGTGTGATCACACATTTCTGTCACCTTTGTCTCGATGGATGAAGCTGAGTTTTTCATCGCTTTTGCAACAGTGGCCCCTTTTTTTCTACACTATTCTCTCTGGGAGCTGATTTTTTTTCAAGCAAGACATGAATAGAAAGTGAAACAGAGGACTTGACAGCACTCGGGCAACAGCTTTTGTGCGTCTCACTTCGATTTTTGGCAGAATCTCAGCTTTGTGTTCAACTCTACAGGCACAGGTTTCCTCCAGTGTGTTTTGTTTTTCAAAGATCTGGCAAAATATACAAAGCGTTTTCTTAAATTTTAGTTTGGTAGTTTTCTGTGGAATTTTATTTGACTTTTATTTGACAAATATCTCTTTTTAACGTGAGACATTATTGGTTTACAAAATGTTAAAAGTAGAATAGACTGTTTCCAAGTGAATTAGATGGCATTCCTTAGATCAAAAATCCTGATGAAGCTTCATGAAACAGTGTCATGTTCTTGAGAAGTCAGGAGGTGGCACCTTCGGTTAAAAAAAATGATATGAGGTTTCAATAGAACAACTGATCAAAGTAGTAGATTATAGATTATAGTATATCAATAGATCATAGAGCATGAGATGGAAGCTTTGTTAACGCATAAATATCCAAAACACAGAGGACACTCTGGAAAGGCGGCCAGTCAATTACAGAAAAAAAGACGACATTTTATCTCAAGTATCTTTGGACTGGGCCTGTTTCAGTCAAGTTAACTGAAATATAAACCTGTGAATTAGTGAAAATGAGTGAAACACAAACTTTATATTGAATAAAATGCCGACATTAAACCGGTTTAAACCAAAAAAAAGATTGGTTTAAATTATATTTAAATGTTAACATGGTAGTTAGAGACGATTTAAGGTAAGGTAAGGTAAGGTAAAACTTTATTGGTAAACTAAATTGTTTTTTTTCCAATAGCCAGCAATTTTTCATAAACAATAAAAAATAAAAAATAAAAAATAAAATAAGAACAAGAACATAAAGAGAAAGAACAAGATGACACAATCTAAGTCTAAAGATAAAGACAAAGAACATAGGTCAAAGAAAAACAACAAAGATAAAGGATACAAAGAATAACATAGAACAGAACATCCAGATACTTTCACTCCACTCCTGCCCCCAAACTCAGAATTGTACAATTTAATAGCCCGAGGAATGAATGAGTCCCTGAGTCTATTTGTTTTGCACCTGGGTAGGAGCATTCGTGCACTCATTCTGCTTCTCTGCTCACTGATGACAGTGTTCAGAGGATGACTGTCATCATCCATGATGGACAGTAGTTTGTTCAATGATCTCCTCTCAGCAACTGTCACCAGTGAGTCCAGCTTCATTCCAACCACAGAGCCAGCCCTCCTGATCAACCTGTCCCACCTGTTGACACTCCTCTTGGACACATTTCCACCCCAACACACCACAGCATAGAACATGACACTGGCCACCACAGACTGGTAGAACATGCAGAGGAGCTTCTTGCAGATGTTAAATGATCGAAGCCTCCTCAGAAAGTACAGTCTACTCTGAACCTTCTTATATACATGGTCTGTGTTGCAGGACCAGTCCAGTTTACTGTCCATGCTGCATGTTCTACCAGTCTGTGGTGGCCAGTGTCCTGTTCTATGCTGTGGTGTGTTGGGGTGGAAATGTGTTTAGCAACTTAACCCAAATGTGTGAAGAAGCTGAAGCTTTAATTACAATTTCTTTTTCATTCCAGCTTGTCTGATCATCGAGAATACATCTAATTTATAAACAGAAAAAAAGCTTTAGAACACCCTATACATTTTTATCTTTCTATATGTGCAGCAAATACCAAGTGTTACCATCATATGATTTCACTCAAATATAGTAGAATAAATGGAAAGCGAGATCAAACAATTACCTTTTAAAACCTTTTATTAATCAAAATGAAACGTTAGCATGTAGCTTAGTTGCCTAGTGGTTAGCATCTGTGCTTCTTTTGTTACATTATTGGTTTTTCTCATGTTTCCTAAACATTGCCGTCGCTAAGTAAGTAAGTAAGTAAGTAAGTAATTTTTATTTGTATAGAGACCAGGGTCACAAAGCGCTTAAACAATCAAAACAATATTCAATAAAGTATATACTTTAAAGGTCAAGATAAAACTGATAACACAACAGGAGTTCCAGAAAATCAAGGAAAAGCCTGAACAAATAAAAACTTCTTAAGATGTTTCTTAAAGGAGTCAGTAGATCCATCAAGTGAGACTTTGTACATAATGTGATGTTGAATAATACCACAAATGTTGAACGATTTTCCTAATATTATTATTTTTCCAAACTGTTTACACAACTTTGTATATTTTGGTGTATCTCTTATACGCAACACTGACTTTCTTTTTTTTTTTTTTTTACTGCTGATGGCAAAATATTGCTAAAATATCAGATATACAGAAAATAGCTTGTGTTAAAGTTGTCTTATACTCTAAACTTGTAATTATTACCACAAACAAATAGCTAGAAATCAAAAATATATATGTATGATGTAAAGACAAAAAAGACTAAATCATTTTCACCTGAAATATTTAACATTTAAACGAGTAGATGGTAAACATAACCTTATTTTACAACCATTTTATCTGGTATCGACCCCTTTTTGTCGCTCACGTGTTGATTCAGTAAAACTAGGAGTCAAAGAAAAATGTATGTTTACTAAACTTTACTATACAAACACTCGAGTTCCGAAATAATTCTCTTATGTACATTTAATAGATGATTTAAATCTGAAAAAAAAAATCGAAATGAAACTATATAATTACTGCGTGTGTTTAAAAACTACAGACAGGAAGAATGAGTTATAGAAAGGGTTATATTCTTACCTTTTTGTTCTTTGAAAAGCGAATTATTTCAGAACTCGAATGTTTGTGTTGCAATGTACAGTTATGCGTTATTATTAGTAAAACAGCTTCAGCCAATCAGCGGCTTCGTCACATGTAGCGCGGTCACTTCCTGTTGGTGTCAAAGTCACATGTATCATCAGACCAGGAAATGAAAGAAAGTGATTAAGTTGACGAAGATCGTCTTTTTGTTAATATAAATGTTTTATGTGGTAAAAAGTATCATGTAAACGTTCTGTTGACGTTTCTTTAACCCATAAAAAATATTTTAAAGAGACGTTCGCATATGCAGCGTGTGACGTCATAACGTAGGAAGTGGGGGGACGATATTGTAGGGGGGACGATATTGTAGGGGGGACCGATATTGTAGAGAAATTGTACCTACAACGGCATCACTGTGTGTTGAGAAAACTGACTTGACGGATGAAGATGACGTCTCTTCTGCGGCCTGACAGGTTCTCCCTATGAAGACAAATCACATCCTTCCATTTGCCGCCACTTCACGTCTTTGCAAACACACTCGCTCGTTAGCACGCGGCGAGAGAGCCGCGCGCTAATGACTGACTCCTGGTAGCGTGATGGAATTGAAGTGTCTTCGGAGGCGGTGAGGTCACTGCCCAGACTCCTTAATTAGACCGTCTCTTAATGGAAGACGATCCGGATCCGCTCAGGGGACGTCTCAGGATTCTCTGCGTCCTTAATGTTTCCGAGCTGATGGATCATCGAGTTGTGGGAGCGTTGTTTGAGGATATGACGTTCGTTGATTTTATTAGATTTAGGGAAAAATGATTACAATAAACTTTATTAAATGTTGAAAATGTTGTTGTTGTTGTTGGCTCTGTGGTTGAAGCTGGACTTACTACTGACAAGAGATCCCTGGACAAACTACTGTCCATCATCATGATGACATCATCCTCTGAACACTGTCATCAGTGAACAGATGGAGCACGAATACTGCTCCCATGATGCAACACTAATAGACTCAGGGACTCATTCATTCCTCGTGCTATTAGACTTTATAATTCTGAGTTTGGGGGCAAGAGCCGAGTGAAAAAATGATATTCTATGTTAATCTTTTTATCCTTTTTGTTTGTTATTTGTCTTTGATCTATGTTCTTAATCTTTAGATTTTGATTGTGTCATCTTGCCTTTTAATTTTATTGCTCATTGTTCTTGTTCTATGAAGAGTCACATGGTGAAAGTGAAATGTGCAGCTGATAAGTTCTACGGTGTGAGTCGTGACAGTTAAAGTCATCACAGAAGTTAGAGCTGAAATGTTACGTAGTGTTGCTTTAATGACATTTAACTTTCGCTAAGAATTGTAAGAGCAGAAAATTGATACAATTATAATTACAACATATGACATTTTTGATTCTGTATATTATCATTTTGTAATTATTTTCATTATCATTACTATGTTGTGTGTGTATTAGTATTTTGCTTGGGAACAAATGTCCCCACTGTACTATTAATATAGATTTATCTTGTCTTATATTATCTTATTGTCATCAAATTACCCAGTAAGAAGAGTTTTTTTTTAATTTATCATCCTTGTATGATTTAAAAAAAGAAGACAACAAAGTGATTTTACTAAGCCAGATATTTTCACTGGCTTTATTCTCAGGAGCCTGTGGAGTTGTGGGTTCAATTTCAGCTTGAGGCAACACTTGGATCCGTCTTGTTACTTTCTTGAAGTCTCTGTGTTTCCCCCGGAGCTGGCCTCGGGTCAGTCCGTTGGACTTAGGAGCAGTTTAGATCCGTGATGACCTCATGCCGCCACTGAATTGTTATTGGTGATGATGCCATGTGCAGTTTTCTAGTGGAGTATGTACGACCAATGACACAAAAGGTCTGGACCATGTCAACGGACCAACCATACGGGTTCTGTCTTACGTTTGCTGATGACTCTTCACGGACGTCACTCTCCGACCAGTCAGTGGCCGGCAGTCGCTTCACATCATGTACTAAAGGTAGCATCTGTTTCAACATACCTTGCTAGTGCAAACTAACCCCTGTTGTGTATTTGGTATGTCATCACTGTCAGAGTCGAAAGTGTTTTAATAAATTAATGAGTATATTTGCACCGGCTTCATGAGTCATACGTCTGCAACAAGCAGATGATGGATCAGCGATACGGATTCAAATAACCCTGTGATTGTCGCAACTAAGTCACATATAAGTGACAAGATCTAGGTGAAGGATTATTGGGCTGGTTGGACGGCAACTGCCACAATCAGAGGGTAGTAAATCCTACTAAAAGCATTGATATATATGAACAAAATGACGACAATCAACAGTGTTACACACACAGACGGGTGTAAAGTAATAAACGCAATAAAGCGATATTATAGCGAATTAAAATAGCCCAAAAAACAATGAGTCAACCCCCAAATGGGGAATGATCAAAGCTCAAGAAGAGAGGAAGAGTCAGTTAAATCTTCAGCGGTGGAGTCCGCTGTTATATTGATAGAATTTAACTTAAGGTGTCAAATCACAGTGACTTTCCAGTTTGATTGAACACTTATGGTAGAAAAGAAAACCAGAGAATCAACAGTGAGTAAATCACAGTGTGGCGAGGAATTGCTTTTCGAAGGCAGAAACCTAGAGCAGAACCAGACTCGCTTGCTTGATCCCGCACCGTCTCCTCCAAGGACTCGATCGGCTCCAGGATCCCCAAAAACATAGTCCTGACTTAAATGGCAAGGTTTTAGTCGTTCGATAACGGGAAAATATATTCTCAAGTCAGTAGTCGATGTTACAGTATATTCTTCGTTTTGTGGTTGAAACTACATCCTGTTATATCACGTGACAAAGTGTGAATCTGCAAGATCACCTGCTCGCGGCTCCTGATGTCCAAACGCCTGTCTTGGCTCAATCTCTTCTTCACCGATCAAATTCCCTTTTTATGGTTAACATCCATATTCTCAATCCTTTATTTATGTAAACACTAGTATCTTTCTATGTCACCAATAGGAACATTGATCTACTCTGGCTTTTGGGCCACATGTAATGACTTGGCGGACCCTGTTTGGCCCCCGGGACACATTTGGCTTAGGTTGATAGTTTAACCAAAATTTAAACTTCACTCATTTTCTACTTACCATCATAAGAGTAATTTGTTCCTTTTTATAGTTAGAGACACGAAAATGTTTTTTCATTTTAATGTAGCGACTGAAGCTCAATGGTCTTCTTCTTTATCTTCCAAAAATACACTTAAAGACATTTAAACACTGAAAAATACACATTTAAAAACATCCAAATACCTCCATACCGCTCGTCTGTAACGTCCATCTTGTATTGAAGCCTCGACATGACGAAGTGTTAAGGTAAAATTTAACATGTCTCTATATTTTAAGTTGTTTTTTAGCCAAAGCTAAAATGCTAACATGCAACACAGACAGAAAACACTCAGTTTGTTCTGTCTACACTTGAGGTTTTTGGAGGTTTTTAAGTGTCTTTTTGGACTAAGATGAAGACGAAGACAACTGAGCTCCTGTCGATACATTAAAATGAACAAACATTTCTGTCTATAACTCTAAAAAGGAACAAATTACTGAAAATAATCTCAACATTAGTCGACATGTAAATTAGAAACAAGTCTGGTCACTTGCTGTCAATCTTATTAACAAACCCTGTGTCGGCCGAAACTCTGAATCCAACTTAACATTCACATGAGCGCGAGGGTGCTGGTTTCCATAGTAACTGGACAAAAATAGTCTCGGGTAGATGGCGGCGCATGATCACATTAAAAAAGTGTGTTTTTTTCGACGCACCTTCTCTCACGCGCTCCTCGTGGGGTGCGACTTCACATGTGTCATCTTTTGACAAACAGATTGATGGCTGAGTGAGGATCTACGGCGGTTCATCCATCATCCTCCCATCATTCCCCTCTTCTTTTTTTTTACATCCGCTCCCCCTCTCATGCCACAACACCTGAGCAAGAGACCGCCTGCTGCTCCCGCAGCCTCAACTTTCCACACTTGAGACGAAACACTTCATGTGACGACCCACTTGTTTTTCAAGCGCGATGCTCCCATGTGCTCTATTTCCCGCTTCACAGTCTTGTGTTGCACTTCTTTTATTCAACACCTTCCGCCGCCGCTCCCTCCATCATCTTCCAGCTGCTGGCTCCGTCCCGTTCACGCGTGGCTCCGTGGATCTGACTTGTAAATCGTGCCTCTATTTGTGTCGAGCCCTGGAGCTGCTGTCAATTACACTAAATGGCGTGACCAATGTTGAGAGGAGAGGGCGGGGAAAGAGAGGAAGAAACGAGTGCAAGAGGAAAGATGGGAGAGAATTATACGTACTGGATGACGCTCACTGTTCATCAGGCTCTTCGGGAGAGGTCACGCTTGTGGAGTGTGTCCGAGATAGGGGGCGATATATGTTATGATATGAAATCAATCAATGCTCTCGATTACTGTCTGACAAGGAGGCAAAATAACTGGATGATAAGAGACCAGCTGAAATAAACATAATGCCCAAGTAATAATGATGGAAAATAACCTTATTTAATATCTATTAAATATAAATATATTGAATTTTCATGCAGCCTTTCTACTATGGAAGTAGATCAAGGGCATCTGGACATTGAGTAGTTGATTTAAATGTTTTTAATTTTATTTTCACATTATAAATTATGCATTTTAGCTTATATATATATTATTTTTTAAGCATTTAATTGTTTTGGGGAAAATAAATAAATTCAATAATTGTACTGTGTATGAAAGAGTTTAATTTGTTTAACTGAATTAAATGATTGTATATTGAAAGGTTGGATTAAGTAATAACATATTTTCAACAGAGTTTGATAGTATGATTCCAATCATTCAGAAACAACTTTTGCAAACTCAATTTGCACATTTATTTTCATTTTATTTTCTCATTTGTAGCCTTTTAAATTCAATTTAAAAATTGTGCTTTACTATTGTTTTTTTGTATTGATATTTAAAAGGCTACAAACTAAAAAAAAAATTGAATTAGCGAAAGTTGTGTTTGAATTATTGGAATTATAATATCATACTGTGTAAAAAAATAAATCATACATTTAAAAAATATTTTTTATCTTTGGCAGTATTGTAAATAACTATTAACTATGTTGATTTTGCAGTTAAGCGGAAGAAACATTTCAAAGGCTATGATAAAATCGTAAAAAGCTTAGAAAGTTTGTTTTTTTTATAATTATTAGAATAACAATATTAAACTCGATGCATTAATGTAAAGGAAGTGCAACCTTTATATACACAAATTATTTACATTTTTCAATAGAAACTAATTTATGCTTTCAACATAGAAATTGTTGAATTGAATTATTCAAAATGAATGCTTGAAAGACAGACATTATCATTTTGAAACATTAATTCAACCATTCAATAATGTTCGTCGTTCTTAAACAAGTTATTTAATATGATTTAAGAAACGAGGTGGTCGATTCGACGATAAACCATCTACAATCGACACATATTAAAGAGTATCAGAGGTCAGTAGGTGGCGCTGTTGGTTTAAAAATTAAGCAAGGTTTTCATAGACTAGTTGTTCAAAGCAATATGTTATAGAGCAGATAGTGACATCTAGTGGACTCATGAGGCTTCATGGAGCTTCATCAAACATCAACTATTTACTTGGAGAGTATCCACTAGGCTCAGAGTATAACTTGTGGAAAAAAAGACTCACTGGTTTCCTACATAGAAACAACAAATAGGATGTGATAAAACTCAAGTACAACGCGTGAGTCACTAAGGAATCTTCTGTACTGTCAAGCATGATCACATAAAACGACGACGGGTAATAAAGAGCAGTAACACAAAGTGAAGAGGCGACAAACATTACACGGTTGTGCATAAACAAACTCATTTAGGAATCCCCAACTGGAGAGACCTGAGGGAGGAAGCTGTGCAACAGTCTGCTGGTTTTGGCGCCCAATGATCTGTGGTGACAACCAGAGGGGAGACTGGCTTTGGGCGGTGCAGGAATGTTTGTTGTGACAATGGCTGACACTCTGTCCATACAATATATATATTCTTCTTCTTTTCTTTTCCGCTGCTCCCTTCAGAGGTCGCCACAGCGAATCGTCGTCCTCCATCTAAGCCTGTTCTCTCGCACCAACCAACTTCATGTCCTCTTCCACTACATCCATAAACCTTCTCTTTGGTCTTCCTCCAGACCTCCTTCCTGGCAGTTCCAACCTGAGCATCCTTCTACCCATATACTCACTATCCCTCCTCTATACATGACCATCTTATTCTCTCTGACCTTATCTCCAAAACATCCAACATGTTCCTCTGATTGACTCATTCCTGATCCTATTCATCTTCGTCCATCCCAAAGAGAATCTCTGCTACCTCCAGCTCTGCTTCCTACCTTTTCCTCAGTGCCACTGTCTCTAGACCATACGTTGGTCTCACAACTGTGTAGTATATCTTTCCTTTCATTCTGGCTGATAGTCTTTAGTCTTCTTTTATATCTAGTACCTTCAACACTATCCAGCCCACTATGCTGCAGGACAAATTGACACAGATGCATGTGGACCCTTGTCTGGTCTCACTGGATTACGGATTATCTTACTGATCGACCACAGTATGTCAGGCTGAAGGACATCACGTCAGACACTGTGGTGTGCAGTACAGGAGCACCTCAGGGGACAGTACTGGCCCCTCTCTTCTTCACCATCTACACTTCAGACTTCTGCTACAACTCAGAGCTGAGTCTCATCCAGAAGTATGCTGACGACACTGCTATTGTTGGATGCATCAGGGACAACAGCAAAGACGAGTACAGGAGTCTGATACGTGACTTTGTGGACTGGAGTGAGAGGAACCACTTGCATCTGAACACCTCAAAGACCAAGGAGCTGGTCTTGGACTTCGGGAGGTCCAGGACAAAGCCACGTCCAGTGTCCATCAGAGGCGACGAGGTGGAGATAGTTGACAACTATAAGTACCTCGGTGTGTGGATGGACAGTAAACTGGACTGGTCCTGCAACACAGACCATGTATATAAGAAAGTTCAGAGTAGACTGTACTTTCTGAGGAGGCTTCGATCATTTAACATCTGCAAGAAGCTCCTCTGCATGTTCTACCAGTCTGTGGTGGCCAGTGTCATGTTCTATGCTGTGGTGTGTTGGGGTGGAAATGTGTCCAAGAGTGTCAACAGGTTGGACAGGTTGATCAGGAGGGCTGGCTCTGTGGTTGGAATGAAGCTGGACTCACTGGTGACAGTTGCTGAGAGGAGACCATTGAACAAACTACTGTCCATCATGGACGATGACAGTCATCCTCTGAACACTGTCATCAGTGAGCAGATAAGCAGAATGAGTGCACGAATGCTCCTACCCAGGTGCAAAACAAATAGACTCAGGGACTCATTCATCCCTCGGGCTATTAAATTGTACAATTCTGAGTTCGGGGGCAGGAGTGGAGTGAAAGTATCTGGATGTTCTGTTCTATGTTAGTCTTTGTATCCTTTGTCTTTGTTGTTTTTCTTTGATCTATGTTCTTTGTCTTTATCTTTAGACTTAGATTATGTCATCTTGTTCTTTCTCTTTATGTTCTTGTTGTTATATTATTTTGATTTATTTATTTTATAAAAAAATTGCTGTATGTATTGGCTATTGGAAAAAAAGAATTTCAATAAAGTTTTACCTTTTTTTTTTTTTCTTTTTCATCACAGATTACCCCTGGTATCTTTCTCCACTCATTCCAACTGCGTTGAACTCGTTTCTTCACCTCTTTTCCACAATCACCACTAGTCTGGACAGTTGACCCTTAATACTTAAAATCATCCACCTTCTTCATCTCCACTCCCTGTAGCCTCATGGTTCCACTTGGGTTCCTCTCATTCACATACATATATATTCATTCGTCTCCTTTCTACAGAACATCTCCACTTCTCGAGCTTTTCCTCCACCTGGTCTCTGCTCTCACAACAGATCAGAATGTCATCTGCAAACATCATAGTCCATGGAGATTCCTCCCTATCCTCATCTGTCAGTCTGTCAATCACCACCCCAAACAAGAAGGGACTCAGAGCCAAACCCTGATGTAGTCCCACCTCCACCTTGAACCTCTCTGTCACACCTACAGCACACTTCACCACTGTCTCACAGTTTGCATACAAGTCCTGCTCCAGTCTAACATACTTCCTCATACGGTACCGTAGTTCCTCTCTCGGCACCTGTCATAGGCTTTTTTCAGATCTATAAAGGCACAATGCAGCTCCCCTTGACCGTCTCTGTATTTCTCTACCAACATTCATAAGGCAAATACTGTATCTGTAGTACTCTTTCTAGGCATGAAACCATTCTGTTGCTCACAGATGCTGACATCTGCTCTCAATCTAGTTTCCATAACTTCTTTGTATGGCTCATCAACTTTATTCCGCTATAATTACTGCACTTCTGAACATCTCTCTTATTCTTAAAAATAGGCACCATTAAACTTGTTCTCCACTCCTCAGAAATCTCCCCCTTCTCTAAGATCTTGTTAAATAGTCTTAACCAGAAACTCCACTGCCTCCTCTCGTAGAAACCTCCACAGGTATATCATCAGGACCAACTGCCTTTCCATTCTTCATCCTCTTCAATGCCTTCCTCACCTCGCCTTTACTAATCTTTGCTACTTCATGGTTCACAGTAGTCACCTCTTCTACCCTTTGCTCTCTTTCATTTTCCTCTTTCATTAGCTCTTCGTAGTACTCTTTCCATCTTTCTATCACTTTTGTGGCACCTGTCAACACCTGTCCCTCTCTATCCTTAATCACCTGAACCTACGTCACGTCTTTCCCATCTGTATCTCTCTGTTTTGCCAACCACTATAAATCATTCTCTCCATCCTTACTTTCCAACCTAGCATACAAGTCATCATGGACCCTTTGTTTGGCCTTTGCCACCTCTACCTTTACCCTGTGCTGAATCTCCCTGCACTCCTGTCTGCTCTCTTCAGTCTTCTCAGTGTCACCCTTTTTTTTTTTCTAACCATTTTCTCTTTATTTACTCCTGCCCTTCCCCATTCCACCACCAAGTAATGTCCCCCTATTTACTATCCTTTAAAACAACACACCAAGTACTCTCCTACCTGTCGCCCAAATTACATTAGCATGCACCAAATTGGTGAAGTCTGCACCAATTACCACTCTCTCATCTTTCATTCCTCTACCTCACTCCAAAAAGTTTCCTTCTCCTCTAATTCACATGCCACCTGTGGGGCATAGCCACTAATAACAATTGACATCACACATTAAATTTCAAGCTTCAGACTCATCAGTTTATTCAGTTTAGTTTATTTATTTAAAAGGACAATTAAAAAGTCGGACACTTTTTTCCCTTCCAGGACATTCCAACAAACTCATCTTTTATGGTAAAATGCTTTACTTTATTTCTCTTCCTACCAATACTATAGTAGTACGACTTCAAACGTGCACCTAAGCTTCTCCCCTTGTTACCTTTCCACCTGGTCTCCTGGACACACAGTATATCCACCGTCCTTCTCTGCATCATGTCAATCAACTCTCTAGCTTTTCCCGTCATCGTCCCAATATTCAAAGTCCCTACTCTCAGTCCCAGACTCTTGCCTTTCGTATTTAATCTCTGTTTCTGAACCCGCATTACTCCTCTACCCCTTCGACTTCGACCCACTGTAGCACAATTTCCATTTTTGGTTATCGGCACCAATGGCAGTCATTGTTAACCCGGGCCTCGACCGATCCGGTATGGAAGTCTTAGTTGTGGTTCATATATTTTGTTTTGGAACAGATTTTACATCAGATGCCCATTCTGACCCAACCTGAGTTAATTACTCGACGATACTACAAATAAATCCTTGTTCTTACAGTATCACAACATAGTGTATCATAATGAGTATCATATCACACACACCTATTCACTGGACACGAAATATTTAGGGAACGTCATGCTGTGCTTAATTCATTATTGAGTTGCTGGAATCTGTTTTTCCTTTCCCCACTATAGTCTCACTTAAACTGTAAAGTCTCTTGAGATAACTTTGTTATGATAAGATACATTAAATTAAATTAATTTAAATTGAATTGAATGTGAAAACAAAAATGTGTTTGATTGACAGATATTTTCAGTAGTTTGTTTAAAATTTAATTAAGTTTTCATTTAATAATTATTGTTGGGCATAACAAACCTTAAGTCAACAGAATTAATTACTTTATTTTCATGTTTCATATATTGTCCTATCTAATTCAAATTATTTCCCTTTAAGCACATTTGTATGGTAACCTAGCAACACAATCTGGTATTATTGTTTCTTTTAATGACTCTAACAGACAAACAATACAAAATATTTTTCCCTATAAGTGTTTGTTTTTCTCAAAATCAAAGTAGATTAATGTCCACGTGGTTACAGTGACCTATAAAGATGCCAGTGCTTAAGATAAGATAAGGAGATTATCGATGTCGACAATTAATCAGAGGCTTCAAGCAACAGTAAAAGTGATGTTGAAGTATAGGAAAGAGATAGAGATGGATACAGATCTAATTAAGATATATTGAGCCTCCAAAAATACTGCAATGCTTCCTGATATGAACACCTTGGTAAATGTACATTTTCTTGATCCACCGATTGTTGACTACGGGTTGAGATTATTATCAGAGTAATCTGCTCCTTTCAGAGTTATAGACACAAATCTAAGTAGTTTTTAATAATATATAAAATCCAAATGATTCCATGGTTGCTCGTCATTCAAGGATTTTGCAGCTCCTGAGATTAAGCTTGACACCAGTGACCTACAGTGAACGATGCTTTCATGATCCAGGGAAAGGACAGTAGGATGACTCCTGAGTTGCATGATTTCAACATGCTAACATGTGAACTGCGGCTCTGTAAAACAAGTGAAGAACTTGAACTGGACTTCCAGACGCGACATCCCCAGCTTGACCCACGTCAGCGCTTCGAAAAATTACCGCAGCAGTGTCAACGCTGATCATCTCTTTAAGTACTGATGTCATAGTACTTTCGAAAGTCAAGTTCTGAGGCGCGTTGACTTCAAAGCTCATAGCTGCAGGCCATATGACGCCGAAGCTTTTTTCTCTTTGCTTTTTTTCCCCTTAATTTGAGGAATACTTAGTGCAGAGGGGCTTCAGTTGCCTCCCTGAGCCGTTCCAGTGCAGCGCTGGACGCTCTGGGCACGGCAGAGTTCTGGAGGTTGGTGGGTAAATAGAAAAAAAAGGTCACTGGGCACATCACACAGATGGAAATCAGATGATGAAATATGGGGGAAACACTTGTGAAGAGACGGAATACCTTTACTTTTGGAAAATCCACTTATATGATGTCCCTTATACGGGAGGTTTGTAATGATTTTGGATAGTTTTTCAAACGGACAAAGAGTCAACTATTGTACTTGTAGTAGATCGATATATTTTTGGAAAACAAAGAAAAAGTAAAAAGTGAAAAAAGTATTCAATACAGCCATTTCCATCCTTTTTGCAAAGTCTACTACAATCGGTCCCTTTGTGTTGCTGTCCTGGATACCAAACTTGACCATTACTTCTTTATAACCTTTATTTCCTGCACCAAATTGGTGAAGTCTGCACCAATAACCACTCTCTCATCTTTGGAGATATTTTGCAACACTTCCTCTACCTCACTCCAAAAAGTTCAACTCCAAAAGAAACACTTGTGAAGAGACGGAATACCTTTACTTTTGGAAAATCCACTTATATGATGTCCCTTATATGGGAAGTTTGTAATGATTTTGGATAGTTTTTCAAACGGACAAAGAGTCAACTATTGTACTTGTAGTAGATCGATATATTTTTGGAAAACATTTTAACCAGATGCCTTGTCTCGTGACAGCTTTCCTATGCGTTTCCCTGATCTAACTTCCCATCAAATTTTGCTAAATTGGAGGTCAGGTCTCAATTTAAGAAATGTTTGATTCACGCTAAGCTAGTCATTGGTCGATGAAACGTCATGAATCAGTGTCATTAATTTAGAGGTCCATAGGTGGCGCCATCTGTTTTTAACATTATGTGAAGTTAGCGGTTCAAAGCAATAGATGATACAGCGAAGAGCAAGGCTTCATGAAGCTTCATAACCTACCACTCCTCACAGGGCAATGTCTGCCCGGGGCATTTTGTACTTTTCTTCACAATTGGGATCATTGTACAGCTCAGCTAAATACTGTATCTCTATTATTGGTCCACTGCATGTCCCCGTGTCTGTTCTATAATCTATTGCTTTGATCATCCTTTCTATGTATACCTATCTATTTTTAAACTGAGCTCAAAAAGAGCAGAATGTTTCATGAAGCTTCATCAGACCATCATTAGCTGGCAATGCTACTACACATTGTATTTGTTATAAAAGGTCAAATAGACATTTGTTTAATATTTGAAAAAATCTTGACTCTAGTAGTACGACATTGTCATTCTAACGTGATTCCACGGGGAGACAGAAACATTTTTTAAACCTACCAGTTAGGCTTTTCACTCAAATATTAATATGTATCCATTTATCAAGAGTATTGATCAACCCATTGTGTTGCTTCCGGGTCAAGTTGAACGACCTCCATGGCTTCCATAAATACGTATGCTGTGGTGAAGGTTGTTCATCTGAACCCAGAGACAACACAAGAAATACTATAAACACATTTGTTTTCAGGCCTACGGTATAACTCATGGGTAAATAGGTTTTATTCATTGGAACTTTTAAACCATTACTTAAATTATAAAAAGGCATCTATACAAACTACAATTTATATCATCACTTTTGCATAAATGTATTTATTGAATCTGTTATTTCGTTGCATTTTCATAATCATTTCTTCAGCCATGTTGTCATTAAGATGATGATTCGAGGAATGTTTCCACTTCCTTCACCGACTCATTTAGTGTCTATAAGACAAACAGGATTAATAAGTGAACGATTTCTCATGAATAACTCATCCTCTCAAATGATTAACACTCATTAAATGCTACAATATTTCACCCACACTGTTTTCAAGCCTTTTAAGTGCCATCTTTGTTAGATCTCGGTTCCATCTCAACTCGGAACACATATTTCCGTGAATTAAAGACGACCTTACAATAAACCCATGCTCTTCCCTGGTGCTTTAAAAAACTTAAATTAGATGAAGCCTTGGCTCCAGCTTGTTGTACAAAATTGGAGAGACGTCCTTGAGGTGTAAGTTTGCTCTTCAAAGATAGAAACATTAACATTCCTGTCAATAATCCTTTGACGGGCAGGGCTTGGATATGCATTTCACAGCCGAGATGTGAAGGGAACAGTTCTCAAAGGGGCATTTTCACTCTGCTGAACTTATACTTAGTTTGACTCATTTTCAAGGTTTTGCACTGTAAATGAGTCAAATCTTTCTAGTTTAAGTCCTGGTGGTATTTAAGGTCAAATGAATCAAATATTTAACTATGAATATGAAGTCAAGTTTGCGATATTTTCAATCGGAAGCTTCCCAAGTTCTGTGCTTGATACGAAAATCTGAGCTTTCATTTTTGCTCACCAGTGAGAATGAAGACCAAGATCACATCTAAAAAATGATTAAAAACACAATAAATCCGACCTGCTGCGTCATGAAGCCACGATGGTGGGGAGACTTCTCAGTACGTCTGAGTCAATGAAATCAGTTTTAGATTAATGTTTGCAAAAACCTCCTCGTCCTTAATTTTGTATAGTTACCATGATAGCGTGGATAATTTGACAGTTGCTCAACTTGAAATTTGTGTACTTAAAATAAGGGTGTAATACTGTATCGATCTTCGAAAGAACAGTTTTCAGAACGCTTTCATATCATATTTATTTTTTATTTTATGATTCAGTTTAATAAAGTGTCAATTTTATGAATTCATTTTTATTTTTCCAATCTGCAAATATTACTGCCTTTGTTCAGGGAACTATTAATACCCGAGAGATACTGGCAATGATCGAGGACAAGAGGATACACTGATGAAATAAGTGACAGTGCTTTGAATAACAAATAAGAGGTACAGTAATTAAATTTACACACTTACCTCGTCTTGTAATATCTTTGCTTTTCCGTTGACTTTCCTGCCAGTTTCTGTTTCTTGATCAGTTGACCTCCAGAAAGCAAAATTATTAAAAACACTTACCCATGATGTTTAGTTGATGGTTGGAAAATATATACAACCATCAAAAATATCCAAAGATGTATTGCAAAGAATGCAACTTTTGTTGCTCTCAAATTGTGTATCAAACTGGTAGTAGTAGTATTATAGAGTTGCTAGCAGTATTAAAAAGGTTGGTTCCCCCCCGTGACAGTCCTCTTACGATATATACTGCGGTTAACTGATTGTGGGACCTGCCGTGCACTCCCCATGGAGATCCGACTGAAAGCGTAAGAGGCTTGTCTACGCACGCCACGTCTTCCAGTGAGATCATGGGCTGATTACGATCAGGAGGACGACCGGCGGTGTTATGAGACGGATCTGAGCACCCTGTTCGGTTCAGAGCATGACATCTAGGACAACGCGCTGCAAGGTTTTTCCTCTCCCATGGCTGCGGGGCCTCCCTTAGCATCCTAAGGACCCCACTTCCTTGTGGACGGGGTGGACTGGCGCTGTGGTTTCCCAGGACCCTCGGATGCATTAATTGCCGACTTCGACCCGGGACCTCAGACTTGGCCAGGCCGACCTGTAGCTCTACCTAGAGCTGAAGACAGGTTGACGGCAATGTTGTTCAACAGAACCTGTATGGGGTAATGCAGGTGGTCTCCCTTGCGAACAACATGGCTCTCCTGTGCGGTGCGCTCGACAGGCTCACCGCTGATCGTGACGACTTGGGACCTTCAGGTATGGAGTAGGTCAAGGACTCGGTGGCTGCTCTCCTCAGGATGTCGCAGGCCTACACGATCCTGGTAGGCTATAAAGAGACCAGGGTCAGGAATGTCTTTACCTGTTGTGTCCAGTGAGGGCTTTGGCATATTACTTGCGGCGGGGGGCTGTGTTTAGGCGCTCTGATGCCCTATTTATCTGCCGGCAGTGCCCTAGCGATGCTACTGCAGGAGCGAAGTCCAGCTGGGGGTACCTTTATCCCGTCGGGCTTTGCCTTGGGTTTACACCAATAGTGAAGAGGTTAGAGGGCGAGCACCAAATAAAGTAGAACTGATAAGTAGAGTTGATAATAATCTCAGGTTCTACGAATTTGTGCGAAGCCCTCTAACCTCGTTGCCCAGAAGTCGCCCTTCTCGCTGAGTTTTCAGTTGGAGGAAGTGTGTCTCAGGGCGAAAACCAATAGTGAAGTGGTTAGAGGGCTTTGCACCAATTCATAGAACCTGAGATTATGATTATAACTCAGGGGTTTTCGATTGTCGAGCGACTTCCTGTCTCACAAGTCGAAGCTTTGGGAGGCAGGTCCTTTGTCAGTGGAGAGGTAAAGTGGCGGATTTCAGTAGCAACACTGAAGATCTTTATCTGACCAAGAGGAATTAATAATAATAACAATAAAAAATAAATTAAAAAAACGACTTTGAATTATTCAAATGGAAGACGAGAAGTCTGTCAGAGGATCCATTCAGGCTTTATTTTATTTCACTTTGCCTTCTTCTTGTTGAAATTTTCCTTACTGTAAAATCTGAGGTTTGTTCAGACTTCACTTACCAAATAAAATTATGTAATTGTAATTCCATTAAACTTCCTGAAGCCAAGCAAGGGGGGCGCTAGCAACCGATGGAGTAGGACGGGAGGCACGAGAGCTCCCACAGATTTTAACTTGTGAATTTTTTCGACGGAATTTGATGTCTGAAGGCATGCGAGGTAATTTTGGATCGAAGTGAGCTGTCAAAATGTCCAAGCGAAGCAGCAAAGTGTGACAGGTGGGATCCCAAGTAAGGCCAGAAGCGCAGCCAGAGACCTCGTCCTCTAGTGAGTCGACTCCACCCCAGGCGGATACCCCTCCCCGGCAGGTATGCTATGGTATCACTGAGAAAAGAAATATCTGACATCTTCAGAAACGAACTCAAGGTACTCTGTGATTATTTAAGCACAATTAAAGCTGATATTCAGTCATTAAACACACAGCTCGATAACGATAATGCGGCGTCGGATGCAAACATGGCGGCGTTGAAAAACACTGTGGGCTCAATGGAGGAGTCGCTGTTGACGTCGGAACGATGCTGTGGAACTGAAGGGCAATTTTTAACACTTTGCGGCCGAGTTTGTTAAACTCAAAGCTGAATATGAAGACCTTGAGTCTTGGTCTCGGCGTAATAGTATCAGAATTATTGGCGTGCCGGAGGATGGGGCGACCGGCGCTGACAGCGTCGCCACCCTGGTGAAAGACGCACTTCAACCAGAGGAGACGCCCTGGCGGGATCGGGCTCATCCATCCTCGCTCCTCGCAGCCGGTTCCGAAACCTGGGGAACGTCCTCGACCCATTATTGCGAGACTGCATTACTACAGTGACTGTGTGGACATTTTGAGACGGGCGAAGAAGGGCAGGCTGACCGTTGGGGACATTCCAATGTCCTTGTTTTCCAGACTACACCGCTTTCAACAACGTCCGGAAGGAGCTCCGTGAGATGGAGGGTGTTCGTTATGGCCTGTTCTTCCCTGCTCAACTGAGAATCAGCTACGAAGGTGCCCAGAAGGATTTTGTCTCACCAGAGAACGCCATGGAATATGTCAACAAGCTCAAATCACGGTAAAAAAAATGCATTAGTAAAACAATAATACAGAGCTGCTATAACACAGTTTATTCTTTATTACGGTAAAGTTAAATTGAATGTTTGGGTTTATTTAATTTACCTGTTACTCTAGTTTGCATAATAATTGTTCACAATTCAAATAGAACTATATTTAGTTCTGTATCGTGATGTTTATAATATTCAATTTGAAGTTGGTGGTTTAAAAAGTTTTATCTTAGATCATTATTGATTATTGTTGTTGTTATTATACAAGCTACATTGGTAGAAATAAGTAGTACTGTTTCTTACTAAAGCCAACAAGTTGTTTTGAACCCTGAATCTTATAATGAAACTGCAAAAAAAATTAAAGGCTGTAGTTTTTTTGGATTCAATTTCAGTTATATTGTTAAATGATCTTGTCTTTTAGCTATATAGTGATTGATCGCAATGCATTCATTTTCTGAACTCCAGCAGGAACCGATTGATTCGCTTTTTAACATTTCACATGAGGAATATTTCCATTTGGCAGTTTTTAGTCCAGGATCAGCATCCCTGCCAGGATCATTACAGCATGGACTGGTTGAGAAAATCTTACTTTTTCTTTTACGTTCACAAGTTATGTCTGTGCTTCTAACTACCTGATTAATTTTTAAAAATCTTGTTGATCAATTTTTATGTTCGCTTTACAGCTCTAGTGCTCTGCCGACCTTTAAACTTTAACAAGGTAGACTGCATTCATGAATACCTTTTATTTAATTATTTGTGGGAGATTTTGAACAAGCTGAAAAACGAGGCATTGCCCAGGTATGAAAAATACATTTCAAAACAAAATAACCTAAAGGTCTCTCAAATACTTTATTTAATCTGTATTAAATACAGAATTCATTTTATCCAAATATAATCTGTATGATTTTTATGGTTTCTCCTGCATCCCTTTTTACTCCCTTAAAATAACAAATGTGGCCTGAAATCTTAAAAAATGTAATAACTAATGGCACACAGCTTGAGCCCATGAACAATCAATGCGCCTACTTCAACTACCTAAGACTTGGCGGAGAAAATGTACACCCTGGAGCTATGTTTCTTGTTTGTTGTAATCTTTAACCATTTATGTAATTTTTACACAGTGAAGAAGTTATTATACACGTGTAACTCTATGAAGGAAAAAACAGACCACACGACACAGGAAGTAAGAAGTATATAACCAAGTGTATTCCCTCTGTTAATGTACACATATTTAGAGTCATCTCACTGGAACACTTTACAATAACATTTAGAAAGAACAGGGAGATACTGGGGCGAGTATGTTCGAGTGGCATTGGGTAGAGAAACTAGACAAACTCTTGGCAGGAAAAATGAAATTGCTGCAAATAAAAAAGCTTCCATTTCCGTCTCTGGCTGTCAATATGAAAATAGATGAAGTAAAAAGAAAAAATGATGTAGAGTTTTAATGATATGCAGACAAAAAAAACAACTGCCGCACATGGAAAAGAAATTACAAAAAATATTAAGGACATAAGGTTGATGAAAGAAATGTGTGCTCTCGTTTCTATAATCCAAACCATATTTGCTCTAACTTCTGAAAGAAAAGAAGCGACAAATGTAATTTTCCCAGAATCAGTCTTTTTTTTTTTTTTCTTCTAAACAGGAATGATGGAATGGGAAACACATTTCTTGTGGTAATGGGATGAGAGTCAAATATTTAGACATTTCACAAACTTTTTTCGCTGATTTTTCTTTTCATGGTTCAGTTTTCTTTTTTAAATCGAAAATTGGTATACTCGAGTTCTGCAGTAGGTCTTCCGGACGCTCCTTCACCCTTAATAAGAGGCTCTTCCCTAAAAGTTTGCCTGCTGGCGGCCATCAGTCCAGCAGGCCAGAGAGAGGAACTGCAAGGGATATCACACCAGCAAGATGAATTTGGATTGTCCCCTAAAATGTCCCTTGGTTTCTCTGAAGGAAAAGGATTAAAGAAAGAAAAAAAGTGGCAGAGGCATTTGCCACGCTGTTGATAATGGGGTTGATCCAGGATTTAGCCGATGCTCTGACGTCCAAAATCCTAAAGTCCTTTCGCTTTCAAGCATCAGCGAATTTTCACAAGACGTAGGTCCGTAGGTTTCTGCAACGTCTTCACATACACTTATGATCTTAGAGTTCATCCCGTTTGCTGGAGGTTTGTTCTGTTTTAAGGTGATTAGTAAGGACCTGACACAGTCTCCTGTCGGCACACTAGGAGGCGCCGAGCAGACCCGGAAACACATGACACAGATCTGCTGGAACGAAGGGCGACCAAGGGTTTTTTTTGGCCTGAAGTTTTTGGCGGCTAAAGTTAGCATCAAAGAGTTCGGAGTGGTGGTATCTCACACAG
Source organism: Callionymus lyra (assembly GCF_982586985.1). Classification (NCBI taxonomy): domain Eukaryota; kingdom Metazoa; phylum Chordata; class Actinopteri; order Syngnathiformes; family Callionymidae; genus Callionymus; species Callionymus lyra. The sequence continues at coordinate 8,715,838 of NC_141821.1, forward strand.
TTGCTACGTTTATGATCGATATTTTTTTCTTTTTTTGTAAGAAAGTCCACAAAAAAAAGTTGTATCTCTTTTTAAATGAATACTACATGCTTGAAACACGGCAGAGTTAATGTCGCATTCACTGCTGAGAACTGTAGACAAGGAGAGGAGAGTGCTCAAGTCAGTAAGAGGAAGAGAGAAGGATCTCGAATGTGTTGAACACTTGGTGGGTTTGACACAGATTTTTCTATACGCTGGCAGTTTTGGACTTTCACAGAGAGGCGCCAACTCGAAAACCTTCTAAGGTGTGATGATCCACTCACAAGCTCACTTGAGTTTCAAGGACGGACAAATACTGATGGCGGTGTTTTCCTACAGTATTTAAGAAGTTAGATTACAGTCATTTTCTCATCAACTCTGTTGTCCTCAGCATTTGCTTGTTGTTGGCACAGTTGTGTTCATATGTGTGGCCTCAAAGTCCAATCAAAGTAAAGTACAAGATGTCACTGACGGGATTTTTAAACCAACTGACAATACTGAGATTTAAACATTTGCCATCTGGAATTTTTTACCATTTATCTCTACGACCTCAACTCCCACCCGCTCTCTTCCTCTCCTTTGTCTCATCCCCTAGGTGTGTCTGCGGTCCATCTCTGGGTGTCAAGGCGACTCTGCCTCAGACGTAGTACTCTTTGTCTTTGTTTTTCTTGTTCTTGGTGACGGTCTTGGCAGTGCTGGGCTGTTTTTCTTTCACCAGGGTGCCGTTGCTCTGCGTGGCAGAGTTGCTGATGTAGTTACGAGTCTGGTCCACTTGGTAGGAACCTTCATCGCGGTTGCGATACTTGTACATGGCGTAGAGGAGGATGAGTATGCAGAGGGCTGCTGCTGCTACGATTCCTACCACCATTCCTGTGGTGCTGCTGGACTGTTGCACTTCCACGGCTCCTGGTAGGCCTCTATCTTGAGACGTCGGGTCTGGAGTGGGAACATGGGGAAAATTTGGAGGGTATGTTATTCCTGGGACTCTGCGGTGGCCTGGGTCTGATGAGGGATGGGTTGGCGGTAATAGAACCTGATCTCGGGTATTCATTTTACCAGCAGGTATGTTATTACTGCTACCGCCAGCGCCGACTGCGGCTTTTACGCGTGGCTTAAGCTGGTCTGGGTTAGCTGTGGGAGTACTTGACATAGGTGGGCGATTGGAATTTGGAAAACGGGAGATGTGGCGGTCACGGGGGTTTTGGACACCACCTTCAGCTGCCGGGGGAGGAGGGAGGACAGTCCTGTCAGTGACCAGGGGGGAATTTTTGTAATAGTCCTCGTCATCTGACTCTGTCATCTCCCCCGAACCATAGGCTGACACCTCAATGGTTTCCTCGCAGTCCTCTTGGTCCAAGGGACAAGGGGGTCGCATGTTGGGTAAGGGGAATGACTCTTTGGTGGTCTCGAGCATAGTAAGGAAGGGGCGGTAGGTAGTTGGAGGTGAGGGGATTACTGGGTAGCGGGTAGCAATTGATGGGGGGTCAAGTGAGTCCACAGTAATAATGGGCAACACTAATTCGCCTCCTAGGACAAGAAAGAGACAACGGAAAGAGAGAGTTAGAGACCGCCATTGAAATGCCACCTCAAAAAGAAACTAATGAAACACCAGTATCTGTTCACTTGAAGTTAGTTGTCTAATTTTAGTCTATACTAGTTGATAAATGAAATATCTTGACTTTCTGACAAATCAAATAAACACAATTACAAACTGTCTACCCTGAAACTTCATTGTTCTGCTCTGACCTACTTCATTGATTAACACAAAGTACATGAACTAAATATAACACTGGAAATCTTAGCATCTATACAACCTAGCCTTCAGAGCTAATTGTCCTATGCTTGCTACATTAGCGCTGAGAACACTCTTCAGTGACTGGTTAAATAAGATAGCAAACCACGAGGTTCAGGTCACTTACATCAACAAATTGGCCGCATGATTTTTGCATGAAAAAAAAAATTACAAAAAGAAAGCTGTGTAAGATTGTTCTTGGATAATGATAAACATCCCCCCCTTTAACCTTTTATTTCGCTAGTCAACAGACAATTTATAACAAGTTTCTTATACTCTCTCATTGCAAAACCCCCAACCCACTTCCTTTCACGGGCATAACAGATTCTGTGGCTCATATATAATCAGATTAATCTTTATTCCTGCAGGAACATGGTGACCCTCATTTTCCTAACCCAAATTACTAATGTTCAACACAACTGCAGTATTTATTTATTTTTTACATCATTTTACGATGCCTGCTTCCCGCCCAAACAGTGATCAACTGCTAGTTTTGTGCCACTAGCACAAGTAAAAAGGAGCCAATTTTCTGTATGCACAATTTTACCCAACATAAATGGAAAAGAGTTGCTTTCATAAGAGGGGGAAGTGGGTTCATACATGTCATGAGGCAAACCATTTAAAATAAACACTTCCTTGGGAGAAATAGTTAGGAAAGATATCAGGTGGTGGATTAGTTTACAACACAAACGGGAAACAGAATTATCAGGAAACATCAGTATAAAATCATAACTCCGGCTCGTTTCTTTTGACGAGGAGAATCAGTGTTTTTGAGAGGGCAAGAAAGAGCAATGTGATTTAAAAGCGAGCTGAAATCCTACCACTAACGCTCGGCGTTAAGGTGTGAAATAAAGCGTGGATGTGTCGGAATAAATGACACGGTCTTTATTGTACCAGTTATCATTGACCGATAAAATGCTGCTTGCTTTTGTTTATGGCTCAGAGACGGGTGTATTCATGCGTCGGGCCAGAAAGTAAAACATCGCAATGACCTGTGTTAATGATTGCAGTAACCCATAGTTTTAGTGTTGCTAGGTAACAATGAAAGTGGCTTTATATTGGTGTAAAAGTAGATTTATTTGATTTTTATATTTTTAAATAATGATTGGTTTCATTTCGAAACATTAATGATCCAATTAGACCTGACCGATGACCCATGTGTCCTGCAAACCGCTTTACAGCGGTGGGTCACAGATGGCGGTTCCATTAATTTCAGCAATTGCTGTTGTGGGAAGATTATTTTTTGAACCTTCCATAAAGAGAAAACCCCCAAAATGGCCTTTCTCATGTTTTGAAATGTGCATGCGCGGGGGTTGGAGGCGCTTCCGTTTTCGAGACTGTCTACACTGTTAATGAATTGACATTCAGCTCGCCTTTAAATGGGGTTTAGTTGAGGAAATGGACTTAACAGTCCACTGTGGACTCCCAGCATGCCCCAGTACCCAAACCACCCTTCACCCAGACCCGTATCAAACATTCAACATTACAGGCTTTCAGTGGTGATTTAACATTTCGACATATTCCCACAAAAACACTCAGAAAACCAGGCCTAGAGAACATTTTAAACATTGTCATAGCTGTGGAAGGAAGAACAACTTTAACGCATTCCAAACTTATCTGAAGAAAAAAAAAATCTCGACTTTGGGAAGGCCTGTTTCCACGGCAACCATTTGTTTTCCCACTCAGTGTTTGTGGGCTGAGTTTCACCTTGGAGGCTGGAAATTTTCTCGAGCTAAACTTCATGATAAATATTTATTAGCAACACTAAATGTATTCGTATATCAAGATATAGTTTGAGCCTTATCTTTGCCCACTGCGGAGTCAAACCATTGATCTGAATACCGAGTTTGTTGACTCGCCCTTGAAATTTCTACGTGGCTCGTTGGGTGTGGAAACATCTGGAGGTAAAGCCAATGTCACTTTTTATTGCATCTGAATGAATCAGGTTAGCTTAAGAGATGCTAAATAACAATTCATTTTCTCGCTTCCAACATCTGTCTTTCCCTGGCACCTTTTTTTAAGTCATTAATTTGTCTTTGTGAGAGTATTTCAGGGGCTGGTAAGCAAATTAAGATGTTGAGAGAGAACTGGCTTCCTTTTCATCACAAAAACCAAGAGTTGGTTTATTTACCTTTAACGTAATCTCTTCTACATCAATCCAGATGGTTAGTGTTGACACATAATCAATTATAAGACAATAGCTTGTGGCGAAAGCACGGGATTGGAAACTGTTTACCAAGTCCGGGGGAAAAAAAAAAAGTTTATTCTAAAGTACCATTCCATCAAATCACTTGTTTGCTTTTCCAGTCGAGCCAAAGCCCGCAGGCCATATGTCACTATCCCATCTGACTCGTGGCAAGCAGCAAATAATGAATCTCAGCCCTCATACACAGTGAGTCATCAAGAAATTGTGTTAACCATGGAAACAAAACCAAGAGTTTTTCCACCAGAACCTGGTGTGTCCTTATGCAGCTCTGATTGGTCTCCGGGATGGGGAATGAATGTTTTTTCACCTCTCCTCTTGTTTTAAGACAAGTACTGAAATAGTTTTACAACACTCATCTTTTTAAACCTGAAATAATTAACTGTGACTGTAAAAGGAAGTTATTAAGCCATTAAAAAGAAGAAGGGATGAACGAGTTTTAGAACATTGCGGCCTGAGTTTAAGTTCCTTATTCAACGAAAATATATGCAATTTCCAACACATCCCCAAATTGTAAAAATACAACATAAGCTTCTTATAAAGGGATCACATTTCTCAAATACCACAAAGTGAAGCTGCTAATGGTCGGCTGGCCCATCGAATACATTTTTCTTCAGGTGTGGTTTGTGTTTTTTTCACTTTCCAAACCTTGCGAGGTAAACTGCATCTTGCACTACAAGGCACACCTGGGAAGCCACAACTGTTCAAATTGGCGGAACTGATTTGTAGAGGCTTTGTCTCGACTTCGCTATACATTCTTCTCACTCTTTTGTTGTCAACTCTTTTCTTCTGCCCATCTTGTAAGCAAAATGCACTTCAGTTTCTGTTAAAATATTCATCTTATACTCAGTCCTTCAGGCAGCAGCTCCAATGTTTCATCCTTCCCAGAAAAAAAAAAGTTTTTTGTTCAGACTGTGTTCAGTCTTTACCGTACCGATTAAATCCGCACAGACAACTTGTAGGTTTTATACCTGCGGGTTGACTATCAATGGAAAAATGCTAAAAGTTCTAAATCAAACTCACTAGCTTGTTGGACTTAACCAAGTTTAATTTAAGTGAAAGTTTACCCACAATTCCATTATTCAATTAATGTAACGTTTTTGTAAAGACAGCTTGATCTTAGAAAGTCTATTTTTTGAGCGTGTTTGTAAAAAAAAACACTTGAACTTTTGGTTACAAGATGGACGTTAAAGACGAGCAGTACGGAGGTATTTGGATGTTTTAAAGTGTCTTTTGTGGACAATGACCTGTCATATGGACATACATTTTTTGCCAAAAATTCTCAACCCTTAGTCTTTGAGTTATTAAAACAACACAAAAATCTTGGGGTACCTAACAAGTCTCCATATACTGTACAAGCTTTTATTTTGAAGTTGTAACTCTTGGTTTCCCCTTCATCAAAAGTGGCCCTCCTCGAAAAAAGTAAAGACAGCTCTGCTCTACAAGTTACTCATGATCTATTCACTGCAGTACCCGGCAGCTATATGTCCTACCGCAGCTAGATTTCCTCTCCGAGCGTCACCTCCACTTCACATTCACATAAAGAATGTTATGTCTATCTTTGCGCTCTCTTCTGTGGAATCCAAACCAACGGTTTCATCTCCTCTGTCTCCTCCTCGACTCATAAAGACCAAGCGTCTTATTTCACCCCAGCGCCTGAATTGAATCTCAATCTCGGCAACGTTGTCATCATTTAGATGTTAAAGTGGGAGACGCTCGCAGATATTGTCCGTGATTGATTGAGTTTGACTGCACTGATTCCAACAGCTGAGGTGGCGTCGCCGCGGCGAGGGACGCTGATGAAATTTCTTCTCTGCGAGTCAGCCAACGTCTATTAGTTTAGAGATGAGGAACACGGCAGATGGATGCTGATCCGCCGTTGTCTATCACTCTGACAAACTTGGTTATTGTGCTGATCACGTCGACTCGCTCGTGTGAAATATTCACGACATCCTTAGCAGCCTCTGTACGTCGGGTATGATAATCGCAGGAAAAGCCAATAGCGGGTCCGAGTTGCTTTGCCTGGTTTTTAAGTTTTTCAATTACTGGGGTCGAAGCAAATCTTTCACACATAAACGAACAAGCTTGATTTACTTTTATCACCATGAGAGAACATGATTGAACTGGACATCCAGATATGATGTCCTGCCTGTGGCCTCATCTCTAAGTAAGATGGATGTGAATCATCAAAGACCCCTTAGAGGAGTGTTTAAAAAACAATATTCACCTTCTGTGTGTGTTAAATATCTCGTCAGCCGAGCGTCGAACATCCACGGCTTAGGAAAACGGTTCTGGTAAGTCTCTGGTATTGTTTGTTAATGAACACGAAGTTGCAACTGTGAAACGTCTTGCTGAGAATACAGAGCAGCTGAAGAAAACAAGTGAGGCTTCCCTTGTCCTCGGCTAACATCCAGATTGAATCAGTCTTTCAATACAAGATCGGTCGTGGTTTGGCACTTTTAAATGATCCTCTCACTTAGGTTAATAAATATGCCTTGTTGTAAATCAACAATGGGTCATTCTTTGACTTTAATATTCATTCATTTTGTAAAGCTCATTCCCTTATTTGGGTTGCGGGAGGGCTTGAACCAATCCCAGGGTTTTCGGGCGAGATGCGGGGGACACCCTGGAAAGGACGATAGTCTGTCGCAGGGCACACAAAATCACACACACACACACACAATCATACCTACGGACAATTTCCCCAAGTTCCTCATCAACCTGGATGTGTTTTTGAACTGTGGGAGGAAACCGGAGTTCTGGGGGTAAACCCACCCTATGCAAGTGGCCTCCCTCCAAACCTGTAAGCGACCCTGCAACCTTCTTGCTGTCAGGCGATCGGCTAACCCATGAGCCACAGCGTTATTATCTAAATATTTTCTATTCATTGTCCCACAGTGGACCAGGACTCCAGTCCATCACAGGACAACGATGCCATCTGAAATGTGGATGAGTAGTTGACTGGATCCAACAAAGAGATGCAGCGATACCATCCTGGTATTGGGCCGATCCAGCTTCTCAAAGATGGATCGGGCGTCGATGGAAAAAGTTCTGATCCTCAAAGCCGATCTAGGCAATTCAGTTCTATGTTCGTGTGACATGCAAGTGTTGATGCGTGCAGATGGATGTTTGGAGGAGGGGAAGTTACACAGTAAGATTCAACACAACCTAATCCATTATACCAAAAAATAAGAGCATTTCGATAAACTGAGAAAGATCCGCGAAATAAAGATGTTTGCAGGACGAGAGAAGCTTCCAGCTAAGTATGTTAGTGTCAAATATAACATAAAAAGGTCTTGAATTGAATTAGATGGACAGTCCTGATATTTACAACCATGGTACTGTCTGCCCTCATGTAAATTTTTAAAAAAATATTTAATTATGTTTTATTTGAACATTTTTGTAAAAAATAGGCAATTCTTTAATTTAGAAAAAGAGTTAATTTTATTGTGTTCTGGCATTTTTGAGTTCACTTAATGAGCTTGACAGTTACAGGTTTGTTAATGTTCCTCACAAATAACACTTAGTTAACAGTATATTGTGTGTGTTAATTTGTGTTCTACAGGCCTTCTTAGGTTTTTGCAGGTTATAGGGTAAACCAAGTGTAGCATGTAATTTATCTCTCTATGTTCTAAATTAACATTCAAACACTATTTAAATAAATGGCAACTTTTCAATTCTAAATGTAGTTATGTTTACCTGTTTATTCAAAGCTTAATCAGTGTTGTTTCACAGTAGGTTAAGAAAGTTGTTTCTTATCGGTACTGGTCAATGCTCAAAGCTCTGGTATCGGGACCATAAATTATGCATCGTTGCTCCCGTAAATCCAACCACTTGGATAACCAGGTGTGTCTTGTCACCTGTTTTGATCGTCAGATGTCTATATTGGGTGTGTAAATGGATGTATCTCCATCTGAAGCCATTTTTTTTAGACATCCTTACATCTGTTTGAAGATGTTTTCTTTGGAAAAGATTAATACTTTTTATTTTCTGTACCTTGTTATACTTGTAAGATTGATATATGCACTACTAGGCTAATGGACCGGTTCTGGCATTTTTTTTTACAGGACAGCACAGAAAGAAAAAGGACTTCAATAAGTTCTGTTATATTGTATTTCTGTTTGAAAGGTCAAAAAGTGTTATATTTTAAAAAACAAAATCAAACGGGGGAACATTATCCTGTTGACACATCATGACATTTCTATAGGTCACTAAAAAGGAAGGAAACTCACAAACTTTGTCTTTTGTTTTTGCGTGCCCCTTTTTTACTTTGCTTTTGCAGGTCATGCTATTTTATTTTTGCTAGTTTTGATCAATAATCCGTCAAAAATAAAGCCAACCTCAAACCGTGCTGGGGTGCCGCCTGATTTAGAAGATTCTAACCATCAAGAATTCAACTGGTGGCACAGGTAACCTTTCTGTCCATCCATCCATTTTGAGTGGCAGCAAAATAAGGTTAACTGGTTGATCTACTTTAAGGCTTTTCCATATTGAATTCAGTTGGAATGTATCTAAACTGCTAAATAGTTTAGTGTCAGCAGGTTGTTCCGTCAGTTTCTTTTTTTCCTTTTTTTTTTTACTCTTGCAGATTCTAGATCTTTGCCTACATGTTGAGGAGACACTGATCCTCTAAGCGTCCCGAGCACCTCGGAGTCACACTCGGTGACGGCCACCGCAGCCGGGGGTTCGTTCCTCATTGATAAGCCGATCTCTGGGTTTCTTCTCCTTGATCTCTGCTCAACATCGGGAGGTTTCTTTCGGTGTCACCCGATGAATTATTAAGGAGCTTCTCAAAGCTCTGATCTTGTTGGAATAAAACTGATAATAGCGCCTACAACATCCTGGGACTGATAAGTAGCTCTGGGAGGATGAAAGTGAGGTCGCACTGAGGTAAAGATGTAATAATACACGTATAAGAGGAGCAATCTAATTAGAAGAATTATTCTTTTATATTTGTATCTGTGAGTGCTCAGTGCTCATTTCAAGACTTTTTTTAGGGCGTTTTTTTTCCAAATGTGCTTTTTATCTCAGTAATACCGGTCCCCTTTATGGGGGTCTTGTCGCCCCTCTGAAGACGGATCATTAACACCACGGAGGAGCAAAAGCTAGAATTGGCTGATGTAATTAAGGCTCCCTAACAATGTCAAAGTTTAATTAGCCCAGTGGGGGAAAGTTGGAGTTGGTCGCAGGAGTTTGTCTCTGAATCATCTTCCTCACTTGCTTTTCTGCATGAATGTCTCATGCTTTTTCTCCTCTGCTCATTTTTAGGAGAGCAAAACAACAGGATGTTAGCGAGACTCTAAGTGTCTAATTTAATTACTGACTGAGATCAAATGTATTTGCGAAACAAAGGCAAAAAAATAAACCCTGGCGAAAACATCCTTAAATGATAGTTAGGGTTTTATGGCAAAACACAAAGGTTTGTCTCCAATTGTTGGAAGGATAAAAACAACTTTTGTGTTCAGAAACCAACAATTTGAAATCTACAAGAAGCTTGTGTATGAGAAAAAATAACGCTTTTAGCATTTGTTGTCTTTCACTGCTTGAAAAGATTTATGTTCGGATGAAGATAGATCGATAGTGGGATGGAAGGATAGACATATGAATAGAAAGATGGATTAGTGGATAGAAAGACGGACCAATATATTGATTGGTGGATTGAAGGATAGAAAGATGGATAGCTAAATAGAAAGATGGATAGATTGATAGAAAGATGGATGGATGATGGATAGAAAGATGGATAGATAGATGATAAAAAGATGGATTGAAGGATGGATAGAGAGATGGATAGATGGATTGATTGATGGAAATATGGATGGAAAGCTAGATTGAAGGGTCGATAGAAAGCTGGATTGAAGGATGGATAGAAAGATGGATAGATCGATAGAAAGCTGGATTAATATATATGGATAGAAAGCTGGATAGGGAAGATGGATAGAGGAATGGATAGATGATAGAAAGATGGATAAATGATAGAATGATTGTATTGATGTTAGAAAGATGGATGGTAGAAAGATGGACAAGTATACAGACATATGGATAGAAAGATGGATGATGGATAGAAAGATGGATAGATAGATGATAAAAAGATGGATTGAAGGATGGATAGAGAGATGGATAGATGGATTGATTGATGGATATATGGATGGAAAGATGGATGGAAAGCTAGATTGAAGGGTCGATAGAAAGCTGGATTGAAGGATGGATAGAAAGATGGCTAGATCGATAGAAAGATGGATTAATATATATGGATAGAAAGCTGGATAGGAAGATGGATAGAGGAATGGATGGATGATAGAAAGATGGATAAATGATAGAATGATTGTTTTGATGTTAGAAAGATGGATGGTACAAAGATGGACAAGTATACAGACATATGGATAGAAAGATGGATTGGTGGATAGAAAGATGGATCAATAGATTGATTGGTGGATTGAAGGATAGAAAGATGGATAGCTAAATAGAAAGATGGATAGATTGATAGAAAGATGGATGGATGGATAGAAAGATGGATAGATAGATGATAAAAAGATGGATTGAAGGATGGATAGAGAGATGGACAGATCGATGGAAAGCTGGATTAATATATATGGATAGAAAGATGGATTAATATATATGGATAAAAAGCTGGATAGGAAGATGGATAGAGGAATGGATGGATGATAGAAAAATGGATAAATGATAGAATGATTGTATTGATATTAGAAAGATGGATGGTAGACAGATGGGTAGAAAGATGGACAAGTATACAGAAAGATGGATGGAAAGATTGATTAATAGATTGATTGGTGGATAGATGGATGGAAAAATGCATAGAAAGCTGGATTGAAGGACAGACGGATGGATAGATGGATCGACATATTGACTGGTGGATAGAAATACGAGTAAGTGGATAGATAGATGAATAGATAGATGGATAGATGAATAGAAATATGGATTGATAGACTGATTGATGGATAGATGAATAGAAAGATGGATATATGGATAGAAAGATGGATAAATGATAGAAAGATGGATGGGTAGACGGATGGATAAAAAGTTGGATAAGTATACAGAAAGATGGATGGATGGATAGAGATATGGATTCATAGAAAGAGGGAACGATAAATGGACGGATGGATCACAGATCAATACAAATAAATTCATTATATAAGAAAGGGAGGTTGGCAAGTTTGACAATCCATCACTGCCACGGCAGCCATGTGTTCTTTTTCCGATATACTTGAAAATCTTTTCTAGCTCCAGAGAGAACGAGAGAGACCAAGACGGACATTTTAAGCTTTTATTTTGGAACCTCAATTACTATCTGATATTATATTATATTAAATTATATTACAATCATTTTTTTTGTACATAAACTCCATCTATATATAAACCTTTTATCTCATCTGCATGGGCGGAGAAAAATAATTCATAATTTTGATGAATTATTCTAAAGGGATGTTAAAGTAAGCGATCTGAAACGTGGTGCAGGATATAGGAGGTCAAGTCAGTAGAGAGCAGAATATACCTCGAGCAAGGTTGCACGGAGTAGGAGGAGACCTCAGGAAAAAATGCTTATGGTTTCCTCAGCTGCTTCAAATAAGAGTGGCCTGCAGGGAAATCACTTTGTCATAATTTAAAAGCAGGAGTCGGGTACATGGTAGTTGTTTCTCTCCTCGCCACATGTTCAAACCATCTGAGTCACAGCTGTCTTCTCAACAACTGTCGATCAAATAGACCATTCATGTATTTGTCAGTTTCGACATCAATACCTTCAACTCACTCCGTACTTTCTGGTTTCGTCAGGCCACGCGTCAGCAGGCGGACTTCAATATCCAGTCGTGATAAAACTGGGGACACACGTCTTACAAGCCAAAGTCGTTCTTCTCTCTCTGTCCACAAGTTTTTTTTATTCCACGGGAGCTTATCCAACCTCCCGCTGGCTGCCGCCGCTACAAGTCCCTGGTCGTCTGCGAGTGTGAGATACGAGGCGTGTTGACGCCCAGAATCACCGGGAGAAAATGTCAACAACGCCCGCCGCGGAGTGAGATGGAAAAAAAAAAGAGAGACGGGTGTGTGTCCTGGACAGGTGAGCGGGTCTGAGTGTGTTTGTGTGGGCATGAAAGAGAGAGAGCGTTGCCTCATGGGAGATTAAGCCTGAGCAACACCTCGGTAAAAAAAAAAACATCTCTCGTTTCTTCTGTTTTGATAAGAAGGGAATTGAGTCTCTATTTCAGTCGCAGCCACCCACAGAGGAAAACCACCAGAGAACTAGATGCACCTTCACTTTTCCTTCATGACAAAAGCTTCCAATGGTTTTAATTGACTTTCATTTTCTCATCAATGCATGTTCTACCCACGACCCCATTGTTGAGGAAAGAAAAACGAGATTCTCCAAGAGAGACAATCGTGTTTTGTTGGAGTTCTCGGTGGCTTGGAACTGGTTGTTTGGACAAAAGATAAGCACAGAACGGAGAAGTGGAACGCGTGGCCTTGAATTACACCTCTTTGTCGCGGTGTCGAACACAGCGCGACCCTGTTGTGTACGCTAACAAAGCCTCGGCTGTTGGGCCCCAAGGGCGGGATACAGCATGTTGAAACTGTCGGCCCTCGTTAGACTCCGGACAACAACCACTCGCGCTGCCTTCTAGCACTTTTCGGCTCGTGTTTCACTTTTTATTTTTTATTTTAAATGACCATTAAAAGCGCTAACTTGTGACCAATCAGAGCTGCATGTGAAGAGAGACGCAGGTTTGCACAGGTGGATACGAATCGGAGATACAGTTCGATAAAAAGTCGTACGACAATAGTGAAAAAACTGTCAGAGCTGACTCACCGTTTCCAGGTTCACACTCCTCTAAATCCTCGTCATCGCTCGGACATTCAGCTGATGCTACTAAAAGGTCGTCCGCATTCTGCTGGAATCACACAGACAGGGAGAAAAAAAAATCATCAGAAAATGGTCTAGTTTGTACAAAAGTCAAACACTTGACAATATTAACGACACAATTGGAAAGTGGTACCTTCATGTTTAACTTTAATTCGCTGTCGTTGTCGTGTCCTTGTTTTGAGGGAACAACGTTTAAGACCTTACCATGAATCCTAGATTTCCAATTTGTACATTACTTATTCAGCTAATTAGTCGATTTCCCGTTCTCTCTTTTCAGCTGGCGAGTAACCAACCATCTTTGCCCTAATTCCTACAATGTTGTCAGCCAACTATTGCTTAATTACTTAGTTTTGTGAAGTGTTTTGTTCACTAAATGGTTTTTCATTTTCTGTGTTTTGCTCAGGCACATGTTGGCTTCGAGATCTACCAGATAAATACCACTGTCCATTTATTATATTGTCGTAATAAAATCCCATGGTAGCCCTGTAGTTTTATACAATAAACCCACACATAAAGTAAAGGTGATGTTAATAATTTATGTATTCATCCTTAGTTGGGTTGCGCAGGGCTATCCCAGCTATTAAGGGCGAGAGGCAGAGACACCCAGAAGTGTTTGATGGTTTATGTTGGGGAACAGAGAATGAAACTTTCACCTACTGACAATTTAGAGTCTTCAATCAGTCTATCTTTATGGACTGAGGGAGGAAACCGGAGTGCTCGGAGTAAATGAACAGCTCCACACGGAGAAGGTTCAAATGATCTCCAGCTCGAACCAAACCTGCAACAGTAGTGCTGACCACTATGTTCGCTCACGTTGGGTTGATGAAGCTTCATGAAGCAGTTTCATATTTTTCCAGTAGGTGGCGCCATTTAAGAATGATGTGCGGCGTCGATAGAAGAGCTGTTTAAAGCGATAGATAATAGAGAATACAGGGACATCAAATGAACTCTGAAATTAAGGAAAGTGCTTTATGAATTGTGCGAGGGGCCGACAAGACAAAAAAGATCGGGATAGACGAAAAAAGTTCCCTTTTTACAGTAAATAAAACATCTTGTAATTATATTTAATTTAAAGAAAAAAAGTGGACAATAAATACTAAATAAATAAATAAATGTATATATTTTGAATTAGTTTAACTCTGACTTGGGGCCCCTGGGCAACACCTTGCATCTATGCACTGAATCGAATTAAATAATAATAATGCATTTTTTTTAATGTATATTTACACAATTTAAAACAGTAATTTCACACTTTTAAGATGAATTCAATATTAGTCGAGGAGTGCTTTAATGCACTTCAATAGGCGTCTTATAACTTCCCAGTTAAACAGTTAAAGAATCTCAGGTCAGTGCAAAGGATTTTTAGAGGCTTCAGAAAAACAAAACCAAAAACATGTGGGTGAAAGCTCTGTATGACTATGTATGTATTCATACGAGCAGATATAGAACATTTCTGGGGTGTTGTGTTTTCGAACAAACAACAGTCGGCGACGAGCCTCATACAGAAGGTGTGGGCACTCAGGAGTCAGACCGACAATCTGTACACAAGATCTCTTCCTAAGCCAGCTGGTAGACACTTGTACCGGTCTGTTGGTGCGCTGAGATTAAATCTGACAGTCTGTCTTGGTGGAACACAGTTCCAGACAACAGTGTTGTTATTCAAGATCTCTTGGTCTGATAGAAAACAGGAGGCGTTTGTCAGGATAATTGATTCAAACACCAGCAAATAGTTGGGTTTCTTTTTCTTTCTCCAGTGGCTCGAAGCCCTTATCATTCAATTGATGCTTTGTTTGTCGGTGTGTGTCCGTGTCACCTCATTGACCTGGACTTCTGATTGAAACCTGGCGTGCGGTCAAATACTGGGAAATGGCGTACGTGAAAAATATTCAGATATAGAACTCCACCCTTTCAACGCTTTAATTTAAATAAACCTTTTAAGATTAAGTAAGTTAGTAAGCAAGTAATATGTGTAAAGTGCTTTTCTAGACCAGGGTCACAAAGCGCTTAAACAATCAAAACAATACTCAATAAAAAATATACTCAAAAGATCAAGACACCACCGAGACTAACACAGGAGTCTCAGAGAATCAAGGAAAAGGTTACAAGAATAAAAGTGTCTTAAGACACAGAGATGATTCCAAAGCTTAGGAGCAACAGCCTGGAAGGATTTCTCTCCTCTGGTCCTGAAGCGTGTTCAGGAAACATCAGTAGATTCTGATCCACAGACCTCAGAGCCCGAGCTGGGGTGTAAGTGTGGATCAGATCACTGATGAAAGGTCTGACCATGAATAGATCTGAAAGTAAGAACCAGAATTTTAAAATGATCCTGAAAGAAACTAGCAGCCAGTGAAGAGTTTTAAGGATCGGGAGAAATGTGAGTTCTTCTACTAGAGCGGCTCAGAATTCATGCTCCAGAGTTTTGTATCAACAGCAGGCGAGACAGATCCTTCTTGTTTAGACATGAAAACAAACTGTTACAATAGTCCAGACAAGAAGACACAAACACATGGATTATAAACTCCAGATCATGTTGTGACAACATTTTCCCAAGTTTAGAGATTTTTCTCATTTGAAGGAAACAGGGGTCTGAGGTCTGAATTGAGATAGACTTTATTAATCCCTCTGAAGGTCTCTTTCTGTAAATTGGGTTTTCAGTTCACAGCAAAATAATCTCTTCAGTCTGGACTAATTGATCTTTGGCATGGATTGAATAGCATATCAGTCATAGTATCTTTCTTATAATATATATTATTATATGTAACAAGCTGCTTTGGATTACTTGAATTTTTGACATAGATCCATGATTTTTTCTCTTTTCAAATATATAACTATGGTGTTGAACCTTGACTCTTCAAGGCACAATCCTATACATATATACTGAATATAGAAGAGCAAAGTCAAACATGATTATTATATAAAAGATTTCTTCAATCATAGTCCAGCAAATGGAAAGGAAAGTGATATTTCAAAACCGTGTCAGCGTGGAGCCCTAACATATCAGAAGGAAAAGGTAAATTATTGAGTCGACACCAATTGCCTTTTCAAAAAAACAATCAATGTGAGTATTTCTGAACCTTTCTCACTGGACAAGTCTAGCTTTCTTTTATTTTCACTTTCTTGTTAGAAAAGTATAGAACAAAGCACTGCATCCCTGTAGGTTTAAACGCAGACCAATTTCTTCTCTACTCGACTATTTCTGTGGGAATTTAAAATGTTTTTCAGTGGCGTTCTAATGGTCCCCCTTCCTTTTCTTATTCCTTTCCAAGTGGTTAATTTTAATCTTGCACTTTGTGTGATGGTGAGATCGAAAACTAAAGTTTTTTTTGTTCATCCTGTTGCACCTGGAAATCCTTTCCTCATCCATCTAACATAAAAATCATGAAGAGAAATCTAGACTGACAATATTTTTGGTGGGTTGTCTGCACAGACGGTGAAAGCTAGGCCACGGCCTGAGAGGTTTTTCTTTTCTCTTTAAAACAACCTTAAAGCAAATGTGGGTCAGAAGTAGACAATTTGACGGCAAAGAAAAAGAACCTTCTATAAATCCAACCACATGTAAGAATGTCTATCTTCTTATTCTAAGCATCAAAGCGTGTTATTCCAATAGGATCAAAGCTGCATCACAGCAGGGAGCCCAACATTTGGAATGAACCGTAAATTCAAGTTTCATTTCCTCATCAAGCTCGGATGTTGTTCGGCAAAAAGAAAAGATAATGTATTAAAGCTAATGTATTAGATCACTACGACTGAAAGAAATGTGAGACAGAGACAAGATTCTCTGTTTCAAGGTTTAAGAATGAAATGTAAAGTGGCAGTTATTGTTAATAGACGTCACTTAATCCACTCTGGGACTGGATGAGGAAGATCCTTTTCTTCAACATGACTGGGATACGCTTCATAGTTTCAATGACTCACTTGATTTGTATTATCACTGAACTGACGTGTCGTTTACCAGCCGCAGACACACACACACACACACTGCATACTGAATTACACTTAAAGGGAAACAAATGTGTTGATTTAAGTGTGTCTTAAATAGATGTGTGACTCTATTGTATCATAAGTGTGTGTCTGTAAAACTCTACATTGAAATATTGACATTTGAAAATGATATTAAGCCCCGCCCACTGAAAACACTTCAGACAAACATGGAAATTTGTCACCGCGCGTCATCAACCCTGGAAGTCTCCACCTCAAAGAGACTCGTTGTTTAAACAAAGTGGGGCGTAGCTACAGCTGGCTGGAGGAGGGGGGAAGTCATTATTACGTCATAAGGGACTCAGCTCTCGTAACCTCTCGTTCGCCCAGATTTCAGACGGGGAGAACTTTAAACAGTAATAAGTTGAAAACATGTTCATGATGAGGTACTTACTGCATCTTAGAGAGAAAGACTTTTACAACATGTGAGTCAGGAGAGTTCACATGAGTTGACATTTAATGCACAATAATATTATTTCAATAACTGTTGGAAAAGATGGTTGTATGTTCAAAATCAAGTTCTTGTTATTCTGGATCATGTATTCTTTGCACGACTCCATGCTCCCTTTCTCTTTCCTTCATTTGCATCTCTACATTTTCCTGTGTGTGTCTGTGAGTATAGTGTAGTAATAACATACTGCATATGTAACCAGGGCTGGTGCAAACGCTTCTGTTTAAACAGGACTCTTGAGTAAAGAAAATCCATCTTTGAGTAACCAACTTCTAAATGTTCCAAATCAATCTATCTCCCCAATTTTCCTCTAAAGCATTTTGTCACTTTATATTCTCTTATGTCGCCTGTATTATCAGCGTGAAACAGAAATCAACAAGACGAAAACTTTCTCATTTTCACGTGGGCAGATTTGATTCATTTGCTTTTCCGTCCTGTCAGTACAATGAATAATTCAGAACCAAAGGCTCGACCTGTATCTATATAACTGCATTTCATTTACCGATCGACCTGCCGCCGTTATTTGTAGCTCTCTATTGTGTTCTGAATAACTGTGAGCCTCGGGCAGAGATTAACATCCGATGTCTAGAATTTTGCCTCACACACCATTTTATACTTTAAAACTTTTCTCAACTTTGAGCCGAAAGTTTGTCAAATTAAAAACTGCACTGATGCACTTCCTGGTCCTCAAGAAGACCAAAGTTTGGGTGGAGGTTGTTTATCTCAACAGCAAAAACGGGCAAAACTATTCCCACAATTCCCTGATCGTACAGCACACCTGAAAATAAATACATATTCAATAAATGTTTAAATATACTGTATATATTTTAATAAAACATGGAAGTAAAACGCATGTAAAAAATAGTCTCAGAAACCGGCCTACCACAACAATCACTGTCAAGATTAAGCTCTCCGTTTTTATATTATTTTAAAAGCTTTTTTTCCCCCTTTTTTTTTGCATTGTGCTTTACGCTGCCGTCTCCAACATTTCACGATCAATTAATTGATGCCAACTTTATTTGCAGCAACAATAGTAAACGTTGAAGGTCATACCTATGCCTTTACCTTGTGATCAGCTTTTCGCCGTGTTTTTCCATGAAGACTGTAAGAAACAAAACTGGACTATCTTTTTCTGCTTCTTTTTTGACCTTGATTTAAATTCAGTTTTAAGTTCATTTCCACCACCATATTTGCTGGGTTCAAACCACTCGACTATAAGTAGTGGTTTATAGTCCAGAAATGACTGTGCTCTTAATCTGAATCACACAATTTAATCCAAAATAACATATGAAAACTATAATTGAAGGAACACATTCATAAATTCATGAATATGAAAATATTTACATTCATTTGTCTACTCTTACTGCTGCTTAGCAAGTTTCCCTGCTTAACAAACTGCTAAAACAAGGCCAGTATGTTTCATTTAAGTTTCTTCGTGATCAATAATCTCAACATTATCCTCATTAGAAACCAACATTTTTGGCTACTCAAAACCAAAGCACATTCAGTCTACACTGGAAGCATTTCCGATACTTTCCAGAAGTACCTCCTGTTCATACCGCTTGTTATTCTTTAAATCTCTTTCAAAAACGATTGTATTATATAGAGTTGTTAAAAAAATATCCGAAACAATTGTTCTCATGTAGATTCAATTCAAGAGGGACGTTTAAGACGAGCAGTATGGAGGTATTTGGAGGTTTTTAAGTGTCTTTTTGGACGAATATGAAGACAACTGAGCTCCAGTCGCTACATTAAAATGAACAATCATTTTTGTCTATAACTCTAAAAAGGAACAGATTAATAAAATAATCCCAACCCTTAGTTAAAATGAGGGTGAGTAGAACAAAGAGTGATGTTTGAATTTTATGTGAACTATTACGTTAAACTGTTTTCAGGAGATCTCAGAAAAAATACATCCCTAACTATCAAAGTCAGTCTTAAGGTAAGACTGTGGTTCTATGGATGAATATACATGTCACACAGTAAAGCAACCTGAGAGTCTTTTATAATCGTAAAATGGATCCAGACGATTCGTCAAATCTAACTGTCTGGAGCTGCCAAATCCACGCAGCGCGATACAACCCAGGAAGCCAGTGTTCTGCACACAGGAGACTGTTCGGGCCGAGCAGTCTGGATCCTGAGACGTGATATTGGACCGGGTGGAGAGGGTGTGAGTGAGTGGAGTTTTATTGATTCCATGTTTAACCAGAAGGTAAAGAAATACGAAACCACGGAAAAATCTCTCACTTACAACAACCTGAAGAAATAAAGCTTGAAGTTTATTTTATCAGTGATTTTTTTTAAACAAAACCTGTGTTCTCATTTTTAAATAACCATGTAT
Organism: Callionymus lyra; assembly: GCF_982586985.1. NCBI lineage: Eukaryota > Metazoa > Chordata > Actinopteri > Syngnathiformes > Callionymidae > Callionymus > Callionymus lyra. The sequence continues at coordinate 8,735,493 of NC_141821.1, forward strand.
GGGCAAGAACTTATTTTCAATAAATCCATCATGTGTTATTTCTCTGACGATTGTAACTTTGCATCTCACCGTCATTTTTTTTATTATATATAAAAAATAGAATTTGAAAAATAGCATTTGATGATGACTGATGTAAATGGTGCTGCATACGAAACTCTGGTTCTTTTCTGGCACTGACAAGAAAAGAACACTTTACCTTTTGTAGTAGAACATTAGAATTAACATTAGAAAAACTACCTTTATGTTTATCAAATCCGACCTATATTACCAATTTTCTGTAATTATTATTGTTTTTTTCTGAAAGAAAACCGAGTGAAAATTAACCAGAAGTGAAACATTAAAGTCAAAATTTGTACAATGTACAGTTAAATTGTTAGAATTGATTATATAAAAAATAAGTATCAAATAAAGTGTCATTCAGGAACGATGAGAGATTTTAAATAACAATATTGTTATTGGTATCAGTAACAAACATTTTCAATTGTTACCCAACCCTAGATTACATTGTTCATTTTGGTGATAGTTTACCCAAAATTCAAATTTCACTCACACACAGGAAGTACTTCAGGTAAATATCGTGAATGCTTCCTGTACAAACAGTAGACTGGAAGCACTTGCGATATTTACCCTGAGAACTTCCTTTCAATGTAGGCCGATAGCCTAGCAACGTCCGCTAAAAAACAAGCTCTAAATATACAGAGTTTAGGCTTAAGTTTAAGTTTTTTCCGGAACAATTTCTCTTGTTGAAGTTTCAATCCAAGATGGACGTTACAGACGAGGAGTTCGGAGGTATTTGGATGTTTTTAAGTCGAAGATTAAGACGACGACAAATGAGCTCCAGTCGCTACATTAAAATAAACAAACATTTTTGTCTGTTTTATTCCGAAGGTAGGGTGTCCTTAAAAACAAAACGTGTAACAAGGATTTGATGTAATTGAACCATTCTACACATATTTCAACTAAACATTGTTTGACTTCATGAATTTAAAAAACGAGTAGCTAAGCTTCCATTCATTCCGCTAACCGACCCCTGTGATCACAGACGCCTCTTCCATCTCCTCGGATCCATCACAATTATTATAGAGACGCCACAACATCTCTGCTCTATATGCACAACGTTAACGGTAATTGGATCGTAACGACTGAGAGTCAAGAATGTTTACGAGACGAGCGGGTATCAATAACGTGACTCCATAATAGAAGATGTTTAGACCACGAGGATGAAAGCAGCCTTCAGCTAGCATGTAGAAGGTCAGCTTGAAATATGGCGGATCATGTTGCAGTGCTGCGACTGCAGTGAGATTAGCTTCTTGGGGTTGTGACTCCCCTCCTACTGCTCTAGTAGATCTCTGCGAATGTTCTGTGAACTTCAAGCGTTCCGGCGTGTCTGGGGTTTAGTCGGCCTTGTCCTCCGAGAGGATATCAAACTGGGCTCTGTTGATTGGACTAATAGCTGTAAAGCTTTTATGTTGCTCTCGGGCTGGAGGCCGTTTGAACATCCAAACATGGCTAGCAGCTAACAAGACCCAGCTCACCATTCACAGACGTATTTGGGTTGAACGTGTAGCAGCAATGAAAGCTTGTCTGGATAGTTTGGAGTCAACTTTTATATTTGACAAATCTGGGTCAAATGTTTAGGGATGATGTTTCACAGAACATGTAGTTGCACAGATTTGTATCTATCATAAAATAGCTTGATGTTTAAAAAATAATTTGATGTTATTAATAGTAGTTTGCAAAGAAATATGTTATTGTTTTTCCAATTATTACAATTTAGGGGCAGCAGTGGTTGTTCCTCCTCAGATGCTGGTTATGGAGACTATATACTATTATTTTTTACCTAGTTAGTGATTTATTTTTAAATGTGTCTTGCATAAATCTTGGACTCTATTGTATCATCAGTATGTGTCTGTTAACAAAACTATTATTATTTTATAAATATATTGACATTAGAAAATGATCTTAAGCTCGACCCACTGTGAGAAAATATTGTTTCCCCACCCTGCTGTGATTTGTCAAAAATAGATGTTTGTCACCACCATCATCAATCCCGGAAGTCTCCACCTCCAAGGTACTTGTTGTATTTACAAAGCAGGCGTGATTACAGCTGGCTGAAGGAGGAGTGAAGCCATTATTATGTCATAATGGACTCTTGTAACTTCTCGTTCGCCAAGATTTCAGAGCAACTTTATAAAGTAATAAGTTCAGAACGAAGGCATGACAAGGGACTTACTGCATCTTGGAGAGAAAGACTTCAACATTTTTGAACGAAGCCTACTGTGCTCAAAATGCAATCCGGATAATCTTATCTCCAAGATTTATTAAAAACCCATAAAACCAAGAGATCTGAAATGTAGCCTAACATTTGTTTCTCTCCAGAAGACGCAATTTTCACTCTTATGTTATCTTCTTTATTTTAAATAAGAAGCATATTCTCTATCCTTTGATTGTTTGTAAATGGCTTAATTTGCATTAAATGTTTAATGAAAATACAGACATGATGGTGGCAATGCTTATTAAATCCTGGTAGAAACTCTAAATGTGCATATATAGTAAGTACATCATATATGTTGCTTCATCTATAGTACACAGTTTGCAGGATACAACAACTTTTTTTTAAAGAAATGTTTTACACAACTAAGAATTTGTCAAATTCTATTAGTTAAAAATTGTTTTAAAGTACCAATTGTGCCTTTGAATTTTCAAGTTTATTAAAATTAGACTGACAGTGTCTCCCCAACAGTGGAAACTAAGGATTTTATAATGTATACGTACTATCAACCTATTCTATTTGATTCAATATAAATTAACATTTCAATATTAAAGACTTATTATCTGATTTGATCAACTGTGACAACCTGAGGGATTCCCTTGTGTACTTAGCAATACAAATAATCAATAAAACAGCATAACAATAAAAGAGCAGGATATGAAACATTGACAATTGTAACTAATCCAACACTTACACTTGCACTTACTATGGTTTAATTTGGCTAATCCTAAGGAAACACTCCAAAAGTTAAATACTTCTAAAGGCAGCCAAGAAACATGAATAGTGTTGTGAATTTAGTTGTGTCACCATAGGAAAATCTAGGCTTCTTCTACAGGAAGACATTAGCAACAGATTGGCGATTAATACAATAATGAATGATGGGTAAAAGGTATTCATAACTAGAGGTTATTCAAAAGGAAAGGTGTAGATTTCAAGAAGATTTTCAAGTTTTTCTAGTTTTTCTTTGTACTACCAAGATGTTCCAAAGAAAGTGTAGCACATATTTTAAAAATATTTAATGTTTTCTTCAGATTCTTCTGGGAGGTTTGACATGCGACCAAAACCCAAAGGATACCGTTTACTCATCAACACACAAAAGTCCTAAAAGCTTACCTGCGTGACACTGTCCCTTATGGTGGGCGAGCGCTGTTTGCGGGTGGTGGTTGTTGCCATGGTCGTGGTTGTCTCCATGATCGTGGTGGACATGTCAGCCAGCGGGGTGGTGGAGGTCGTGTCCGTGGTGAGCACAGACGGCACGTCACCGACCAGCCGCAGGTTGCCCTGGGTCTGGACATTCGGGTCGCCTTCCGCCGCCAATTTGAGCACCTGCAGACCGTTGTAGTACAGGCCTGAGATCTGGCCTTGGAAATGGCGACCCTTCTCTCCACCACCACCGATTTTGATGAACGCCTGGCTGTTGAATATAGTCAGCTGGCGACCTAAAACGTCAGTGATGAATGGAAGTGGCAGGAATGATATGAGAGGAGGGATGGAGAAAGAAAGAGGTAGAGAATACAAATTAGTTATTATATCTTGGTGGGGTTGCACACAGGTGTGAAGATAGATGGTCTGGTGATACCACATGGGAATACCACGGTAACACATTTGGGAATCTGGACCATGGCATGCAGCTGTTGTACCTTTGGGCATATTCTTATTTTAAGTCTTGACGGACCACTTGATTGCTGGGTCAGTCTAGGGTTGACCCCAAGACTGAAGGTTCATGTAGAAATGCTTCTCATTTGCCCGTAGATGGAATACATTAGAACAAAACTGCGCCCGAGTCATTGACCTCCAATGCACTCGAGCTGCCTGATGATAAAGTACCTCTGCCAGCAGGAAAAATGCTGCCCCGCTCCGCCTGATTGGAAGAGAATGTTTAATTCAGGAGGAGTTGTTCCTCTCTGCGGTCATTACCATTCCGTGGGATGGATGGATATATGGAGAAAGGGCAGAGGCATGTATTTAACCAAGGTCCATGAGAAATGTGTTACCAGGTTCTGGGTGTACTTTCTTTTTTTTTTTTCGAAAGTACACCCAGTACAGTCTTGCTGATGTCAGTTTTTGAGACAAGCAACTTTCATCCACCTCTTATCACCCCGCAAGAACCGTTAATGGATGGGGAGCACATTATCGAGAGATACTGCCTTGATGAGGTAATTAGTTAGAGTGAGGAAAGGAAGAGTCAAAGAGGTTTTTTTTATGGAATAATCAATCCACATAAGGGAAGAAGAGACTCTGTTTGAGGAACACTACACCGACGCGGGCATCAGAAGAGTGAACTCTAGATAATTCAGTCTGAAGACCTTTGAAATCCGAGACAGGAAGCTTCCCTCCGCCCTCTCCGCAAAACGCTAAGATGTACATTTAGAGGGTTCAGACTAGCGTCTTTAATTATCTTCAACAATAATCATTAGAATTGTCGACACATTTGTAAGTTCATTTCGGCGGCGTGACTAGAATAAAGAGCTCAACTGTAATTATCATCACTGTGATTATATTGTGCTGCAGGAAACATCAGCTGGTGGCTCAATGAAGCCAATTATAGCCAGATTATTTGTTTACTATAAAATAGCAGCTGCAAAAGTCTTTGTGTTTGTGTTTCGCATGCTGCATATGTAATGCATTGGATGATATCTTAACATCTTATTTGACCCCCAATAAAGTTTTACCTTACCTTACCTTACTATTAACCTTTCAGCAAACCTCATGATAACTATTCTTGGACAGATTGAGTTTATGTTAATCTCTAGATTCAATGGAATCTGTCAATCAAAATGTTGGGAATGCAAAAGCAGGAAGCCGGACAATAAAACCTAGAACTAGGTACTGTTTTGTGGCAAGGACAGAATTTATTCTCTAGTTCTGTGAATCAAATCATGCTTTGTTGTTTGGTACTCAAAGGTAAATTACTTGACTTTAAATGCTGCCGGTGAATAGCTCTAATGTTAAATGGATAAACAGGATAATATGCATTACCAAAGAAGTATAAACCATGTGATTTATTACCCTTACAAGACGGTCAAATGTTTGTTTGCCTGGCACTAAGGACATCAAGGGTTGTGATTGGGCGATCAGTGAGACGGCAATTTTATTGACCTAGTAAAACTAATAGTTCACCCAAAATTCTTAATTTCACTCATTTTCTACTCATACTCATGTCGACTAAGGGTTGTGATTATTTTCAGAGCCATTTGTTCCTTTTTAGAGTTATAGACAAAAATGTTTGTTCATTTTAATGTAGTTACTGGAGCGTAGTTGTCCTTATCTTCATCTTCGTCCAAAAAGAAACTTAAAAACAGCCAAATACCTCCATACTGCTCGTCTGTAACGTCCCACTTGGATTTAAACCTCGACGTGAGGAATTGTACTGATAAAACTCAAACAAGTCTGTATTTTAAGCTTGTTTTTAGCTAACGCTGCTAAGCCAACATCCTATAAGACAGGAGGTACTCTGGGTAAATATCGCGAGCAGCTACTGTCTACACTGGGAAAGGATAATTAAAAAAAATAAACCAACCCTTAGTCGACAGGAGGGTGAGTTGAAAAAGAGAAATTCAAACTTTAATTGGGACAAGTTGAACCAAAATGAATGTCTTTCGTCGAGTCATGTAGTTCATGATCATAACTTTAGTTCCTCAGTTTACCCACTAGTTGGTGCAAGTAAACATTCCAATTTATGTGTTTTGCTGCCCTGCTGTTGTATAAAAAGATAACCTTAAATGAGATTGAATACAGTTTTATTGCACTTTAACGATTACCGTTACTTAGATTTACCAACTTTCACCTACTGTGTCATTTTCTTATATCCACTGTATTAAGTAACTTGAGAAACACGAGTTGGTGTTGGCAAAACTGCACATTTATTTTATGTTTTTTGTTCCATAAAATTATTCAGTAGAACTTCATATCAGTAAGCAGAAATTAACTATAAAATCACTTTTTAATATCAGTTTATAGGGTGCCGACAATGTACTAACATTATGTCTGTATGTCATTATGTCTAACGTTATGACTAACATCCTGGTGAATAAAAGTCATTGCAAAAGTCAAGCTTTCATTCGAGGACATTTGGGGGTAAAAACAACCCCCCTGAAAATACAGTACATGAATAAAAACAAAGAGAATTTAACAACAGTGACATTTAAGAGTCGAGGTTCATTGTCCTTGGTGCGTTACGTCAAACACTTGTAAACCCAGAGGGTCTCCCGTTTCAAACAAGCAGCCCCCTGTGGTCCGTTGCCCTCCGGTACAGGGGTCATGACCCGTTGAATAAGTTAAGAGCGTCCATTTATCATTTGTGTTTTCGGCAAGCTGCTAAATATCAAGTGCCTTTGCTCTGGGTGGCGGCAGCAGACGATGATGCATGAGGACAGGATAGTTTATCCAGGAGGAGTGTTGGTGCCACAGTCGTACCCCGAGTCAGGCACACAGTCTTGAGTATAACCCGTATTGACAAGCAGCTTATGATCATGAAGCTAGGAACAGTGGGTGGAACAGCTCCATTAAAAAAAAATTCCAATGTTTATTAGAATAAAAGGGCTGATCAGATCTTTGGTTTGGCTTCTTCTCTGACTCATTGTTCTTGTTGTTGCTTAGTTTTTGCAGCTAGTATACAATAGTAGAGCTGAATTGTTGATGCCACATTTATATACAGTATGTATAAGTCTGTCCGTACTTCTTGAGCTGGCTATCGAACTTCGGTTCTTTTGTGGAACAGACCAAAATGCTACTGTAGTACTATGTATCAAAACAGGCTTTTTAAAAGTGTCAGTACTTGTGTTCAACACTTAATGATGTGTGGATTTATCTGGAGAAGAAAATGAGTCACAATGGTAGTGAATATCAGGTGAATTTTTCCCTTGTTGGCAAGTTTTTTTGTGCAGTGGAATTTAGTCTTATTTTTGTTTTTCTGCAAAGAAAAAAGATGGGAGTTGAAATTTACCAAACCTGAAAAATGTAGCTCAAGATTTGTGTTCTTTTGGATAGAATTGATCATTTTCGGTCGATTCCCAGCCTTATACCCGCCTGATCCGAATCTCTTTTACACCAGACAGAATATTTTTTGAACCAGGTTCTAGACTACTACGCTCTCAGTGAAGAATTTATCTGGGGGCGACTTGATCAGGTGAAGTAATGGAGGACAAAAGACCTCCACAAAAAAAAAAATCAATTCTGGAGTTTCGGCTTCTTTCAGAAATTGTAAGGGAGCGCAAAGGAGAACAGAAGATCTCCTGTGAAATCTTCAACTAGTTATACCATATTTGATACAATAGTAAATTATTTTCTTTTAGAGCTTCTTTCGGCAGTTATAAGACCCATTATCTCTGCCCCGCGAAGTTCTTTAATTATTTAATTTTCAAATATATATTTTAGATCGTCTTTTGTCACTTCATGTCAAGTTTTTGATATTTTTTTCGTTGAAAAACAAACCTACCTGTCCGAATTAATGTAAGATGGCATTATGTTATGTTATGATGTACAATGTTCATCCATTTTTCTTAACAATATATAATATTAATCACTCACTGATTTTATTTCTTTTTTTTTCTTGCTTGTAAAAGAAACGTGGGAGTAAATATGTCTCTGTTCCAGGTACGATATTTGAAGTAGTGAACCCTAACCTGGACCTTGAACTTTGGAAGAAGATCATTTAAGGCTTTTGAAACTGTGCTGAAGATATAACAGCGAACTAAAAGCTCTGTGCTTCAGAAAGAATTCAGTCATATGTAAACTCTGTGTTATTCTTTCTCACTTGTACAAGTAAAACAATGAGTTGTTGGTAAACAAGATTTTATCTCCAGAAAAACAAAGTGTTTTCATTTTCTAATGTAAATATTTGAATGAAAGAGAGTTTTGTACAAATAGACACACTCTGATGATACAATAGAGGTCCAAGTTTAACTTCAGAAGCTCATAAATCAACACTTGAGTTGGAAATTTAAGGTTGGATGCTCGACAGCACAGTCTACAGCAGATACCGGACCCGGAGAAGGCATAACAGAAGAAAGGTGCCCTCTAGACTAGATGAAGGGAAATCAGTGTTTGTTTTTGCAGCTGTCTGCTGAGGGCCCGACTCTAACTGATCCTGATTGAGTTATTGTATCGGGGTCTTCAGGGTCAAATCAAAAGTGACAGTTGGTTTTCGAGCCAATTTTGTCCGGGGCCTGAAAGTGAGGCGACCAAACCGTCTAAAAAGAACACCGGAGCATCACACGCAATCAGTGGTTATTATTGCCGGGGCCGGCCGCGTGGAAGATAACTTATGAAGTATGTCAGAGGATTGACCTTTATGCAAGTGGAAGCCGGCTTCAAAAAAAAAAAGAAAATCCTCATAGGCAAAACGTGGGTTGAAGACATTGATGAAGGTCTATTTGATCAATTTGCTGAGATTGGAGGCCCGCTGCCTAGACCTCTCTCCACATAGCTCTTATGTTGATAGTCATTTAATGGGCAGACGTTCAGACTAAGGAGGGATGGAGATGGTGGGCATGATGGTGGGGGTGGCAGGCAGCCAAGTCGCTCATTAGAGCAGACATTTGAGGCCGTGAGCACAGACTAAATTATCTGTTTCCCAGTGTTCAATGGTCATACTCATGCGAGGAGCCACAAGGACCCTTTGGCACTTGATGATTTATGATGTACTGCAGCCACATATTTGTCCATCTCTCTTATGCAAAACATTTTATAATATAATAAAAACCATTTTATTTTTCCTCTTTTTCTACCAGGACACATTTGTTTGTCTTTGTTCATTTCAATTTATTTACAGTATATCTGTACATTACATAAAATTGCACAGTTTAAATCATACATAACTACAGTAAAATCGTACAATTCATTTTGAATATATTTATTATAATATATTTCAAGAAACATCTTAAGACTTTCTTATTCGTGCAGGCTTATCCCTGATTTTCTTGGACATCTGTGTTTTTTTCTGTGTTACCTTGATCTTTCTAAGTATTTTTTTGATTGTTTAAGTTGTATAAATATAAATTACTTTCTATCTTACTTATTATCAACTCTTTTCAAACAAGTACAGATACAACTTTATGTCTGTCATGTGACCATTTTTTCTGATGGTACTAATATTTCTGTGTGATTAGTTATGTTAATTTTTTATCAATCAATTCATCTGAAACATTATGGTGTATTCTTATTAGGTAAATACTTGCTCTAATACAGTGGTGTAAAAATATAAGGGGACAAAACATCTTAGCAGTTGATGTTTGTACATTATTGATATTCAAGAGCAAAGTATTGATTATTTACCGTATTTTAAATAACTACATTTTTTTTTTGGGGGGGGTGGCTTTTCAAATCTTTGTTTTATTTATAAATTTAACATAGCTAAATGTTATTTCATTTACTATTCGATGGAAATATTCACAGTGTTTGTTTGTCGTTTTTGTGTTGGTAGTAGTTGAATAGTCGTCCCGTTCCTCACAGATAAATGAGCAATTCATTCCTGCAAGATCCCTGTAACTGTGGATGAGAGGATACAGCCGACTCCAGCATCTTTTAAAGCTGATGCGTAACGAAATATAATGTATGGAATTGTATCTGATCTGACTATATCCGATTGTGAATATATAGCACCGAATACACTGTATCGCTACAGTCCTGGAAGTCTCTATGCAATTGTTGACATTGATAATCGTATTCCTTAACTTATCTTAAACACTGGCATCTTCATAGGTCCCCGTGTCAACATGAACATTAATATACATTGAATTGTGAACAAACACTCTTGCGGGCCACATGAAATGACTTAGAGAGTTTGTCGCATGTGTTTTAATGTATGCTGGGTTTTTTTTACACGTTTTTTTAACGTTAAGTTACGTCTATGTTGCTAATAATTTGATGCTTTGATTTGAAGGCTCCCCTTTAACTGATCTGTGAATCAATATTTCACTCCCAGCCGGAAAAAATATCCAAATATCTTCAGGGAGTATTATGAATGTTGCTTCATCTTAATTTAATTGCACACAATATTGATAAAGTTAAATTATCTAAGCGCTAAAAGTTAGCGATGTTAGCTAAAATCGAAGTTACCAAAAAACATTAGTTGTTGCTTTGATTAGCAGCTATTGGCCAAAGCTTCATTGTCAGTCATTCAGGATCAGACTCTTTAGGTCTATCCAACAAAATAAAATGTTTTATCCATTTCTTTTCATCCTTCTTCCAGAGCTGATCCCCCTCTATAGTTCCTTCTTCCTCACCATCTTTGACATTCTTCTCTCAAACCGGTTCATTTGATCTTCTATTCTTCCGTTAACCTCACTCAGCACCGTCATTTTCTATGTTCTTATCCTCTCTGTCCTCGTCTCTGTCTTTACCTCTCAGGTGTTCAGTCGTATGGTTACTAGTGTTTCCCCTGAACCATCTCATTGCAAGATAGTTCATAAACTAGTTCATATTTTGGACAAACGTGAACTGAACATGGTTTATTACTGGCGGATGAACGCGTTCTTTCTGGTGTCAGTGAACGTCTCATTCTCGTCGATCATCTTTAGCCAGATTTCTACTGAGAAACTTGCTAAAACACACTGTGATCAGGTCTTAATCTGGCGACACCAGCCACCTGTGGCGAACGCATCACTATTACTGCAAATTAAATAGACAGAAATTTACTGATCTTATCTCTGGATCATTAGGGTTTAAAATTGGATGTCTGGATGAAGAAATCTTTATTCATCGAATAATTATATACTGTATGAAAACTTTAACTTATGATTTACTTCTTTCATTGTATTTGTCTCATTTTATCTATATTTATTTAATGCATTGTTTCCTACGCAGCTTTGGAACGATTTTCCTCTCACTCTGTGTTTGATGATCTACTGACTCCATTAAGAAACATCTTAAGACACTTTAATTTGTGCTTTTCCCTAATTTTCTGGGACTCCTCTGTTTGTCTTATGTGTCTTGATCTTTTAAAGTATATTTTTTAACTGTGTATTGATTTTGATTGTCTAAGCGCTTTGTGACCCTGGTCTAGAAAGATCCTTACAAATGACCACTACTTACTTACTTACTTGAACTAGTTTATTCTCGGAGCTATGAAGTATGAAATGAATTAGTTAAATTTTAAAATAGGTGAATTTAACTTTGAACTAGTTCACATAGAAAGTGGACTTTCCCAACTCTGGCTACAAACTATCAAATTAATTGACTAGTGAGGAATGTATTAATTAAACAAAGAACGAGTTGTTTTATTTGCGTAGGAGACAATGTTCTTTTGGAACTGAGTCAGTTTCTGGATGAATCTTCAGCTAATATTTGTAGATATCTGAAGACAGTTTCGTACATTTTTTCGAAAATATCAGGCCATAAATCTTGAAAAAAAAGGATAAAACATGGCGCAGGGGGGGATAAAGAGTCCGATCCTTTTTGTGCCTTCAATTTGATTTCCTGTCCTTGGAGGCAGGATACCGTGCACCTCCCTGCATTAGAAATTTAAAAATAACCACTTTCCAGCAGCTGCAAGATACTGTGACATGCAGGGGTCATTACCACAATGATTCGGCTTGGAAATCGAAGTCAGATGCTTCTTTTCCCTCCGTGATGCCTGCGAGGCTATCAGCCGCTAAGCCCCTCGGGGTGATCCGACCGAGAGGCGGCCGTGATTGTGGATGATAATATGTCTAGAAATCATCGCGGCAGCTTTCTTTTACTCTGATACCCGGTTTAAGAAGCACTGAATGCACAGCTGCTGGCTTGAGCGAAGGTTTATCCTCCAGTTCTAACCCTGAAACGGCAAACTTTTAAAATGAGAAAAATGTACTTTAAAGACCTTATTTCAAACTAAAGTGTGTCTTTTCTTTAAGCGTGTTTTACCGCACATGCATATGTTATTCAAACCTATTTTTACCCAGCCTTGTTTTAGCGCATTTCAAGGGCACGTGGAACTGAGCGTATTCCTCAGTGGACGTTGTGAGAACGCAGAATATGGATTTAAATGCAATTGAGGCTGACGGAATTAGAAGGCGAGGAGATCAAGGTTCCGAGTCGCACACATATAGAGCGGCGCTAAAGGAGCTTCATAAAGGTGAAGTCAACGACAGGTTGAGGGAAGATGACGGGTTGGACGTTTGATTTAACGGCTTGGAAGTTCTTTTTTTTCTGGAACGGATAAGATGTGGACACTGTCGGAGGATGATCGCAGGGTTTGCAAACACAACATGATCTAGTTTGAAAGGTGCCTTAGAATGCTAAGTTACCGTCTCTGATGTTTCAGGGTACGACTGGCATTTAGACAATTAGCATAGAAGCTAATAATGTCCATTTCTATGAATATAAATAGTGAATAAGTACTACTCCACTAGCATTAATACGCACGATTGATAGCTCCTTACTGTAGTGATGTTAACAGATTAAACGGCTGAACAAAATTTATCTTGCTAGCTTTCTACTCTTAAACTGATAGTTCACCAAAAATTCAAATTTTACTCATTTTCTACTCACCCTCGTGTTGACTAAGGGTTGGGATGTATTTTTTTAATGTTTTTAGGAATTAAAGGCTTAAATGTATGTTTCATTTAATGTAGGGACTGGAGCTCAGTTGTCTTCGTCTTCATCTTTGTCCGAAAAGACACTTAAAAACATCCATATACCTCCATACTGCTCGTCTGTAACGTCCCCTCTTGTATTGAAAAATTATTCAGAAAACATTTAAAGACGTCTATATTTTAAGCTTGTTCGTAACAGAAGCTAAAAGGCTAAAATGCTACAAAGACTATTTAGGTTTGGGGTGAACTATCCCTTTAACTACACATTAGTAATTATAGTATTATAATTAGCATCAAGCTAAACTATTTTATGGAAATTTCAGTGGTGATTTTCTTGAAATCTCATTTTAAAAATGCTACACTCGTGTCTCTTAGGTGTAACTTTGGTGTGTACGATAACAATAGCGGTAGAATTTCTACGTTTGTCTTTTGAAGTAGTGTTGAGAGTTTTTGTTTTTTTTATTATATTTAAAAGGACATTGCTATTTAATATAAGGAAATTTCCAAAAACAAAGACTGCGATTTATAAAAAAGAAAGGTAAGTCTACAGTAGATGGCGACAGAAACAAAAACTTCCCCTTTTTTGGTTATGATAAAAAAGTGCATAGAATATGTTTATACTTTATTGGTGTAGCCACTTTATTTAGATTTTTTACACTTTAATTTGTGTTATTTTAATCATGTTCATTATGCATGTGTTTTTCATTGTTATAAAAATGAAAAATTGTTATAAATAAATTGTTGAAGACCTGTCTCGATAGCAACTTGTAAAACAGGTATTAGTTCTTCACAGACACGTATAAATACATTTAAATATTGTTTTAGTGCAGACATGGGAAAAGTGTGGCTCAGGGGCAAAATGAATCAGACAGATCATGTAGAAACTGGCAATTTTATATTCATTTGTATTATATATTAATATTTAAACTCTATATATGACTGACAGGCTTTTGTTTTTGTAAGTATATATTGCCTGTCAAGTCAATATTAAATATAGATAAATAAAGAGGGCTTTTACATTAGATCAAACAAAGTACAATAAATAATAAAATACAATAGAATAATACTTGAATAACAATGAGTGTCTATCATTTCGGCTCCATTTGGCGAATAATATGTCTTGAATGAAACGTCTCTCTAACCCAGAAACTAGGGTTCATTATTTATAGCAGGGGAATGATGGTATTACAGCAAGTACCATAGAGAATATGGGAATGACTTGCCGAGTCAGACAAACAAGATTAATTAAAATGATACGCGAGTGACTCAAAAAGGCAAAAATCTAATGAGCAAGTCTCTAGTTTCATGTGAAAACTGAGTGCGACTCAAAGTTACAGCCAGACTGGCTGTGGAAACAAAGGTCCTGCGGAGTTGCAGCTTTACACTGCAGCTGTGAAACAATCCCCCCCACCTGAAGCTTTTTCTAAACGCAGCAAGAAAGGTCTCCGATGAGCAGTGGTCAGTAATTACAAGCCGGAGCCAGCAAAAGCCGTGGAGTGGGATGCGGCGAGGGCACGCTCGGCTTGCTAATGCACAGATTGTAGGCTGCGAGGTGAAGGCTGTACGTCCGGGCTGTAGGTGGAGAAACAAAGTGTGGAGGAGCTCGAAAAACTTTGCTGCCGCCTGGCTCACCCGTCGCTGGGAAGTACTCACCTGGACGATGTGATTGTTGGATGGAGATTAGAGTGTGGGTATGGCGAGGTGAGAGGAGGATCTAAATGTACCCGTCCCCAGTGGAGAGGATATGAAAAGAAGTGCAGCTGGAGAGCTGCCTCATCTTTCCCCCGCCACTGCTGTCATTACGCCTCCCTCAACCTCCCCCTGTTATCTCAAAGAGGAGAGACGCCATATGGTGGGTAAGAGCTCAGGACTGAAATGTTTCCTCTGAACTGAGTTTGCAAGGAGGCTTCAGAGCTCACAAACAACCGAGCACTGACCTGTGGCATTTCAACACATCACCAAATGCAGGGTTAAATGTTGTGCCCAGAAAGATCCTGGAGTTTGTTTTTGGGTCCTTTGGGAAGTAAGTTTTTATCTTATAGCATTAACTTCACCACTTAAACTAGTTATTTGAGCGTCTTTAGGTGGATCTTCAGTCCATCCGGCCTTAAGGACACTAAATGATCTTTGAATTTAATCAATTAATATGTGTGTGTTAAAGTTCTGTTGAACCTATATTGTACTATATGTGTCTTTTTCAATATAAACTATCAAAACTATCAATGATTCCCTGATAGACTCAGGACCTCATTTATTCCTCGTGCTATTAGACTTTACAACTCTGAGTTTGGGGGCAGGAGCAGATGTTATTCTATTATTTCTATCATTTTCTTTGTTATTTCTATTGATCTATGTTCTTTATATTTGCACTTTGTCATCCCTAGCACTTTGTACTTTTATTTTGCACTTTGTTCCAGTTCTTGTTTTCATGAAACTATCGGTACTGGTAACCGATATTTCCCGCAGGAGATGTCCAGAGGGATTACTAAAGTCTATCTAATCTAAAAAATTTAAGGTGTTGTTTAAAAGAAACATTTTGGGGGTAAAGCCATACACAGCCTGTTTTGTAGCAGAACCACTTCAGTCCCAGACGTCTACTTCTTGTCAAGAAAGAGATGAAGACAGCTGCCACTTTTCTTTTTCTCACAAACTCAATTACTGCCGTCCAGTCATGACCTTTACTCTCATGAGGCAGAGCAGACATTTTGAAAACTTTTAGTCCCTGGACTCACCTAAAAGAAGAGACTAAAAAAAAAGCGTGTCCTATTATCTCTCATCTTTTTTGTCGTAAAAAATAAAGTGTAGCGAGGTTGGGAACACGACTGGGGCGGGCTCGGGATGCTGACAGAGTCGATTATCAAGTTGTTCCCAACTTATCTCTAAAGTGCGAGTCTCCCTTTGGTAATTAAGGGCTTTTTGCTCCTCAGAAGTTGGGCAAGTTTGTGGAAAGACAGTAGGAATTAATCGTGTTTGACAATGGAGATGAAGGACCAAACGCAGCATGAAGTTAAGAATGACGCCTGCTGAGGCAGCCCGGAGCGCCCCGAGGTCCTCCACGACACGGAGATGAATCTGCAGGACTATAGAGATAGGAGATTGGATTTAATCAGACGGGGCCTCTATCTCTGATCACGGGTAGATCTTAAACAAGTGATACTGTCGAGGGAAAGATTGCACGCTGGTTAGCCGTGGAGAATATCTGGGGTATCTTTTTATAACGGCTCCTTTTTCCAACAGCCGCATTCAACTCGAATCATTTTGGGCCACTTTTATCGTAATAAAGGTGAGCTTAAAGACAGATTGCCTCTTCATTCAGGGTGGTCTGAACGTGTGAAATTAGACTGGGATCATGAATAGCTCATCTACACTGATGCCTGACCCAGTGGGCTCAGGTCCCATACCCAGCGAGAGGACTTGATTGCTTTTGAAAAAGGGATTCGGGGAGCTAATACCAGAGGAGAAAGCGTCTCAACTTTAACATGCATGTCGGGGTGTCTTTTATAAGGCCCCGGAGATCAAGTGTCCTCATATTTCTCTTGGTCTAGAGTCGGCCCCGCCCTCAACATCCAGAAAACTGGAAGTACTGAGTATGAAACATCCTTCGTCTTTTGCTGAGTGTCGTTACAAATATGTTAAACACGTGATCTGCTGTTGAATCCAGGATCTCCCTCACTCTTTTCTCCACCCATCCTCCCCCCAAATCCACCTCCCAGCCAGTCGAAGCAGGAGGCCGTCAACACTGAGTCTGGTTCTGCTCGAGGTTTCTGCCTTCGAAAAGGTAGTTTTTCCTCGCCACTGCAACGCTGTGATTCACTCATTTTTAAGTTGCCTGATCTGTTTTTTCTTCTCTCCACTATAGTCTTACTTAAATTGTAAAGTGCCTTGAGATAGCTTCGTTATGATACCGTTTTAAATAAATGTAAATTGAATTGAAATGAATTGCTTCACTGGAAACATTATTCATAAATGTATATTACAAGATGGCCGTGAGTAAAAGTGGTGAATCCAGGGATATGTTTATATCTGCGTCCACGTGTATCCGTGTTTTGATCACGAAACAATTCATTTTAGGGACTTTTTAGTTCATTGAGTCCATGAAAAATCATTTTTTATATTCATTAGTTTAGCAACTAGTTGGTGCCAGAAGGCGTTTTGTAGCTCAGATTTAATATATTGATCAAAACGATGACTTAAAATGTCTTTTTTTTTTACTGCACTTTAAATGTTTGGTTATAAAAAATGACATTCAAGTTTGGTTTGGCAATTTTGTCACACTGTCTGCTTTATATTTACTAATATAGCTACATATTTCTGTTACATTGTATCTTGTAATATTCGTGTCGGAAAAGGTATTGTTCAGGTATTGAGCTGAAGGGACTTGTATTGGTATTGAGATTTCTAATCGAAAGACTCCCCTGACATCTTAGAAAGACATTTTATTTGAGTTTCACGGGTACTTTGGATGAACCCTGTCATCTTTAAAAGTACTTTTCTTTTCTTCTTAATCAATCGTACATCTTCTTCATCCATCTTTTTTAAGGGTAACCATGGACTACCTTCTTGAAAACGTAAACTTAACCTCAGTTTTTGTGGTTTTCGTCATTAAAAAAAAAAGACTAAAAACTGAGTAAGTAATGTCATGGATTAGGTTGTTGGGACACTTGGAGAGTGAGATGCATTCCTCCTTATTGATTTCTTGTTATAGTAGTCACTGAGGATCGAGTGAGAAGAAGAAGAGTCGTCAAGAAAACCCTCATCGAGCTGTTTGACGGGGCAAACTGATTTAGTGTATTGCTAACCGATAAAACGTCCATTAGCTGGAAGTTTACGGGTACATTAGCACGTTACAAATATCTTTGTATCATGATGTGTTGCTACCATTTGTTTGCTCAAGTGCTGAGTCATCAGAGGCCAGAGAGACCCAGGAGGCTGCTTGTTGTTGTGCCTTGTTAAAAATAAAACAACCTTTGAGGAATTCAGGTAATGAACTCACCAGAGAGGGAAGACCCGCATTAAAAACCCTCCCTGGATCAATAAGTCCTGTGTCCACAGAATTTGTTTTCTCGCAACCATGACCTCATTTTCGGGAGAAATTAAACGCTGAGTCATTAAATCGTGCTGCATTGATGCGTTAAAACGAATGATAAAAACCTCAACATACAAGAAGGAATTTTGAGGTTTGTTTTGTGTAACACATCTAATCTTAATGTCTTGACAAATATGTCAAATTTGGTAAAAATTTGGTAAAATATTTGTAAAATTGAAGCAGTATTTATTACATACGAGATAAATGAGGTAACTTTTCCACTTCTTCTGTTATTTCTGTAGTGATGAGTTGATGAGAAGACCCCCCTAAAAATCCAACAATTTCAATTAAATCAATATTCAAAGCATATAAAATAAGGTTGATTACCGTAATATTTTTAATTAGGTCCTATATAGAATTTACCCTCTTCTCTCATTTTTAACTAGGTTTTCAAAAAATGTAAACCCAGCCATCGCTTTGCAAGTACTTCTCTTTTCTCAATCAATACTTCACCAGAAGTAAATACCCCGGATTTATTTTTCAAGGTTTACATTAACAACCTTCTGGTAGACTTAAACTTTAACCCCAAAGTTTGGGGTTTCCTCAATCAAGGTAAAACTGAAATACATCTGAGTTTATACTTTTGCCTCTAGAAGAATTCCTAACCCTCATTTTTAATAATAATAATAATAAAAATGTCACAATTTACTTGTTAGCTTCAATGCTAACATCTAAATCACCAACGTTTAGTGTTTCCTTGTTTTGTGGCGGAGTCTGACTTTAAATGTAACTCGTGAGTTGTTGCTCAAATGTTTAATTTCCTTTGGGACGTAATGGGAAACCCTAACCCTCGACAACAGTGCATCCAAGATAATAAACAGCTTCAAAACGTGCAGCAAAGCACAATTTTTTTGAGGACACAGAGCTTTTGCACAAAAACACAAACATCCCAGACGACGGCAAAATCAGATATAAACACATCAGTAAACACAGAAGTAAACGTTGCATGGTGAAAACAATAAATGTTAAAGGGACGTTCATTTTCATCTCTAATCTTACCTTACCGTCTCCTGGGGTCAATTTGGTGGTCAATAATTTGCTTTTGGTTTTAACCCTCTGAGTCTTTCAGTGACGGTGAAGACAGGGAAGGGCCGGGGGGGCTGAGGTAGGGGGTTGGTTTAGTTCAGGTTAGAAATGATTTATGTTCATTTTAGTTTTTTTTATTATTGTTCGAATGCGCAACCTTTTTTTCAAGTTCTTCCAAATTGTCGCGACCAGATCCAAATGCTAATATGTTTATTTATAACAAGTTTAGAACTGAGGGCTCTGAATTTCCTGCCAGCAGGTCCCATGGAGAAGGGAAAGGAAATCTGCTGGAGTTTGGTCCGAGGAGCCCTCAGTGGTTAGTGTGGGAAGGGGGCGCAGTGGGGGGTTTGCTTTGCTGTTAGGTGGTTAGATTCTGCTTGGTGGAGCGTTCACAGTCCTAGCTGCTTCCTTATCAAAGCAACAGATTGCTTTTAACCCTTTGAGTTTGGAAATGTCCGTCTAGCCTGAGCTGTGACTGAAAATGAAAAACACGAAGACCCTTATTTATCCCCAGTTTAAGTTGCTGCGACCTGTTTTAATCTGCATTATCTGTTCCTATTATTTGTCTCTTCGCTAAATGCTTCTTAAATGCTTAACGCTTAAATGCTTATTATGAAACAAAGACAATAATTGTGACAACCCTCTTTAAGTTTGGCACTTGGAAGGATCCTGTTATATTGATCACCTTCTCCTATTCTTTATATTTTATTCCCTCCATTCATGCATCAGCTTGTTCATTATTGTGTGTTAACTCCAACTTAAACAGTTCTCGACAGATTATATTAAAACAGTTGAAAACATGAACTGTTGAATAAATTGTTCTTGAATCATCTCATCATTCAGATTCAAATCTCTTAAGTTCTTAAAAGTGACTTAGTATTCTATAATTTTCATAATTTAATCAAAAGTCAAAGGCATATATTGAACGAAAAATCTTTTTTTTTAAGTTTCTAAAGTCAAAATCCCATTTCATTTTCAATTGTTAATTTGTTAAATCTCATCTCATCTTGTAAAACTGTTCCAGTTACAACATTTACACCTTCAAAAGCCAACAAGGCTTCATAAAGTGACGTTAAATAATTTATTTGTAAAACTTCTGTTTTTTATATTCGAACGTTCAATTAGTTGGATTTTAAAATATGGTGAAGCTATTATAAAGAATTACCTTCTCTCTCATTTCTGGTTCTTAATAAGTATTTTGATTTAGATCAACGAACCAACCACCTTCAGCAATACAAACAGAAGACAAAGAGTTTGGGACATTCAACACTCAAAGGGTTAAAGGATCATCACTTTGGTTGGGGAAAAAAAGACTGAAAAACATTGCAAAAAAAATCATGTATTGTCCCTTTAACTTTTAGTGGCTTCGTTTGGATTTATTTCTGGATTTTTAAAATGGATTTATCAAGCCAATGCAAGTTCATATTCAGGCAACAACAGACACAGAGGAAGAAGAAAAAATCTATTTACTTCATGTTATTAAAGGGGGTTATGACTTGTTATTTGGAGGTTAAATCTCTGAAGAGATGCAGCTCCAGTCTTGCATTTGTGGTTTATGATCCACATTAACGTATCTTTATGGAAGAAATAATTTAAATCCAAATTTACAGGCTCTTTGTTTGGCCTCCAATTACGACCACAGACGAGTCATACGTGTAGAAATGGTTCTGCATCTCTCCCAGAGTGGTGGTTATTGGTGAGTTAGGTTAGGTCATTTGTGGAGTTAAAGGGATTTTATTACCTTTGTCGAGTAGCCACTCGTCAACTACCCGACCGAGTCGGTATGGGATTCTTTGTCTAGCAATAGCCAGGCGCTCATTATCAAAGTTCCCTTTAAAAAATTTGGAGAAGACATGTCAAGAGATGTTACAACAAAGTCTGTAAGTTCAAAGGTTAGAAGGGCAACATGGAAAACGTTTAAGCAAGTTTAAAATCAGCTTTAGTTAGGACAGGAAGAACTTGAGGACTTTTTTTTTTTTTTAGGCTGGTTAGATTGGTTAGACATATTGATAGCATTCTAGTTAATGTGTGTTTAAATGGTTGTTAAACAAAACGTTAAACACTTTGACACATCATTGAGAATGTTAGCTCAGTGGGATGTCAATCCTCAAAGAACAAAATTAGCAATCAGTCAAATAGCTTAGCAAAGACGGTACAACGGCAAAAAAAACAGTTGTTAGCACAGAAGTCCTTCATTTCCTAAACACATCACATCATCAAACATTTCATTGTTGTTTCAAGGAAGACATTTCTTGTTTTTTTTTGGTTTTTAATGAAAACATCTTTAAGCTTTTTGGGTAACATAAATATAAATAAATAATAAATATGGTCACAAAAATATATTAATCATGAATGATGGTGAAACATCAGACTGTAAACACACACATCCTAATAGTAGTTAGTGTGTCCAGTACAATTCTAAGATTTCACATTTATGGAAAACTTATTCACGATTCTTTGGGAATAATTCCTAATGTTGAGGCTTCAATCCAAGAGGGACGTGTCTTTTAGGACGAAGACGAAGACAACTGATCTCCAGACGCTACATTAAAACGAACAAACAATTTAAACAACTCTAAAAAGAACAGATTACTCTGAAAATAATCCCAACCGTTAGTCAACATGAGAGTGAGTAGAAAATGAGTGAACTATCACTTATTATTATTTAGGTTACCAGGAATGTGTAAGTGCAATGCCAGGAATTCTTCCTTGCGCTATTGCCATACACCGCATGTGCATTTATCTCATATTGTGTCAGTATTTTCCGCGTAACTTCATATTTTCTCTCAGCACTTCATACAGCTTCCCAGAAGTGTGTTGATCACATGACAGTCACAAACTCACCAGGGAAGGTCGTGCATGCAAAGTAACATAGTGAAGTGAGTGTTGGAAAAATAAGAGTTCTACCAAGTCATTAATTTTCTAAATAAAACCAATAATTACAGAATATACAATTCAAAATCTTACACCGTCTTTTTTTTTTAATGTACAATGTTGCATGCATGCTAGTCTATACACCACTGAAATCTGGTTATTTTTGGACACCAAGCCAAACTATAAATTTCAGTATTGCAGTATTTTCCTGTTGACAAATAATTCTCTGATGATTCTACTTCCCCTCGTACAGTGGGGTCAGTCAAAATCACACTAATATGAATGGAAACTGCCCTCCTCAAGTTGAGCTAGTCTCCTTGAGGAAATGCAGGTGGTCATGTTAGTAAACAAACGTGTTAGTAAGTAAATTTGCTAAAATAATCACGTGATCAAGTCTTAAGGTTGAAACACGTGATGTTGCATCGTCCAGTCTTCTCATAGAAACCAGCATCAGTGCTGGAACCAATGATAATAAGTGAAGAAGTTACTGCCACCAAGAACTAAAATAGACCAGCCCCCTCCTCTGCAGTACCTCTACCTACTCCCTAGGGGTCTCTCTGCCCACGCCTGTCCATGTAACAAAAGCTCAGATGAGGTGTGTGTTGTTCTTGTGCAGAGTGCAGCAGTGAAAAAAAAAACGAGCAGAAAGGAAGGACATTAGTGTGTTGCCCTTTTACTTCACCGCAAAGACATGTTTACTTCACTTTAAACCTAAAAGCCAATTTCTTTATACTTGTAAGAGCTGTTTGTTAATGTGTTGAATATATAACATGTGGACCACAGTGAAGTCACAGCTTCTCCGCCTGTTACATGTTTCGTGTACTTCCGTTTTAAGGTTTAGATTTGTCGGGTACAACATTGAATATGTTCAAATATTATGTTTGCTTATGGTAAACCATATTCTAATAAATATTTTTTGTGCTTTTTTAACTGTAATTGATCATTGATTTTTTAATATTGGGTCTCCAATTTTTTTGACTATGTCGGCATTATATTCATGGACCGTCCTTCAGGTAAAAACAGTAGAACTTTTACTACTTTACTGGTGTATTTTTTGAGTAAAATCCAGTGAAGTGTCAAGAGTCCCAGACTTATGTAACTTTAGAGAAAATACCATCTTTGTTCAACACCTTCCAGACAGTAAAAATCGATAGAACAAAAAATATATCCATCATTCACTGCGGCACAAAGATTTGAAGTTTTAAAGTTGTATCCTGGCATTTTAGAAACCAAAGATAAAGCAATATATATAATTTAGTTTGACATATTGACATGATCATCATGGCAACTTTGTTTTAATGTTTGATTTGTCTATGGTTCCATAACAACTTCCCTGTGATGTAATCGCTTAGGAAAATGAATTTCTCTCCAAGTTTTTGATCCAATTGAAACTGCTCAAGGTTGACTATCAGTGATGTGAGAGTGAATTTATTAAATAAATGTTAATATTTGTCAATAATTAAATGTATTATTTACTGGTGAATTTAAGTGAACCATAACACTTTTAAAAAAAGGTTGAAATACATTTTGAGTTTAAAAATAAAATACTTTTCCCAATTTACAGACTCTTTAATCTGAGCTAATAACGGGTAAAGTGCTATATTTGTGCTACGATGTTAGCTGTCTCCTTCGAGGGGTTAAACTGAAGGACCTCGTTTTTGGCTTGTTAAATGAGTGACGGACAGTAAGGTCACGTAAACAAACACCAATAATAAATATTGCAATAAATAGTAATATAATTTAAAAATATATTTTATATTGCAACACTAATAGACTCAGGGACACATTTATTCCTCATTCTATTAGACTTTATAACTTTGAGTTTGGCGGCAGGAAGGTGAAGGGATGATGTTATTCCATGTTCCAATATCTTTGTGTTTTCCTATATGTTCTTTATATTTGCCCTTTGATATTGCTTTGCACTTCGCTCTTTTTATTTGAACTTTGTTCTTCTTCTTTTCATGAAACTTCCGTACCTTATCTTGTCTGCTGTGATATGGAAACTTTATTTCCAGAAGGATGAATAAAGTCAACTAGAATCTTAACCAAAGTCATTAGTACTATATATCGGGGCATCAAACTCGATCATACAAGGGGCCACTTTCTTTTAACAGATGAGCTCAAGGGCCAAACACATAATATATTTACCAAACTATCTCTCACAAGAAGTATTTCACTGTTAGTCAGTCCCTGGGCCTTGAGTTTAAACCAATAAAAACAAATGTTATTTAAACAATATATGTATTTATAATCTTGCCTTCAAAGTCTCAACATTGTTTTCCTCTAGTGGTAATTCAACTTTAAAAAAAATATATTTTTTAAACCCAACACTGACATTCTTTCTTCTGTTCTCTCGTTTCAGCTCTTCCCTTCTTTTCTACTTAGACTACTTTTCAGTGTACTTTTAATTTATTCATTCTATCCAGCTTGTTTTCCTTCCTCCCCATGGCAGGGACTGCCCTGGCCCTTCTCTTGTTCACAAGTATTACTTCATCCACGCTTCACTTAGTCCTTGTACAGCCCCTTAGAAATGATTGTTTTTTTATTTGTTTTTTTATTTAGCCTTTATTTTCTCCTATCTGCCCCTTTGTTGAGGATAGTGATAATTGCGTCATTGGATGGTTTTCAATCACATGGTTTTGGTGTCCTGAGATCTATATATTTGTAAAATTGTTATTATGAAACGAAGTGTTTCAACACTCACTCGCTGCAAGTGAAACTGCTCTAAAAATTGTCTCTGTGCTTCTCAGAAACACTTGAGCCATTTTCCCAGTCAAAATAATCACCTGTTTTAAAAAAACGGTTTTAAGCAAAGTAGACAAATATTATTGACGTTAGTTAGCAGTTAATTCATTTCTTTCTGAACATGTTTTCCCTGTTCTAAATTAAAGGGAGCAATTTAGAGCCACAAATTGTGTTAGATTTACAAAAGTTGGTTGTTAAAATAAACTTAAATTGCTAATTTACATCTTTGGTTGTTTGTTTTGGGGATTGTTGTGTGGACAGTTTGTAGAAACAAAAGAAATGTACCCCAATAAAACCCCCTTAAAGTCTTTAAATAGCATAGTTACACAGATGCAGTTTTGTGTAACTCACTCCTAATCAAAATAAATAGTTTGCCTTTTCTCCTACAAAATCACGCTAAATTGCCGCTAAAATTAAAATGCTATTTTATATCTTTAAAAGATGATGAATTGCATATATACTATATATATATATATATATATATATATTCCCGTTTTCATGAGTATATACCTGTATATATATATATATATATATATATACTCATGAAAACGGTTTCTTTCTAGATCGACAACACAATATTTCGGCTTCGGTTCAGCGCTCCCTTTCTGCTCTTCTCGTTTAAAAGGAAATCAGACAAAGCAAACTATTGTGTCTATTGTGTAAGGCTTCCTCTCAGATTGTTTATTTGCCTCTGTTTGCTCTCCATTCCTCTGAGTCACGACTGTTTAGGATTGAAACTGAAACTTTCTGTGGCAACAAAACAGCTTAACTTCGTGTGAGAGAAAAGGATATCTGCGAGCTCGGATAAATAATTGAATTTTGGTTTGGAAATAAACTCATTTTTTTCTCAAGTGGGATTTTTTTTTTGATGAATAAAGGATACATCACCATAAAGCCTTGAGCAGTGATCTTCAACACCGGGACCGGAACCGGTCCCTGAGGGCGCACTCTTTTATTGATTATTACTGTCTGAAGGTGATTTGATAAAAAACATTAAAAAAAAAGATGGCATTTTTCTGAACTAACACTAGTCTGTTCGCACATAAAGACGGGGAAGTTTACTCAAAAAAATAAACCTGTAAATTAGTGAAAATGAGTGAAACATAAACTTTATATGGTTTATTTTACCGTTTTTATCTAAAGGTTAGTAATGCATAATTTTCAAATCAATCACATATTTCTTAATGTTATGATCCATTTTACAATGACTGTGTTTATGTATTTTAAATGAATACAAATCTTGTATCTCCTTAATTACATAAAAAAAAACATAAAAACACGTGAACATTTAGCTTGTAACAGACTCAATTGCTCGGATGATGAGACATTGAGATCGTGGGATGTCGAGATCTCAGGATGTCGGGAACTGGACAACTCAGAATGTCAAGATCATATAGGAATATTAGAATCTGGAGATGTTGGGAACTGGATATTATGGAAGGTCGGGATGCTGATCTCTTAGAATGTCAAGATCTCAGGATGTCATGATCTTGGTAGGTCAGGAACTGGACATCTCGGGATATCGAGATCTTGGGAGGTCAAGATCTTGGGATATCAAGAACTGGACATCCTGGGAGGTCGAGAACTCGTAGCATGTTGCAATCTTTGGATGTGGATATATCGGGAGGTTGAGATTTTGGGAGGTCAAGATCTTGGGATATCAGGAACTGGACATCTCGTGATGTCGAAATTTCAGGATGTTGCGATCTTGATATCAGAACATATCGGGATATTGAGATCTGGGGAGGTCTGGATCTTATACGTCAGGAACTGGAGATCTAAAGATGTGGGATCTGGGGAGGTCTGGATCATGATATGTCAGGAACTGGACATCTAAGGATGTCGAGATCTGGGGAGGTCTGGATCTTATACGTCAGGAACTGGAGATCTAAAGATGTGGGATCTGGGGAGGTCTGGATCATGATATGTCAGGAACTGGACATCTAAGGATGTCGAGATCTCAGGATGTCGGGAACTGGACAACTCAGAATGTCAAGATCATATAGGAATATTAGAATCTGGAGATGTTGGGAACTGGATATTATGGAAGGTCAGGATGATGATCTCTTAGGATGTCAAGATCTCAGGATGTGATGATCTTGGTAGGTCAGGAACTGGACATCTCGGGATATCGAGATCTTGGGAGGTCAAGATCTTGCGATATCAAGAACTGGACATCCTGGGAGGTCGAGAACTCGAAGCATGTTGCAATCTTTGGATGTGGATATATCGGGAGGTTGAGATTTTGGGAGGTCAAGATCTTGGGATATCAGGAACTGGACAGCTTGTGATGTCGAAATTTCAGGATGTTGCGATCTTGATATCAGAACATATCGGGATGTCGAGATCTGGTGAGGTCTGGATCGTGATATGTCAGGAACTGGAGATCTAAAGATGTGGGATCTGGGGAGGTCTGGATCATGATATGTCAGGAACTGGAGATCTAAAGATGTGGGATCTGGGGAGGTCTGGATCATGATATGTCAGGAACTTGACATCTAAGGATGTCGAGATCTGGGGAACAGGAGATCTCAGGGCGTCGGGATCTCAGTATGATCTGATCTTAGGACGTATTTAAACCTCAGTGAACCTAACCTGTCATAAGATACAATAACATCTTTGAAAAGTATGACCTGACAAACAAAAATGCTGGCAATTGCGGCAAGTCGGTTCAGAGTATATACTTTCTCCATTGTTTCTCGAGGCACAACCTTTATGTTTTGGTCCCGGGCAACACACCCGCAGCTCCAGAAGCCCCGAGGCTGTGGCTCTGCACACCCAGGCACAGGGGCCCTCTCTCCCCTCACCTTTCTGCTCAGTGCTCGCAGCATCATTGGAATTTACTGCCATGATGGGCCGCCATCGCAGCTGCTGTGCTAGAGGGCAGGGCAAGGGTATGCTGATTGAGTGGCACCTCGGGGAGACACAAACCAAGGTGGAGGACGTGTTAGAGCCCACCTGAGCTGTTTCCGCTAGATTTCGACAATGACAATTCTCTGTCTGTGTCGGGAGTGTGTGCTCGCATCTGTATTGACACTCGTTGTCGGTGCACGAACCCTCCGAGGAACCCTGTCTGGTATCATGTAGCTGCGCTGGCAATCATATGCCCTTGTACAGGACACCCACATCTGAAATCCACCCCAAAGAACGGAGATTACATTTGAGATGATTGGCCGGCGGCACTCTCTCTCTCCCTCCCGTGCCCTCCCTCTGCGAGCCACCCTCATTCTGTTTTTCATTAGGTAACTTAAGATAGATTGCTTTCATATCCACTGGGTGTTTTTGAGAGCAGATGGAGAAGAAATCAAAGCAGCCTATAGAGTAACCCTCTGCAGGAACGGCAGTGCTATGCTTTCCTCTCCTGTGTCCTCAAAATGACCTTCAACGGGAGGTGGTTTGAAAATACGCCCTTGCTTGCAATTGTCTAAATCAGGGGTCTCAAACTTACGAGGCCGGGGGGGCCATGAGAGGTCAGTTCTTGTCGAGACATGGCTGCAGGTTGGGGGATCTTTCACGTCCGGATTTGATTAGTATTTTATTTTTTTATGTATGTCTTGTGAATTTTTGTGT
Organism: Callionymus lyra; assembly: GCF_982586985.1. Classification (NCBI taxonomy): domain Eukaryota; kingdom Metazoa; phylum Chordata; class Actinopteri; order Syngnathiformes; family Callionymidae; genus Callionymus; species Callionymus lyra. The sequence goes on from NC_141821.1 coordinate 8,763,580, forward strand.
GTGTTGATAATTATTCCATAAACATCGTACAAAGATGGAGTTGACCCTAAATATAGCAAAAATATTTCTCACAGGTGAAAAATGGGCAGAAGGCTGCAAGTTTGGGCGTGCTGGCCTAAAACCCTCAAAGATTTTTCATTCAATCATTTACATTCCTTTTCTCTGCAACATGATCGACATTACACATTATAACTTTTCAACCCTCAAGTGCCTGTAGTGTTGATATTGTTTAGGAATTAGGAAGAAAAAAAAAAAGGCTTTAGTTTTTCATGTCTGGCTCTGAATATATGAATATGTCTTTTAAAAATGTGATTATAATCCCTAATAATAAGCAGCTGTTGTTGCTAAATAAAATATAAACTTAAAGAATATCTCTAAATGACAGATTTTTTTGTATAGATTATTGCTGTCTAAAAGATATTTTATTAACCTTTCACTATTGTTAAGATGCTTTTCTTTGGCAATGTTTACTTCAAATAATACATCTTCAAACTGGTGAAAAATGACTAAACTAAACACAAACTCTATATGTTGTTTTTGCTCCCTCTGAATCAGCATTTTGGTTGGATGCATTATTTATGTACTTTCATTTTGCTTTTGCCGTTTTTTTCTTCCACATCTCTGGCACAGGTCAGTGAACATTACTGCCAAAGTTAAACTGGTCCACGGTGTAAAAAAAAGCAATACAACAGAGATTGTTGTTCAGAAATGTGTAGTTTTACCATCTTATAATCTGTAATATTCGGGTAAATCATTGTTCATTATTGAAAACAACCAATAACTTGATGTTCAATATCGTTTATCATTCATGTCACTCTCTGCTCTGTTTTCTATTGTATAAAATTTGAAAAGAATCTCCTCTATTGAATTGAATCATTACATGTTTTGTTTAAACCAACAAAATAAGACAATACTTCATGAGGCTTCATCAGCACATCCCGACTCGCTGATTTCAAAAGGTTAAGGTAATATATTTGTTCAGAAAGACAAACAACTTAATGGAAAAACATGCAAAGAAAGTCTATATAAAGATGATTTATAAGCAAATATTATTTTGTTGTACTTCTCAAGCGTTTTTGTCTTTTAACGACAAAATGATGATGAAATCATTGTTTTAAAAAAAAAAGTGAAATCTCTTTGAAGATGTTGCCGTGAGCTGCGCTTCGCCGTGCGAAACGAGCCCGACTAGAAAAGTGATTCAGCTCCTTGCTCCCCTTTGTTCCGAGTAAATACATCGCCCACAATCGGGCGCATTTGAAATGACGCCCGTCTTAACTTCTCGTTCATCTTTCATGTGCGACGCCTGATATCAATCCAGCAGCTCGCTCTCATTTCCGAAACCTCTCTTCTTCGCGGGAATGCTGGACGGCTTTCATCTCGGTCCACAGTGAGTTTTGTGTCGGGGTGACTGTCGTACGTCTCCCTCCCCCCCACGACCTCCCCCTCCTCGCTTCCCGACACTCCGTACGCATGTGGAAATCAAAGTCACCACTTCTCTAATTACCCAAAGCCATTTATTTCTCCTTCGCTCGGAGTCTCACGAATCTCCTGCGAACGCTTCTCTTCTGTGTCTTTGCTGTTCTGTCATCCAGTAACTGAAGGCGCCGTAGGCGACTAAATATGACCAAAGTATTCTGTTCAGTGACTGAAGCGAAGGGCTCAGGGGTAGTTGTATAATGTATGTAAGAAAGTAAGACAATGAAAGGTGACGAAATATATATTTTTTCCCCCAATAAGGCGTCAATTTTCTGGATTACTTCATTGCCTTTTTATGAATATAAACTCACACTCTGGTCTTTATGTTGCCGGCAAAGAAGCCATCATGTTATGAGCAACATTTTGTGATTCCATTCCAATTCAGTTCGATGCAATTCGAGCTGTGACTTTCCTCTTGGCACATTTGTTTCATTTTTATATTTCAGGGACTTCTTCCCATAAGTCTGGGTCACTGATTCCATCCACAAGCAGCATTTACGTTCCAGGAACTTCTATCACAGGAATTTATGACATTTTTCATCAGAAAAAAAACCCGATTCTTTTTTACGTCATGGAACTATTTTATTCGATGCATGTCTAACAAGCCGAGTATGGTTAACATCACAATCACAAAAAGTATGAATTACCTCCTCCAAGGAGGTTAGGTTTAAATTTGTGTCTGTGTTTATGTCTGAAGGAAAAAAAATCACATTTAAAGTGATAAAAATTCATACATTTCTACTCACCCTCATGCCGATCTAGGGTTGGGATTATTTTCTATAGTAATCTGGGAGTAATCTGTTCCTTTTAAGATTTATAGACTAAAATGTTTGTTCATTTTAATGTTGTGACTGGAGCTCAGTTGTCTTCGTCTTCATCTTTAAAACATCCAAATACCTCCATACTGCTAGTTTAAAGAATAAAAAGAGAAGTACTACTAAATATCTCGAGCGCTTCCAGTGTAGACAGTTAACTGTGTAGGCACTAAAATGGATGCACAAGTTTAAAAAGCAAACCCTATTGAAATACATTATATGGGTCTTTTATGAGGTGCTTGTGAGAACTACAGTGGCCCAGAAAGACAAAAAACTGCATGAAAAACAGTAAGATCTGTTGGTGCAGTGGTTGCGATTTTGTGAGTTAACATTAATTTTAATTTTCCAAAAAACTTCAAATATTACAATTATCCAGATGAAGATGTCAATCACTCAGTGTCTTTGTGCCATTAACACGTTAGAAAACTATGACCCGGCAAAAAAATCCAAAACACTACTTCACGTACGACACTTTTTCCCCACTCTCTTGTGAGTCGCATTGCTACTTCCAGTTATTATCCACAATTTGTGATCATCGGTGACAACTGGAACGAAGCTCAACTGATGGATACACACTTTGGGTTTTGGCTGTTTCTTGACTATGACAGACGGTGCAGCTGCTACCAGCCGCAGGCGTTAATCCATCAGAGGGTCTTGGTTCAATTTCACGCTCTGTTCTACCCCGAGTCCTGATAACGATGTGGTAATGATGTGATAGCGAAGGAGCACATATAGCCACTGATGTATACACAAGTTATCCGAGAGTTTCCTGGCTTAGGATTCGACAAACAGATGGCAACTCTGCAGGACTTCTGGAGAAGTGAGATGTAAACAAAATGATACAATATACGTAAAGACTTAATTAAGGCAAACATGCTGAGTAGAATTGGTGCTAAAATAAAAGAAAAAAAGTTGTGAATTCGAGTTGACGAAGAAAATAAGAAGACTTATATGTTAGGACATGCAACAATGATCAATCTGTATCGGTGAGAAAATGTGACATTTCTGTAATAGTAATAATAATAATAATAATAATAATCTCTATTTATATAGCGCCTTTCTAGACCAGGGTCACAAAGCGCTTTGACAGCCATTCACACATAGTAAGAATAACACGTTTATATAGAATTTGGAAGCACAATATAATAAACAAAAACCATTAAAATTGTATCGTGTTAAATATCAATGTGTGACCAGGATTGTCAAGTAGCTATTAGGTTTCAGACTGAAATTCAAGACCTTCTGTCTGATGGATTATAATAAAATAACCAAAAAAAGTACATTTTTCTTTCAATTATTATGGTTTATTATTGGGAGTTAATCTCCACAGTCTGTTTCAGATATTTAAAAAAAAATACATCAAAGTGAGACTTTTAAAATTAAGGTGAAAAGTCCAAGATTAGCCTGAAATTGCTACCATTTAAACGAGAAATCTAAGATTAAAATTAGAATTTAGAAATTTAATTGGCAAATTTTACGATTAAGGTTAAAAGTCTGAGACTAACCTGAAAGTACTTATATTTAAAGGAGAAATCTTAGATTAAAGTTAAAATTCTGAGATTCAAATAATGACTTTAAAATTAAAGTGAGATTTTCAAGACTACGGTGAAGAATCCAAGATAAACCTTAAAGATAAAGATTTAAACAGAAAACTCAGATTAAAGTAAGGATTTTGAGATTAGAGCAAGAATTCTGAGATTAAAATGATGTCTTTGAAATTAAAGCGAGTCTTTTAAGATTATGGTGAAAAGTCTAAAATTATTCTGAAAATTCCAAGATTAAAGTAATAATTCTGAGATTAAAATCAGAATTTATAAATTTAATTATGAATTTTAAGATTAAGGTGAAAAGTCTGAGATTTACCTTAAAGCTCTAATATTTAAAGGAGAAATCTTAGATTAAAGAAAAAAATCTGAGATTAAAATGATGACTTTGAAATTAAAGTACGATTTTTAAGATTACGAGGAGAATCCAAAATAAGGCTGAAAATTCAAAGATTTAATTCGAAAAATCTCAGATTAAAGTAAGAATTTTGAGATTAAAGTAAGAATTTTGAGATACAAGCAAAACATTTCAGATTAAAATTAGAATTTAGAAATGTAATTATGAATTTTAAGAATAAGGTGAAAAGTTTTAGACTAACCTTAAAGTTCTAATAATTAAAGGAGAAATCTTAGATTAAAGTAAGAATTCTGAGATTAAAATGATGATTTTGAAATCAAAGTGAGACTTTTAAGATTAAAGTGAAAAGTCTAAAATTATCCTGAAGATTATTAAAGTGAGAATTAAAGTCACATTAAAGGTAATATTATGATTATTGACGGCGCTAACTTTACTTTCTATTTAATGCAACTTTTAACTCACTGCATAAGTTAAAATTCAACAACTAACAGGAACAGGGACAGACATGATGAGTGCTGGTTTGCATTCTACAGTGATCCTGGTCGTCTTTCATTCAAATTGAAGGAAATGAGGCGGTTAGAGAAAAAACAGAAAGGAGTGCATGTATTGGAAGGAATTGCTTTGTAAGTGACGGAGCTATTTAGGTACAAATACAGCCAGAAAATGGCATAAGTAGGTGCAGCGCACGCTAGCAACTGTCACCACAGTGATGGATGAGGCCTTACTGAGTCTTCAGCAGTTTTCAAATTAGTTTGCATCACGGTGAGAAATGTTACTTAAAGAGCATCTGGCGAGAGACACTTTTGCAACAGCACTGCAACGTCTGGTATAATTTAATAACAAATACACAAATGACAAGTGACTGAATACACATTTGGATGTGACATCACCCGCAGCATTCTGGGAAGAAATAGAACAAGAGAAACATTCAGGATTATGATGGGGAGAATCCAACGGGTTCGGCGATGAGATGTGGAGAAGTTCATGTATCTAACAGACTTATTCAAGCATTAACGCTTATGATGGTGTAAAGAGAGTAAGACAAAAGGCAAAGCTCTTTCTGTACCGGTCAATCCAGGTCCGTACGTAAACTTATGGTCTTGAGGAATAGGTAGTGACTGAAAGAGAAAGATTGTCATAAGAAGTTTATTCCAGAGCCTGGTCCGACTGTCCCTCAGAGATATGGGCTGTGTCCCGGATCGGTGTCCCAATTAGCAGTGCACGAAAATTGGGTGCGCAATAAGCACTTAAAAGGGCAGAAAATTGAGTGTGGATTGTTGGACACTTTCCACCCTTAACAACGACTGCCATCTTAGTGACGTAGATGACGCTAAACTGAAGCTACATTACTGATGACGCGTCTTCGGATCAATTACCGGCTTTAAATGTCTTAAGAAAACACTAATTTCACCACAAAACAACACAACAACAGTAATAACACAATGAAACACAACTAAATAACTTGTTTCAATTGTGTGAAAAGTGCTGTAAAGTGTCGGCGATAGTGTTCCAACTTCCGGTTGCGATCAGCGCTAAAAAGTAGTAGAAGAAGAAGCTGTCGAGTCATTTCCGATAAATGTGTAACGACAGTGTTTGATTTGACACTATATATTTTGTTTACTATAAACCGGGATAAAATTTGGGACATGGTGAGAGGCATTGCCATCCGGGAGAGGCTTGAGGTAGTGGAGAGGAGTCAGTTGGAGGACGCCTTCAGAGGACGCCTTCAGAGGACGCCTTGCTAGCATGGAAGTTCAGGGAACGTTTCACTAGTAGTAAACGACAGGGAACACCCAGGACAAGCTGGAAAGACTGTCCCCTGCTGGCCTAGGAATGTTTTTTTGGGAGCTCAAAAAGGAGCTGGAGGATGTTGAGGGGAAAGTCTTGGTGTCCCTAGTAAAGTTGTTTTCCCCACAACCCGACCCCGAATGAAGCAGACCGACACCAAAAGGATTGCCTTCCTGTTTTCAATTTGTCAGCCATTTAAAGGGTTTATTTAAAGAGAAGGGACAACGGAGATTAGCTTCAGGAGCTGAGGTGGTTTTGAGCAGGTGAGGTCAAATGCAACTCCCCTTGCTGAGCTGGTAAGATGCTCCGGCGTCACTGGCGTAAGAAAGAGGGGTCAACTAAGCTTTTGCCCTTTTCTTCAACCTTCTGACACTCGGTTTTGTCCAGTGCATAACGTCGCCACTGTTTTCGGATTCAATCTTTGTCTGGTGGACGTCCAATAGAGATAAGACGTAACATGTGGATGAAAGGTTGAGGCGGGCGGGGAGAAGACGACAGCCCCCCCTCAGCCAAAGCAATATAAAAGCACTGAGTGGATCTAGTTAAAATGCTGAGCGTGGAGCGAGTGGATTAGGGGCGGAAGTCACAGTGATAGCTGCAGGCCTATGGACTCGAACACTGACTGGATTTCACTTTGCCAGCTCAGGAGGAATCAAAGCAGCTCCGTGTGACTTTGCTGGTCCAGCGAGCAGAAGATGGCGAGCGTGCAGGGAGCCCGCAGATGGTTGTCAGGATTGAGAGGAGGCGTATTTACTCGACAGTGCCTACGTTCACATCAGACCCATTGATTTATTAGCCTGCAGTGATTGTTGCCATTTCCCGCGAGTAATTAAAGAGCACACTGTTTCAACAGCAGCCGGCTTGTTAAAGCTTCATCCATTTTAGTCTGAAGGAACATAATTAAAATAACTGAAGGAGCGTTTCTTTTAGGTGTATTTATGAGCTACTAATTAGTTTTTTGAAGTGTCACTTTAGATTTTCAGGTACAGTGTTTTCAAATCAACAGCTGTGAAAAAGGCATCTCACTGATCTTTTTGTCATACGTTTTTGTCTGATGTACAAGAAGGTGACGTTATGACTGTATATAGTTCTCCCCTGTCTAAAATCTGGGCGAACGAGAGGTTACAAGAGTGGAGTTTATTATGACGTAATAATGGCTTCGTTACGGACGAGTTGTAAAGGTATTTGGACAATTTTAAGTGTCTTTTTGGACGAAGAAAACTGAGCTCCAGCTACAACATTAAAATGAACAAACATTTTTGTCAATAACTATAGAACAGATTACTCTTAAAATAAGTAAGTAAGTAAGTAAGTAAGTAATATTTATTTATATAGTGCTTTTCGAGACCAGGGTCACAAAGCGCTTAAACAATCAAAACAATACTCAAAAAAGTACATACTTTAAAGATCAAGATAATACTGAGAACAACACAGGAGTTCGAGAAATTCAAGGAAAAGCCTGAACAAATAGAAACGTCTTAAGATGTTTCTTAAAGGAGTCAGTAGATCCATCAAGCGCAAAGAGAGAGAAGATCGTTCCAAAGCTTAGGAGCAACAGCCTGAAAAGATTTCTCTCCTCTGGTCCTGAGCCGTGTGCGTGGAACCATAAGTAGATTCTGATCCACAGACCTCAGAGCCCGAGCTGGGGTGTAAGTCTGGATCAGATCATTGATGTAAGGAGGAGCCTGACCATGAATAGCTCTGAAAGTAAGAACCAGAATTTTAAAGTTGATCCTGAAAGAAACTGGAAGCCAGTGAAGAGTTTTAAGGACCGGAGAAATGTGAGTTCTTCTACTAGAGCAGCTCAGAATTCTCGCTGCAGAGTTCTGAATCAACTGCAGACGAGACAGATCCTTCTTGTTAAGACATGAAAACAAACTGTTACAATAGTCCAGACGAGAAGAAACAAACGCATGGATTATAAGCTCCAGATCATGTTCCGACAACCTTTTCCTAAGTTTAGAGATTTTTCTCAGTTGAAGGAAACAGTTTCTGGTCAGTTTTCTGCAGTGTTGAACTAGAGACATGTCTTTATCAAATACAACACCCAACCCTAAAATAATCCCAACCCTTTGTCCACAAGAGGTTGATAATAAAACAAGTGAAGTTTGAATTCTGGATGAACTATCACTTTAATAATAGCACAACACTTAAGACACTAAAATTGGGATGGATTAATTTTTTCACTATTAAGTTATAGTAACTGCCAGAAGAACGAGCTCAATATTGATGTGGTGAATCACTGCACACTCCAACAGCACATCCCAACAGCAGAAACAACATTCAAATGACTGTTTGACCTGGAATTATTCATACTGTGTTGTTGTTTTCATGAGGGAAAAATATTGCTTTGGGATTTTTTTTGAAGATCTGGATATAGAGATTGGATTTATTTGTTTCAAATTCAGTGAAGATAACATGTCGGCTGTGCAGGACAGTGTGAGAACGCCCCAAGATACACTTACAGGATCCAATTTAATGTAGGATAATCTTGGTTATTTTTTCCTTCTTTACACTTCAACCTATGTTCAGTAATATTAAAGATCCATTTAAAGACACGTTGGTCGTAACTTTGGCTTCTTCTTAACCTGACGCCGGGTTTATTCCCCTCACCTGCTGGACGTCTAGACACTGGGGACACCAATAGCTTTTTACAGTGGCCATCGGGGACACATGACTACGTTGTTTCGTCCGGATGCTCGCTGACACTCAGGGTATGCTCTGTGTCCGTCAGACACATCATCGCCCGTCGCCACATACACACTGTGTCACGCATGAAAAAAAAAAGCAAAGTGTGGCAGCTCGCGTCAGACAAAAGGCCAGAACACGAACTCCCCGAGGAGGCAAACATCACTTCAAGGAGCATCAAGAGAATGTGTTGCTTCGACGGTGAACGTGTTTGACCTATGATGACCCTGCCTGCTGTCAACATCCTGTCTTTGTACATCAACAAAGATCGTCCGTAAATCTTGCTGATGGCAAAAACCTGAAGTGAAAGTGCAGATTTGAGGAAAATCTTGATGACAGAAGCACTTATTAACTGTATGGTCCTGTCAGTCAACAGAATACCTAAACTATGCCTTTGGACGTTTCCATCAATTATACATAAAACTTTTAATAGAGACTCTTACCTGACTTTAACCAGGGATTATTTTTATACCCACTGTTTTGTATTTTCGCTTTCTAATAGAAGCAGTTAAACATTAAAGGTTTAACTGAAACACTAATAAATAAAAAAATAAAAAATGTAACCATAATTCTCAATTGGATCTTTACCCAATTAGTACAATAGGCTGCAGTTAAAAAATGTAATACTATATTTAGTTTTTAGTAGTATGAAGCCAAAAAAAAAAAAATCTAGACGCTACGGACAAGTCCTGTTTTTCTAATCCGGGTTTACCACAGCAAGTCAGCCTCTTCCACCTTACAGTATATTCTCATTGGTCACAGCTACAGTATCCTCTGCCTAGATACACCTGATGTAAAAAAATAGTAGGTTTAACTTTATATATGAATAGTTTTTAACAAAATCAAAACTCTTATTTTAAGATCCACTTACTAGATACAACGACTTTAAGAAAAAGTTTCTGAAGTTTAAGTATTATCTTGTTAGAATATGTCCTTCAATAGTTGACCTTTAATTTAATAATTGAAGGTCAACTGTCAAACTCCAACTCTCCTGACTCACTTGTTTCAAATTAAATCTTCCTCTCCAAGAAGCAGTAAGTCCCTCATCATGACCACGTTTTGAACTTATTACTTTAAAAAGTTGCTAAAATCTGGGCGAAATAGACGTTACAAGGTCCATTATGACGTAATAATGGCTTCACTCCTCCCGCAGCCAGCTGTAATCATGCCCTGCTTTGTTTATACAATGAGTCCTTTGAAGGTGGAGACTTCTGGGATTGATGACATGGGGTGACAAACCTCCATGATTGACCAATCACAGTATAGTGAGTGTGGTTATGGTAAACAAGATTTCATCTCCAGAAAAACAAAGTGTTTTCAGTGGGCGGGGCTTAAGATCATTTTCTAATGTCGATATTTCAGTGAAAAGAGTTTTGTACAAACACACACTGATGATACAAAAAAGTACAACATCACTCCCACTTACAGTTGCCCTTTAATTAAAAAGGTAGCGTAAAGGGCACGTTGAAAGCGTGGAGGATAGTCTGACGTTGGAAATGTGGCAAATTAAAAACATCTTTTTCCTCTGTCGTCCTTGTCCCTCGGCTGAAGCTTTCACGTTATTTAAGAAAAGAATTCCCACATGTAAAGCTCTGTGTGCGCAGAGTACAAGACGAGGCTTAAACCTGTACCAACTCCCGATGGGACTGTTGGATGTAGGTCAAACTAGTGCTATCGCTAACACGCTTTTCAAAAGACTCCTGTTTTCTCCTTTTAAAAATAGACACATCTTACTTCTATAAGGACATTAAATCACAGCTGGCGTCCTATCTTGGAGCCTGCCAAAATAAACACATTCTGTCATCGCCGGTTTGCTCTTAAGTGACTATGCAGTGCGTGAAGAATGAATGGAGTTGTCGCCTTCGACGAGGTTGAGGAAGCCGCAGACGACGATGATGTGGAAAAGTGTCATTCAAACGTATGTATCTGCTGATGCTCAGTAAAGGTTGGCTCGAATGCGTCACGATCATTTGAGTGCACCTGCCTAAATGGCCTGACGGCGATTGAACTGAGCTCAAACAAATACATCTCCAGTTAATTAAAAGGGAATTTTCGAGCAGAACAACAAACACACAACTCTTGATCAGTGTGAGAGTGTTTTGTGGGAAGCGTAGAGGAACAAGAGGAACAGAAAATATGCCATGAATTAATTTGCCGACATGAAAGACAAACCTAGATTTGAGAGATGACACGCACTTGCCTTTGTTAACGGGCTGCGCCGCTATACTCTGCTACTATTGTTAGATGATGGGCCGGGTTTGGAGCGTGTGATGTGGCCAAAATAAAAGAAAGGGGCACATTTCCATCATTACAGCGGGTGAAAAGAGTGAACTGTCACAGGGCGCTTCCTCTTTTAGCCGTGATGTATGCCTCCGCACTCCGGCCCCGCCACGCTGATGGATGATCCCGACAATGGGATTTTCTCAATGACAAAACAAAGCCTCAAAAATAGGGGATGATCTCCATGACAGTGAATGTCAACATCCAGCTGTTTAAGTCAAAAGTGGTAAATATCCACCAGACTCAAAGCAATAAACTACAAGTAAGTACCGTCTTTGAAACTTAAGCCGATTACAAACCCAATTTTTGGGATTCCAATGATGAGTTACTGTATAAGATCCTACTGTTTTTAAGGTTTTAAATTGAAAAGGTTTTTAGAAACTGAGGCAGGAATGAAAACCCTACGTCAGATTCGTAAACCAGGCGTAAAAACATGTGTTTATTCGTTGAAAATCAATTTTCTTCTGTTAGTTGTGGAGTTTAATATATACATCTTGTTTTATTTCATCCTGTTAGTAGTGAAGTTAAAAACATATACTTAATTTTCTTCTGTTAGTTGTTGAGTTAAATATATACAGCTTGTTATATTTTATCCTGTTAGTAGTGAAGTTAAAAACATATGATTTATTTTCTTCTGTTATTTGAAGAGTTAAATAAATACATCTTGTTTTATTTTATCCCGTTAGTAGTGAAGTTAAAAACATATTTATTTTCTTCTGTTATTTGTAGAGTTAAATAAATACATCTTGTTTTATTTTATCCCGTTAGTAGTGAAGTTAAAAACATATTTATTTTCTTCTGTTATTTGTAGAGTTAAATATATACAATTTGTTTTATTGTATCCTGTTATTAGTGAAGTTAAAAACATATACATTTGTTTTCTTTTGTTAGTTGTCCATTTGAGAACATTTCTCAGATGGAAAGAAAGTTATTAAACACTGAAACTGGAGGCAAAAATTAACACACAAAATAAATCAATAAATCAACATTATGAACATAATCTGGATATTAAACCTACTAATTATAAACCAATTTGTTATTTTTAATTCTTGTTTGTTCTTATGTACTAAGGGGTCGTAAGTACAAAAAAACGTGTGGATCAATCAAATTTATAGATATTTTCTCATGCACAAAACGGAACTTTATTAAATATAAAGACAACATCGATTGTTTTATAATGAATATTTGAATCCGCTATTTAACGCTATTCAGAAAAAATGTAAATGAATGAAGATTTTGTTTTTATAATATAACTAACAAAATGATCAGCGTCACTTCAAGTCTTTCTCTACGAGAGTCACAGACGTTCTTGTGGAACAACATCACGTCTGTTTGATTAAACTAAAGCAGAATGAAAGCGGCTAAAGTTTTCCTCGGAGCGATCTCTTTGAAAAACACACTTATATAAATCCACCGTCACATGATTTGATCATGTGTGATTTGTAAACAAAAGGCTTTTATGTTATAAATGTAATAAGATTTTGTGTGTGTGAGCTAACAGCTCAGACAATCAGACCATCTTCAAAACATCATCACTACTCAGAGCTTTAAGCTACTGATTTACAGTTTAATTCCATTTTAAAATGTTTAAAATAAGCCCCTGATCGTCTTTGTAAATAAATATTCTCGTTAATAACTGTATATAAAATATAAACATTTACACCGAGCTCGTCTGCACTCATTTAATTTTACGTATATGATCCACGTGAGAATTAAAGTGAACAGATATAAACTGATAATCCAGTTTGAATTCATGTTTTTATTTATCTTTTCTGATCGTGGAGAGAAAAATCATGGACTCTAGATTATTTAAATATATATGTAAATGAGGGCGTGAACAAGGCTGCGATTAATTCACAATCATTAATCTAAATAACTTAACTCAACTTTTCTTCCATTTAAAAATGTATATTAATTGGTTTAATCAATTACAGATAATTGTGAATGAATCAAATGTTTCTCATCCCTTGACAGCATAAATTCCGTCTCCATTTTTATATATTCATCATATTTATTATTGTTAAATGATATGAAAAGTTTCTGTTTATACGAGTTTCTACGCACAGATGCTGACGATCTTACTCTCTTTATGCAACACACAACGTTTGCAATCTGTCACTCTCGGTTAAGTCGAAGCACTTATCGGTTGCCATAGCAACCCATCAGCGACATCACATTGATTTATGATGAACTAAAAGTTGTAACTAAAACTATTGAAAAAGTCAAATTTCAAAGAGATTTAAAACGAAATGTCTTCCTTAAAACAATCAGCAACACAATAAAGAAGGAAAACCAGAGAGCTTCAGTTGATTCATGTTTTCTAGGATTGTCTTGACACTTTAATCTGGGATATTTAAACATATGATTTCACATGTATATGGACGGATATGGATCGCAAGGTCACATCGTTCTCGCTGCGATTCGACTTTTTAAAGTGCAGAGAGCGTCCATGCTAGACTGGCTGCAGAGAGCCTGATGTTCTTGGATGGAAAGTGCATCCGGCTTTTTTGGCTCCCGTGGTGTAATCGACCAGAATAATGCCTGGAAGTCGAGGACGTGAACACCAAAATAAGTAAAGCTCAAAAATGTTCTCTAAACATTCCTGGAGTGACACATGGGAGTAGAGAGTCCAATAGTGAACTCAACGAAGCTCTTGCAGGTTTTCTTTCTTTGGCGTGTCTCGTACATAATTCAGTCGACACACCAGGTATCGCACCCACAACCCACTTTTCTGGAAGCTCCAGAAGAAGGGGTTCCGTGTTCCTACCTGAAGGGAAACGTTCGATGACGGGCTGGTTGTCCACCTGCAGCGTGGCGTTGCCTCCGCTGCGCGTAAATCTGACCACGTGGTATTTGCCGTCGCTCACCATCACCGCACTCTCCTCGATGATGATGTCGTCCGTTCCCACGTTGAAGATCACGCCGACCTTTCCCCTTTCCTGGAGGACAGGCAGAGAAGCAGAGCGTTGGTTCAGGGATTCAGATCACTTGGAAAAATGAATCTTCATCGTCGACTTAACCTGAAGCTCAAGCTAGTCACGGATTTTTTCCTTTTTATAACAGAGACATTTGATATCCACTCACTTACTTTCCAACATTTTCTCTAAATAGTCAACAATTTTTGGCCTGTAAGAGCATCATGACCTCATCACAATGTCACATTATACTTTTATATAATATAATAATAATAATAATAATAATCTCTATTTATATAGCGCCTTTCTAGACCAGGGTCACAAAGCGCTTTGACAGCCATATACTCTGGATAGTTTTAATACAGCGCCTTCCCCATTGTAGGAATAATTGAGCTTTATATTATCTTGTCTTGCTTTATTTAGAGTTCCAGTTCCAAAGAAGATTCAACCAAAAATCTTTATTGGAAGGTTTATAAAATCTATTAAAAACTAAAAAAAAATGCACTAAATCATAAACACTAAATTAAAATTAACAAAATTAAAATACACATTTTTCTCGAGTTCATTCACACCAATGTTCAGGTTGTTACAAACAGGAAATGTGTCCTTAATTTATTTATAGTAAATTCATTGGACTTGTTTTCTAACTATCTTATTTAATGTTACTTAAGATTCCAACATCAAGAAAATTTTTATTTAAAAAAATAAATAATTGCATGACGAAGCTTCATGAAACAGTGTCAATATTTTTTAGAGATCACTAGGTGGCGCCCTATAAATCAATAGATTTATATCAGAGAAGCTAAAATAATTAACCTTCTAACTATGAAATTTAGATTAAAATCGTTGATGTGTGGCGAAAGTGGTGGTATCCAATATATCTTTGAAAACCTCTGAAAAAAAATGAAATTAAACCTTTAAATGTAACAGAAAAATATTATATTTAGTTTAAAAATGATGAGGCTTCAGTAGGATTTTCCAAAGCAATAGATTAAATAGCAGAGAGCGACATCTAGTGGACTTTAACTACTAATTTATTTATTTTTTAATTTAAATTTCAAACGATAAAAACTGTTGTTTTCACGCTGTAAAAGGAGGGTGAATATAATAAAAGTGGAACAGCAAGATCTGAAGTTGCAACTTTCGAGCGTGAGGCCGCGACAGGGACTCAAATCTACTAGAACCCTGAGGTCGAGATCATTAGCGTCGGCTCCTCAACAAATATCATCACCATAAGTCATCCCGGCTGCGGAAATATATTCTTCCACGTCCCGGCGGAGACTCAGAGGTTAACCTGTGGCTTTAGCTTGAAGCCGTTCTCCATTATTCATGGATGATTAAGTATCAAAGAAAGCAAATAAACCACCAATTTTAAGAGAATCTAATTGCAAGTTAACTGAGTAAATAACTGCAGAGGTTGAAGAGTATAAGTTAATGAGCGATAAAATTACAGTGAGATTTATGAAACCACTTTTTTTTCTACAGCTCTTCATCAACGTATGGAAGCCACATAACTGGTGCTGATGACGTCAAGAATTAACTAGTACTAGTGAGTTTACTTCAATGGCATTTAATGGCAATCAAGGCATTGATTCAATTGCTTTATAGAATAATTAAATCACTGAATTATGTTAATTTAAAAATGCATGATATAATATAACATAGAATTTAAAGAAAATATTAAACAAAGCGGCGCCTGTCGCTCTGACATCAGCAGCAGGTGCTGTGATAATTATAATGGTTTATAACCAAATCGCCACATTTCCTGCAGGAACAGGCGTCCGATTATAATCATTACTCCCTGGTATGTATGTTCTCCACACTCTTTCTGTGGATGACATTTTTTTTTGTTCTTAGTTTTTTTGTCCTTCTTGTGCCTGAGTGTATTGTACTTTTTGACGTTTTTATCAGTTTAAGTTTTTGTTCTCCGCCTTACTAGTGGTACGTTTCAGTTCCTCTAAACTGTGATATGGACACTTGAAGTTCATTTTGTATTTTGGAACCATTGTGATCAAACCTGTTTTGATTGATCCCCTTTTTGTCTGTTGTTTTGTCCGAACCTCACAGTGTACCCCAAAAAAGACTGTTCCCATGATATGATGTGAGATCTGTCAATTGTAAAATAATACTCACTAAAACCAATTGACAAATAAATTAGAAATGATCCAGGGGCTCGAAAACAAATGTGTTTTTGGTATCCCTTATGTTGTCTCTGGGTCAAGGTGACCCGAAGGCCCGAAAACAAATGTGTTTGTGGTATCCATTTTCGTGTCTCTTGGTCAAGGTGACCCAAAGGCCCGAAAACAAATGTGTTTTTAGTATCACTTGTGTTTTCTCTGGGTCAAGGTCACCCAAGGGCCCGAAAAATAATGTGTTTCTGGTATTCCTTGTGTTGTCTCTGGGTCAAGGTGACCCAAGGGCCCCGAAAACAAATGTGTTTGTGGTATCCCTTGTGCTGTCTGAGGGTCAAGGTGACCCGAAGGCCCGAAAAGAAATCTGTTTGTGATATCCCTTGTGTTGTCTCTGGCTCTAGGTGACCCGAAGGCCTGAAAACAAATGTGTTTGTAGTATCCCTTGTGTTTTCTCTGGGTCAAGGTGACATAAGGGCCCGAAAAATAATGTGTTTGTGGTATCCCTTGTGTTGTCTCACGGTCAAGGAGACCCAAGGGCCTGAAAACAAATGTGTTTGTAGTATCCCTTGTGTTTTCTCTGGGTCAAGGTGACATAAGGGCCCGAAAAATAATGTGTTTGTGATATCCCTTGTGTTGTCTCTGGCTCTAGGTGACCCAAAGGCCTCAAAACAAATGTGTTTGTAGTATCCCTTCTGTTATCTCAGGGTCAAGATGACCAACTCTTTGGCTTCCATAAATACATAGGCAGTGGTGGACGGCGATGCTTTAGATGCATTTGTTTTGGAGCCTTCGGGTCACCTTGACCCTGAGATAACATACAGGTTAACAGACATTGTTTTTTTTTTTTTTTTACTTCGATTATTTCCATTTATAAAGTGTACAGTGTGGTTTCTAAACGTGTGTCAATGCAAGAAGACCAATAACCACAAGTTAAAACTATAGATGAGAAAATGTGGTGCATCCCTAAAAAATGCACAACTAAGTAGGAATCGTCTCCAAAATGACAAGCGGAATTCATCCGGTTTAAATGATCAAATATTCACAATCATTTTGTCAAGATAATTGTGTCAGAATAAAGTGCGTCATCTAAACAGACAACATAGACAAACCGAGATTCGGACGAGTTACAAATTAAGATTAGATTCTCTGATAAACACCAGATATGAATAAAAAAAAGTTTTTTTTTTTCTTCTTTTATCTAAGACCCAATCGATTGATCGATGTAATGAAATGACCCCCGAAGTCCGCTCGCTCTCCGTGGTTCAGCCCCAAAATCCCATATTGATCGGACTACATTAATGTCGAGGCTGTCGAGGAGTCTTAGCCCATCAGAGATTTTTTTCAAATCACAAAATGTTGACGCTTGTAAAATATTGTTTTAATTGGACCGGAACGGCAGAACCGCGACTCCATTACAGCATCAGATAACCCGGAATAATAATAGCCTCACCTTTGTCTGGAGAACTAATTGGATTTTCTAGGTCAAGCCAGAATCGATGATATTAAGTTAAGAGACGTCTGTAAATATCAGAGAGACGTCTCTTGCTTTCCAACAAATTTGCGTTGGGCAACATTAGAGTTCGTCGCGGCACCGAGGGAATTTATTGGGCCCATTATGGCAGGAAGCCACTGGGAACCGCTGCTTTTCAAAAAATATGATTTGAGTGTCGCGGTAATGACAATTTAATGGCCATTTCCCTTGAGCGACATGTCTCTGGAAACAGAATGAGGGGAAAAAAAACAAGAATTAGTCGAGCCTGCACCTTTTAAGAAAACCCACCGACTGCTCCGTGAAAATGATCCGCATCTATAGTTCGTCTCGAGACTCACCTCCAGTCGATCGGTGCAACTCAAGAGTCCATTATAATTAAGATGTATTATGACTTTCAATAAAGCTTGATTTGAATGTAAAATGTCCGCTGGCAAAGGAAGTTTTTAATTAATTATAAAAGAATGAAAGATGTTTTTTTTTTTTTCATTTGAAAACTTGCCTCAAGCAAACAGAGACTTTTGAAGTAGCTTAAGACTACAAATCCCAGCAGGTCTATGACACAGTGAACTCAAGTTGTTGATAACGAAGATTCATGAGACAGTGTCGTATTTTTAGAGCTCAGTCGCATTAAAATATGATGTCGCAATAGAATACTTGTTAAAAGCCAAATACAGCATTTAAAAGCGACATCTAGTGGACTCTGAAAATAATGACTCAATGAGGCTTCATTATCACTTCACTAGCTTCGTTTGACTTGTCAAAATTGAACTGTAACTCCCTGACAATGAACCCGACACGACACGATCCGAAGTCAGGTCTGAGAGGTACAATCCAAGCTCTAAGTCCTGGGACATCATGGCTTCTACATCTTGTTCAGGAGCTCCTCCCAGCAGGTTTAAATTGCTAGAACCCAAGTTCCGGATGCGTCAAAACTTGTATAGATACATAAAACTCATGGCATTCGTTTTTCTCCACTTCTGTCAAATATTGCCATTTTAAAAACACATGGGAACAAAAAACAAAATAAGAAAGTGCAATGGATGACAAAGTGCAAATATAAAGAACAAGGATCAAAGTAAATAACGCAAAGAACAGGATACAAAATGTTTACTGATTTCCAAAAATCTGTATTGAACGTATTAGAATTATGGGGAAATACAGTTAATCCAATCATTCATTTGGTTTTGATACAACACCATAGCTACACATAATGAAGTCATTATTACACTTAAAACAAATACAATCCCGCTCTGAGCTGGAGCTGCAACTATATCACTTATATCAGGGGTCGCCAAACCTTTTTGCACCTCGAACCGGTTTAATGTGGGCCTTGTATTCAGATTAGATTAGATTGACTTTACTAAACTAATCTAGAAAAATTAGGTTCCAGTTCACAGCCGACGGTAGAAGGTAAAGTTTCATAAAAGTAAGAACAAGAACAAAGTGCAAATAAAAACAGCAAAGTGCAAAGCGATAACAAAGTGCAAATATTAGGAGCAAAGATCAAAGAAAATAACACATAGACCTAAAAGGATACAATTTCATGGACTGACCTTTATATATAAACATTTTTTTAACTAGTTTACAGGTTTATTTTCTGACTAAACTTGTCTGAAACAAGCGTTCTGACGAGTCAAGTGTCACAGATTAATGTGACTTCAGAGAAAGTACAAT
Source organism: Callionymus lyra (assembly GCF_982586985.1). Lineage (NCBI taxonomy): Eukaryota > Metazoa > Chordata > Actinopteri > Syngnathiformes > Callionymidae > Callionymus > Callionymus lyra. Next base: position 8,782,742 of record NC_141821.1, read on the forward strand.
CTTTTTTTCCCAATACAAGAATCTTTAGAAGTCTTCAAGGGTCACATGAGTTCGATTTTAAAGACGTAAAAGAGTCCCGTCTTGAATGACTGTTTACAGACTTTATTTCCTTTTCAACATGGCAACTCATAAATAAAAATAAAATGAAAAAATGTCAGAGTTTCCACAGCGAAAAACACTTCCCTCTTTGATATCCATCCAAGATATTTGAGGAAGTGATTTCTTTGCTGATTGGTTTCTCCCCAAACATAAAAGCTCACAATGTATCTGATGAAGTGAATGAAAATGGCTCCATTCGTTTGGAGAAAATATACTTTGCAATGTGGCTGAGAAACAAATCTAAGGTGTCGAATGCAAGTAAGTAATTAGTATTTGTGGAGCGCTTTTCTAGAAAACAAAGTGCTGAACAATAAAAAATACTCAATAGAAGAAATACCTAAAAGGTCAAAACAACACAGAAACAAACACAAGAGTCTCAGAAAATAAAGGAAAATACTTTTATTTTTTACACTAATTTACCTGATGGCTACAACAAAATGCTCGACACCTTTATCTTAAAGGCACCATTAGATATTTTATAAATATATTAAAATGCATATTTGTTCATATATTATTCATCCGTTTTGTTCCTATGTTACTGGCAATAAAGCTGTTTCTGATTCTAAGATTATAGTTGACACGGATGTTTTAAACTTACTTTAAAATGTATCTTCATTTAGTCGTCAAGTACATAAAACTAATAGACTGCCATCTGGTAGTTGATTATTTGACTCAGGTAGAAATTGGAATTTAAATCCTGAGACCACTGTCCCATAATGTAAATCACCGAAAGTAAAAATTGCGGGTTCTTATCTGGGGAGCTGAAGAGTGAAGTCAATGAGCCCGTCATGATGAAAGTAGCCATCAGTGAAGCTCTGAGACAATCATTTCCCCCAAATTTCTCTCCTTTAATGAATCCAGAGAAAACTAGATGAAAGCACATTAATGACAGCATTATCATCTGAAAAGAAGAAACATGATTTTCTTAACTCTTCATGTAATCAAAGGTAATCTAGTGACGATGGTAGTTTAAGCCTGGAATAAACCGAGTGTATTATTTGCTTTTGTTATTCTATGGCCTCTAATCTGTTTGTCTGAAATGTCAACGTCAAAGTTCACAGTTTATTATTAACATGTTTGCTATGGAAGTACATCAGTGTCACCAGACTATTGAACTGTTGTATTTAACATTTCAAATGATTTAGCGTTGAATTAGTCTTTTTTAAATAATTTAATTCAATAGTTTGTATATGAAAAGGTTTAAATTATTTTTGGTAAATAATTGAATTAAATAATTTGTATATTGAAAGGTTTAATTATTTTTGTTGAATTATTGAATTTGCTTTTTTTTTGCTTTTATATTTAAAAAAAATGAAATATAATAATATTTTTTATAAATGAATTAATTGTTTTCACACAAAAAGTTTGTTTTTCTAATTCCAATAATTCAAGAATAAATCTTCTAGATTCATTCCTTTTTAATTCATAGCCTTTTAAATTCAATATAAAATTATCGAAGCATATCAAATTCAATGTAAATACACCAGGAAAAAAAAATAAAAAATACAAAGCTGCTTTAATGTTCAGAAAAGGTATTTTTGAATTATTGGAACTTAAATATCAAATCATTTTTTATGTATTTCTAAATTATATAAATTATCAATGTACTCAATAAAAACAAATTCAACCATTTAATTTTCAAATTATTGAATTCAACTATTGAAAAAATAATTATCTTCAATGTTCAATTCAAACATTCAATATTCTGTTGGCCCTGATCTACTCCCATAGTTTGCCCTACAGAGCAGATCAGTGGTGGCATCTGCTGAAAGAAAAACAGTAAAGATCAGCTAATCTCCTGAAAGTGCTGCAGTTACGTAAGGAAAACAGACGGTTGCGTAACAGCAAGACTCGCTCTGTGGATTTAAAAAAAAATAATAATAAAAAAAAAACAGCCACTGTCCGATCACCTAATGTCTTCTGAGAGTTTGCCGCAACTGCAGGCTAAAGCATGTAGGCCAAGCTGGCATTTTGGATCCGGAATCCTGTTACCTCCCGCTCAGAATTCCTCCCCTTGGAAACACTCACCCAAACTGACACAGATTTTCACACGGACGGAGGCGGAGGAGTGGAAAAAAAAAGAGCAAAGCCAAAAACATCCAAGATGCTCTTTGTTTCTGCTCCGCCGGCTCATTTGTATGTGCTGGCCATGATCTCGGGCAGTCACCTTGAGGACGTTCGCCCTCCCTCCTCCCTCCATCTTCCCTCCATCTTCTCATCTTAATAGCACTTTATCTTCCCGTCTCTTCCTCCCTCCGTCCTCTCCTCCTCCTCCTCCTCCTCCTCCTCCTCCCTCTGTTTTTTTTTGCATCACTTGTTTGAGGAGTCACAGGAGTGCAGAGGAATCAAATCTTGCTGAAAAATAGAGGTTTTCGGACTGTTGTGAGCGCGTGTTCGATTCCGAGTCCTGGATCCGAGCATGACTCACGCTGGGTTTGCCCGTTTGTCTTGCAGAACACACACACAGAGAGCAAGAGCACTGCAGAGCGAGGCAACGTCTATTCCGAAGACGACCGAGGGGGGAAGAAGGGAATCATGCAAAACTGCTCTCTATGTAATAGTTTGACAAAATAGCTAAAAACAACCAACAAAAACCTCTGAAATATACATGAATGAAGTCGACGGATTCCTTTAGAAGCTGTCGATGAGTGAAAATAACTAAACATGAGTTTGAATAAAGAACCCCCAAAAAAATGAAATATAGATTTCAATCCCCTGTAACAAAAAGCCAGTTGCCATGACAACGTGCAACCAGAAGTAGATTAAACTGATATTTGGACATAAAAAAATAATTCTTAATAAATGTCACCTTTAAACAGTAGCTCTTTGTGTGCGTGTCTGTAATTTTTCCTTTAGGTAAGGTTTATGGAAGTATATCAGCGCCATCAGAATATTGAATGGTTGAATTTAATTTGAATTATATTTCAAAAGTCGTGATTCGTTTTTTTAATAAATGTAATTAATCATTTGTATATTCTGAAGGCACTGATATACTATATCACTAGTATTCATTTAGTTTTTGCTTTTGTTAAATAACTGAATTTAAAACATTGAATAATTTTTTTAACAAATTATCTTTTTCACATGAAGATTTGATATTCTAATAGTTCTAAAAATTCAAAGATACATTTTATAAATTCTATAAATTTCAATTCCTAGCCTTTTAAAGTTTATATTAAAACACGTCAATTCAATATAAATGCTGATATTATAGTACTACTATAGAAAAAACAGTACCGAGCTGCATGAACATCCAGAAAATGCTTCTTTTTTTTAACACAATAAACAAATAAACTATGTGTTTAAAAAATTGCAATTCATTTTGAAAACGTTTTAAATTATTGAATTCAATTAATATTTAAAAACGAATTTAATGTTTTAATTTTAGAATGATTACATTTATTATTTAAAAAAGGAACATAATTAAATGTTGGTTTTTGTTAATACGAAATGTTAAATTCAACCATTGAATATTCTTGATGTTACTGATCTACGTCCATTACAGTTGAACTCCTTCACGGAATACATTATAAGTTCACTTCCACGTGTTAGTTTATATAATTAAGCCAGTAAAAATCTACTTTTAGAATCTGCTCAAAATGACAACTTTATTGGTTTTCCATCTAACAGTGAATACTTAGATATAATAACAGACTCTCACCAAACCTCCAATTCAGTCATGCATATATGTTTATATATACATACACTGGCATCTTTAATTTTAACTTTTGATCCTCAATTGGACACTTCAACCCTCTCAGGAGGAGGATCTCTATAAATGACGGCCTGCTTTGATGGGTGTTTAACAGGTACGGATGTTCAAAAATGGCGAGGAGGAAGTGTCGAGAGCCGTCGTGCCGGCGATGGAAAGGGATTCTTATTCCTTAAGGCAAAAGTCAGACGAGGATCTCTTCGCAGTCGATTCCGAAATCAATGTCCATCCGCCCACGTTTATCCTCGAACCAAAAGACTTGGCAGGCAGCGGGATGTTCTCAGTGCGGGTATCTTAATGTGGGATAAAGAGGCTTAGCACCTATACATCTCCCCATCAATGTTCTCCCATGCTAACCCGGCGCTCAATCCTCCTCTCTTGAGGCACCTACAACATTTATTAGAAGTTGAGTTAAATCCCTTTATATCGATTAAAAAACCTTATCTCATAAATATCTGATTGATGTTTTATTCCCTTTTGTTTAATTGGGCTCAAGTTTTTCTCTTGGGGTTTTGTTCATTTGGACTTTTATCTACATTATAAAGTTTGAATGGTGTTTTTACATGAACGTATGCCGGAGCAGGAGATGTTTGAAAACATCGGAGGTTTGCGACTTTATTGACCTCTTCCCATTCATTCCTTATGGGAAATTTATTGCAGTTTTTTTTTGCAAAATATTCTATTCTTGTGAGAAAAAAAATAACAGTGTAACTCCGATTGAGCTGCGCGTTTTGATGTATTTTTTGTTTGTATGTGCTCAAAGGTACGGTGCGTAAAAGGTGCCAAAAACAGAAGGAGAATGGATAATAATAAGAGGCCCGGGGAATAACACTAGCACTAGCACTAGCACACTAATAATACAAATAGTTGTTTCTTTCTGTGCGACCCGGTAACAAATGCCTCACAGATCCTGGATCAGGGGATGGGGACCACTGATCTATATGATCTACAACAGAGGTGTTTAACTCAAGTACACAATGAGACACAATCCATAGTTTCTGGTCTTTTCTACCTTGGAGGTTCCAACACCCCCGTCAAATTCCTTTACTTCAACATCAGTTATACGCTCTTATGTCCCTTATCTTATCTTAAATGTCGGCATCTTCATAGGTCAAATTTTCAAAATGAACATTCACCTACTTTGTCTCACCATCCAATCAAAATGCTGGTTGATGTTCAACACTTTGTGTGAGGTCATAGACAAAACTATCTTTAAATGACTTGCATAAGAAAAAAGAAAGTGTTTCTGCTTTACTGTCTCTCGTGCCAGTAATAGCTTGAGCGACTGTAGCGGAGATTGAAGGCAATAAGACGTGTAAAAGCTAATAACTCGATTCAAGGGAAATAAGTTTGTTCAGGTTCCTCCAAAGATAATCCTAGCCTCAGATTGACTGTTGTTAAAGCACTCAAAATCACTTAAAAAATACAAGTGAAGTGAATTTCTCCTCATAAGCAAAACAAGAGATATTTCTCTATAAAGTTCTCTTCATGTGGACGGTAATGCAGATGATAAAAGTCATATTTAAAGCAAATGAGCCATTTCCGTAGCAGTGTACTATATAAAACGTGCAAAAAACAATTTAGGCAATTGACTCAAATCCCAGAGTGACTCAGGGACTTCAGGCGTCTAAACTACTTCCTGTATCCAAACAGATGGTAGATGGATAGATAGATTTTGCTTGTGGCCTGAGAAGTTGTGAGTTCGATCCCAGCTCGGGATTAGAATCGTGGCGTTGTGTCCCTGAGCAAGACTCTTTACCCTGATTGCTTTGGATGGTTGAGCTGGCGCGCTGTATCGTAGCCTACTCCCATCAGTGTGTGATCGTGTGTGTGAATGGGTGAATGCGTAACTTAGTGTGAAGCACTTTAGGTGCTGAATAAGCTGTAAAAGCGCTGTATCAGTAAGAGCCATTTATGATATAGTAAGTGTCGTCTAACGGTGACCATGTAACCAAAAAAGGCTCAAAACCACTTAAACGGATGGTTCACCCAATATTCAAACTTCCATTTTTTCTACTAACCCTCATGTCGACTAAGAGTTTGAATTATTTTCGGAGTATTCTGTTCTTTTTTAGAGTTATATACAAAAAATGTTCGTTCATTTTAATGTAGCGACTGAAGCTCAGTTGTCTTCATCTTCATCTTCGTCCAAAAAGACACGTAAAAACATCCAAATACCTCCGTACTGCTCGTCTGTAACGTCCATCTTGTATTGAAGCCTCAACATGAGGAATTATTTAGAAAAATGTAAATAAGTCTATATATTATTAACTTGTTTGTTAGCATTGTAGCATTTAAACAAATGCCAAGTGTCAGTGCTCCCGGCTATCCTGGGATTTCCCGCTAAATCGGGATTAAAATATAGAGTTATTTTTTAGGAAAAATTCCACTAATGTCGAGGCTTCAATACAAGAGGGACGTGTTAAATGTTTTTAAGTGTCCTTTTGGATGAAGATGAAGACAAGTTAGCATCAGTTGCTACATTAAAATGAACAAACATTCTTGTCTATTACTATAAAAAGAAGCAGATTACTCTGAAAATAATCCCAATCCTTAGTCGACATGAGGGTGAGTAGAAAATGAGTTTACATTTTGGGTGAACTATCTGTTTTAGTGGTTTTGAGCCTTCTTTTGGTTACATGGTCACCGTTAGACGACACTTACTGTATCATAAATGGCTCTTACTGATACAGCGCTTTAACAGCTTATTCAGCACCTAAAGTGCTTCACACTAAGTTACGCATTCACCCATTCACACACACGATCACACACTGATGGGATGATTAATCTCATTTGAACTGAATCTGTCAAGAGGAAAATCTCTGTAAACTGATCAATCAACAAATCTATCCTCGGCTATGGTCACTGAAAGAGGAAGATGGCGGGTTAAAGCAGCCAAATGAGACTTTTCCCTAGAAGAATATTTTCTTTTATGTCATGTGATTCAATACTTAAATAAAATATAGAAACAAACAATTGATAAAATAGCTTACAGAACAATAACAAAAAAAAAAATCAGATGATGACTGTCTTTCCTAGTGACATGTTTTTTTTCGTCTGCTAGTCGATGTGTGTGTGTTTGGAAAGGTTTTGGAAAGCTTTTCAGCCGACAAAAGAAGCCAGGCAGACAGCCGGCTGAAATTGGAGAGAATTAATATGACCTTCGGACAAAAACCAAGAGCAAAGTCTTTCCTGTCTCTACTGTTTTCTCCGGCTTTTGGCTGCATTGAATAAAATAAAAACAACACATGTCTTTGTTGTTTACTTCCCAAAAGCTATTGTACAGCCTCTTCCCTGGATACATATTCGACTCATCACCACGAGGCCTCTCTCCACCCCTCTTCTTTATCTCTTCTCCATCGTTCAATCTGGGAAGTCGGAGAGCGGTAGAGGAAAACAGTCGGGGAACACACAAGCTAATATTTGCTCGCCGCTAAACTGAGCAAACACGGATAAAACGAACGGAATCTCTGCCTCTGAGCCGCGTTGCCCTTCCTTTAGCGCTCCTGTTTTTTCCTTTACTCAGACGAGAAGCCGACTGTTTTTTTGACACATCTTTAGAAGTCAAGGGCAAAGCTGATAAAGATCTATATCTGCTGTCTGTCTGTATTAGGGAGGCTCAGAGATGAATGGTCGAGCAGCTTTTGTGAACTGAATTGGCTCAATCTTTTTAAACCGACTATCATTATCTAAAGTATGTTGTCAGTCTTTACTCTCACCGGCTTCTTACAATCATATTTAACTACAGATTGACTGATGACGCTTCAAGAACCAGTGTCTTATTTTTCTTTTATAAATTCTTTCAGTTTAAAAATGATGTAAGATTCCAAAAGACTTGTTAGATTCTAGAGCAGAGAACGACGTCTACTGGGCTCTGGTAATAAGGCTCCATGAAGCGTTTATAGGATTTTCCAAGCGTTTAAATCATAATAAGTTTACATAATTTTAGGGAATGTGGGTCAAATCCAGCCATCCAAGGCCAGTACATGTGGCCTGTTGGATGCTGAGCTCAAAGTACACGTATATTAATGTTCATGTTGATAAAGATGTTGGTCTTTAAGGTCAGATAAAAGACAGAGGTGATGAATTTCAACAGTAAAACCTATGTTTATGAAAATTAAGTCCTTGTTTGGGGGAGAAACACAGAGATAGTTGAGATAATTTGAGCCTCAAAGAATGAAAATGAATCTACTGTAAGAGCTAAAGGCACTTAACAAATAAAACCGACTTGTTTACCTACTTACTAATATCTCAAAATACTATAGATCTCATTTGAATGAGTACTGCAAAGTATATTCAATGTAATGGAAAGCAGGCTGTCCAAACCATAACTGGGCAAAAAGTATTTGGCTACAGAACAAAACAAAGATCTACTACGTAGAAATGTATGTGATTGCAAAAAAATGTATTTTTTTCAAATTATTTCTATTGTTCATGACTATAATATTTCCCATTCTTTTCATTTTTTTTGTTTTTTTTCTTTTCCCTTAAATAACTGTATAAAGGTTGATTTGGATCATATTTTAAACTAATAGAAAATCTAATGAAAACAAAAAGTATATTTCCTTCAAAGTTTTTCAAAGATTTGCCATATTTTTAATTAAGGGAAATGTTTTCGTTATCTCTTTGTCCCTTCTTCCTTTTGATGTCAGCCCAAACAACACTGTGAACCCCTTAGGAAAAGAAACAATTGCCCACCCTTATTCCGAACAATATGCCCACTGTTGACAAACTAAAACTGAAGAACTTAATAGAAAAAAAAAGTTTGGTAAGTTGTCAGATACAAGGGTTCCCTAAAACCCACCAGCCTCACCATGTGACCCCTAAACAACCATGACATGATACTGGCATTTTAGCAAGAACCCCAAAAATACAGCTTTATCGGTGTCAAGAGTGACTCACAGACACAGGAAAAGTGAGTATGGTAACCACGACATGAGTCATCGCACATGGGATCATTATGAACAAACGTGTGACACAATAGTGGGTTAAAGACAAATTATTAATTTTAGCCAAAGCTTTAAGTCCCAAAGCTAAAAAAACCCCTCTTATTCATTGTAACTTTTAAGTCTTGTTAAAAGGCATGAACTGTTGCCTCGGGTCACTGGAGCGGGATCAGTCAAATCCTACTCGAACACTTCTCTCTGTTAAAGGCTGATAAAAGCTGGCCAATTGTAGCACTCCAGGACACACATCCCAAAAAAGAAATGCATCTAAAACACAAAGAAATGGAGTTAATAACTTACTGTATAAGGTCTGGGTTTTAGTACCAGCCATATTATATATATATATATAAAGATACGCAAACATTATCAGATCATTTTAATTCAACTAACAATGTGTATGTTAAAATAAGGGCCTAATTGTTGGATATATGCTCAGTGTCACCTCTCACTGTTTCCATAATGAATATATTATCATGCAACTCAGCATGAATAAAGAAATAATGGATCATTTCCATCTGACCTTTGCCCTTCCAAGAATTAATCTTACAAACACATGATCTGGTTCAGAAATATAAAGTCTTCGAGTGACACGAGGCTTAGATAAGATGATCCTTAATTGGCTCATCAGCTAATGGAGATTGAAAAAGTTTTCAATATAAATAAGTGGTTAATATCAAAGATTTGTTATCCTGTAAAGAATATTAGGATTTGACGGCTTAACTTTCTAGGGGTGAAGCGTCATGAGGCGGTGTCATATTTTTAGAGGTCAGTAGGTGGAGCCCTAAGTTTAACAATGAAGTGAGGTTTCAATAGAAAGTTGTTCAAAGCAATAGATTATATGTTATAACTATTAGTTTTGTTATTATTATAATTATTATGTTGATTAAAACCTGCTTATTTGATATTATTGGTATTTTAGTTAAAACAGATAACAAGTAATGAAATATATTTGCGATAATGTTTTGTGTTAGAAACTGGATGTTGTTTTGAAAGATAAAGACAGTATATAGTTTTTCGCGCAGCTGATCATGGTTTATAATTTGTCAGTAAAAGAACGAATGTTTGTACCAACACTGAAACTTTATTTTTCCTGAACTGAGTCTTTACTTTTATTTCTTTAATGTAGTTTTTGCTACATTATAGGGCAGAGAATGACTACTTATATAGTAGACTCTGAAAATGAGGCTTCATGAAGCTTCATCAACAAGAATCATGAATCATGAAGTTCACGTAATCGGTGGATTTATCTTCGGCACGATGAAACCACTGTACGAAGACGTCAATATTAAGGGCGTCGTCCTGGAGAATCGGAGGGGCCTTGGTGTTGTTCTCGCCTCCTGGAGAGGATTCCCTTGAGAAAGCCACCAAGGATTGGATGGACTTTGAAAGAAACAACATCTTCAGTCATGCATGTTATTTGCTTTGGTCTCTTGATTAAAGTATGTTTTAGGGAGATTCCCTAATTCCATGATAAATGAGATAATGGGTTCATAAAGTTTAGCGACGGTCAGAAAGATGACAATAAGAGTTTTAATGTGAAAACATAAAAGTGCACTTCAAAGGCCATGCCCTTTTCTAGGTAATGAAAAATGCAAGCCTCCAAAATCTCCCCAAAGCACAATCTAATGCGTTTTTTTTCTGAGGGGGTAAATGGGTTGAGATAAAAATTTAAAAATAAATCCTGTCAGAGAGAAGTTTATGACATAATTAAAAATCATTGTAGAACCCTGTGTGGTTGGTTAGCCATCCAGATGGGGCCGATCAAAGTAGGTGATAAAAGAGCTTTTTTGAATTATTCTAGTTGTCCTTGGACATCAAAGTGATGGAGAAATGGACAGACCACTGATAGAGAAATAAACCTGAAACAAAATATACGATGATTCAATCATATGTAACCCCGAACGTCCTTGTACATTATATATAGTATATCCTGGATTTACTTTCTTTATAAAACTGCAGGCACCAGTAATTGTGACTTAACTGACACCTTTCAACGTTTTCCGTCGATGGTTACCACAGCAGGTTATCAGCCTTTCTAGTCATAACTATCCTCCTCATAAAAACCTCATTGTTTAACTTGCTCTTCTTCTTTTGACTAGTTTTGACACAGCAGCGAAATCACTGGAAAAAAACCCACAACAACCGATTAAAAAAACCTGCAAAACTAGTTGGTATCTTTTGTGGTATCTTTTGAGATTCTTCTCCTCGCTGTCACTGCACCCCAATAAAAAAAAAGAGAGGAAACTGGAGACGTGATAGTTCTTACACTTGAACCTTTGTTGTCCCAGTGTTTTTAAAAACACAGCTTCCAGAACAGACAGAGTAAGTTAGTAAGATGTAATCATGAAAAAGGAAGAATCGGGGATGGCAAGCAGCCAAGCAGCTTCTCAGCAGGGGTGGCAAACCCAACCATCCATGGAGAAGTTTTCAAACGTAGCAACCCCACAATTTTATGTCTGTCTTTTACTGTCCTTTCTAGATACATCCAATGAAAAAAGTACTTTGAATAACACAAGTACTCGAGAGAAAAACACAACAATTTGTATTCAATAGTATAATTCATGAACAATTGATATACTCATACATATTTATCGAGCGCTCTTTAGGACATACAAAATGGCATTAAAAGTATAAGAAGACAATTACTAGAGTAAGCATTTTAAAACAGATGAATTGAATTTCCTTAATTAAAATTGTAAACTTTTCCTACTCTTCGATCTGTGTGAATATCCCAGTAAAAGGATGTGAAAGATGTTTCTTTCCAAACCTTAAACTCCACTTTATAAATTCATAAAAAAAAGGGAAAAAAGTCGATAAATATTGGATTCTTAATTATACATCAACAAATAACTAGTCTTACAAAATGTTACCCTAAATAATGTCACTATACTAGAATAAAGATTTATTCACGCTGTGTCGCTTTTACCACAGAAATTAGCGTCAACATTCTGAGCGAACAACAGGATTTTTTTCAACAACAATTTTCTCGTGATCAAACTAAAATAATAAAGCACACAATGACTCACAGTCTAGTTTATTTCAGCGAGTCGGTGGGAAACTTGGCGTCTGCATGCAGTAGCAGCGATTGTGATTTCTATGCCAGTGAGAAAGCCCACCTTTGTGAGGTCATTGGCTTGATGCCGGCGTTCACTGTGCACATATGCCGGTCTGACCTCTGCTGGCGGGTCAGCCCGGCATATGGAGGAAACGAGGCAGGAGCATAAAGGTCAGCGCGAGGTGCGGTCCCTGGATCGCCGCGGTACGTCTACAGCCTGGCCTGCAACCACGCACTGATACCAGAGGAAGAACAATGTTACGCTGCTTTGATTCGGTCCAGTCAGTTGCTGAGGAACAAAATGCTGAACAAATAGACGATTGTTGTTGTTAGTCTATATCACAAACTATAAACCAACATTAAACCTAATTCTTTGTTCATCTCTTGATATTTCAACTGCATCAACGGAAAGAAAAAGTTATTTTCTAATGTCAAGACAAAAACCAACTCCAGTCGACCTGATTCAATGGCCTAGAGAGTAATCCCATATAGTTTGTGTTTAAAGTAGATATTTGACATCATGAATGATCCTAAATCAATCCTAAAAATGTGATATTGTTTACCTTCATAGTGATACGTTTAATAAAAGACTAACAAGAAGTATTTATGTTGATTTTGACATGTGAATACAGAACCATGTCACTGTGTTTACGACTCTAACACGTTACACTTTTAATAATATAAAGAAAAAAAAGGTTAAGGGACAAAAATATTGAACTTTATTAATAAATAAAAGGGAATAAATCATATTTTTAGTGCCAAGAAAAACTCAAAAGTAAAATATAATGATTTAAACGATAATGATTTAAAAAATATATATAAAGGTGGTTGTTTCTGTCGGGTCAAGCCAAAGAACTCGAAATGTCATCCGAATAAACGGTTGTAAATCCGCACAATTGCCTCATTATTTACAATCTCCATATAAAAGTGGTTTATTAAATCAATCACTTCACCGCACGAGTCCACGCTCAGGCTGAAAAAGAGGAATGATTTACGAGGCTGTGATGTTATTTACAGGTAGTGCCTCGCTCTATTTGCTGGCGATAACTGCGCACTATCGGCCTTGTTGAGCACCGTCCAGGCGGAGACGCTTCGCTGTACTGCCGGAGCAAGTGTGTGCGCGGACGTGTGCGATAGTGTGCTGCGCCCTCCAGCGAAAAAAGAAAAACAACCTCTCGCTATAAATCCAAAATGATTTAATGCGAGTGGCGATTTACTTCGGCTACTTCCCTGTGTCGCCTGCCTCCGCACACGTCTGTGAGGCGTAAAAAAAAAAAGCGCGAGCCTGAAGGCGCTGAGCGTAAAAAAACAGCATGAAAAAAAGGAAATCACATCAAATATCAATCGGGGGGGCGAACGCCAGTGGCTTTCACTCTTATTACTGCTCTGAAGAGGAACATACGAGAGCGTCCAAGAATTCTAAATTCCAAGAAATAATTGATGTGTAGGTGACGGACTCTTGTCAAATGGTTCTTATACGAGGCCAGTCACTCACACAACCACCAAACTTACAGCAGTGGATCAGGGACGACACTTTCATTAATTGCCATGTTTACTTTTTGCCAGGTTTCAAACGGCAACAACGTTTCTCTCGTTGCGGTCTACCCAGTTTTCACACAAGGACGAGGCAAAAAGAACGATTTCCGTTCTTACAAAGTTGAATTGAAACAATGCATATAAAATCAGAACCTTTTTTAAAGGTCAACTGATGCGAAGACTCGCTCACATGTTTCAAAGGTTGAAGTCTTCCTCTCCAAGATGCAGTAAGTCCCTCATCATGACCATGTTTTCAACGTATTACCTATTAAAGTTGCTCTGAAATCTGGGCGAACAAGAGGTTACGAGAGCGGAGTCCATTATGATGTAATAATGGCTTCACTCCTCCTCCAGGGAAGAATGTAAGTAAGTAAGTAAGTAAGTAAGTAAGTAAGTAATATTTATTTATATAGCGCTTTTCCAGACCAGGGTCACAAAGCGCTTAAACAATTAAAACAATATTCAATAAAGTTTATACTTTAAAGATCAAGATAAAACTGATAACACAACAGGAGTTCCAGAAAATCAAGGAAAATCCTGAACAAATAGAAACGTCTTAAGATGTTTCTTAAAGGAGTCAGTAGATCCATCAAGCGCAAAGAGAGAGGAAGATCGTTCCAAAGCTTAGGAGCAACAGCCTGAAAAGATTTCTCTCCTCTGGTCCTGAACCGTGTTCAGGAACCATCAGTAGATTCTGATCCACAGACCTCAGAGCCCGAGCTGGGGTGTAAGGCTGGATCACACACAAACCTATGGGAGGTATGGGAGACTTCCGGGATTGATGACGCACAGTGACAAACCTCGATGTTTGACCAATGACAGCAGAGTTGGTGTGGTTATTGTAAACAAGATGTTATCTCCAGAAACAGAGTTTTCAGTGGGCGGGGCTTAAGATCATTTTCTAATGTCAATATTTCGATGAAAAGAGACTTTTGTACAAACACAGACTGATGATACAATAGAGAATATAACATCTATTTAAGACCCAATTAAATCAACACTTCAGTTGAACTTGAATGATTATTTTTATTCTCTTCTTTCGCAGCTTCAACACATTCTCTGATTTAACCTTCAATTATTTGGATCTGGGCCGTTGTCCAATATGATGAACTACACTCTGGTTTAACTCTCGTTATCTGGGTCATCCGTCAGAGTGGTGATCTCACATGTGCGGTGCCGGCCCGAATGAATGGAATCACCCATGAATATCCAACCGCACACAACGCCGAGGCCACGTTATGCACAACAGCTGTGCGAGACGTACACACAAACAAACACACTTCGACGACTTCAATGTCAGGAATGATGAATTGCGCCGGAGAAACACTCCACCGAGCCCAACAAGTCTCAATGACAAGTGGCAGGGCTTAAAAAGATGAGCGATGGCTTTTTAAAAATAATGGTAAAAGAGAGCTTTGAAGTAACAGACGGGAACTCCAGACACACAAGAAAACGTGTGAGAATTGAATACATTCGAAGGTAAAAAAATTGATGAAACCGTAAGTGTTTATCTCGCTCGTCATCTTTAAAGCCACCTGGACAGCCTGCGATGGAGTGAAGCCATGTGTGCGAGTGCGATTGTGTGTATCGAGGAGATAAAGAAAAAAATGTGCGACCGGAATCGAGCCGAGGATTTTTTTGCCAGCACGCATCACTGCAGACCTCGCACCTATCGCCTCGCTCACACACCTAACGCCTCGCTCACACACCTGACACCGACCCCGGCAACGTGTCGTTGCACCAGACGCTCGCCACCTGCTCCGACACGGTCGCGCGAACACGACCGAAAACAAGCCGAGGACAAGTGAAGACCCGGACGTGGATTTAATAAACCGAACGTATTGTCTCTGAATCAGCCTTTACTGAGACAACTTGTTGAGACAAACAGTTGGAGTCTTGTTTTGAAAGGTAAAAATGACGTTCCTCGGACGGAACATTATTATCATTTCCTTCTGTCGTTACACGTCTTTGCACAAATATCAATGCTGGCTCTGTATCGAACTGATGATCTGTGTCACTTTGAATACCTTTGTAATCGCTTGGTAACTGCTCTAGTAGAAGAACTCACATTTCTCCGATCCTTAAAACTCTTCACTGGCTTCCAGTTTCTTTCAGGATCAACTTTAAAATTCTGGTTCTTACTTTCAGATCTATTCATGGTCAGGCTCCTCCTTACATCACTGATCTGATCCAGCCTTACACCCCAGCTCGGGCTCTGAGGTCTGTGGATCAGAATCTACTTATGGTTCCTGAACACGGTTTAGGACCAGAGGAGAGAAATCTTTTCAGGCTGTTGCTCCTAAGCTTTGGAACGATCTTCCTCTCTCTTTGCGCTTGATGGATCTACTGACTCCTTTAAGAAACATCTTAAGACGTTTCTATTTGTTCAGGCTTTTCTTTGATTTTCTGGAACTCCTGTGTTGTTCTCAGTATTATCTTGATCTTTAAAGTATATACTTTTTTGAGTATTGTTTTGATTGTTAAAGCACTTTGTGACCCTGGTCTGGAAAAGCGCTATATAAATAAATATTACTTACTTACTTACTTTACTTACTTTGTTAATATTCTATGGATTTTTGTGTGGTTTCGGTGTGAATTTGGGAGATTTTTTGTTTGGGTTTCTTTCCCTTAAAGGTTTAATGTTATTCACCCAAAATTCAAACAAATTTTCTACTCACCCTCATGTCGACTGAGAGTTGGGATTATTTTCACAGTAACCGGTTTCTTTTTAGAGTTTTAAAAAAGTTTGTTCATTTTAATGTAGCGACTGGAGCTCGGTTCTCTTCGTCCAAAAAAACACTTAAAAACATCCAAATACCTCCGTACTGCTCGTCTGTGACGTCCCTCTTGTATTGAAGGCTCGAGGAATTGTTCAGAGAAAACATGAATGAGTCTAAACCTAAACTTCATTTTAGTTCCCAGTGTAATTAATAATAGCAATAATCAACACACTGCGCCTGCAGTACCAGACGAGCGGGCGACACGAGGGAGGTGAAATATTAAGAGCCTCACACGTGCTTCACGGTTGCTGACGCTGGTGCTAAACTCCAGCACCTGAGCCACAGTGTCGATGTCTGCGCTTCAGATTTCTTCACGACATCCTGCTTCTGCGTGGAGAATCAGAACGACCGTGAAAAGTTGCCTTGCCTGAAAGTATAGCTGTTTTTTAAAAGTGTGAAATACCTGAGGATCGAACTGTTGCTGGAACTCATTTTGTTGTTCGCGATTAGCTGCGGTTTGTTGTAACAGCAAAATAAAAAGACTGGATACCTTTTTTTTTTCACTGAAGTCTAAACACAAAGAACTATGTGTATCGTAAATGTTTTAATTGCTTAAAGTTCAACTAATGAGTTGATTTAAGTTTTTGTTAAAGTTATTTTGGACTCTATTGTATCATCAGTGGTTTTGTACAAAACTCTCTTTTCATTGAATTATTGACATTAGACAATGATCTTAAGCCCCGCCCACTGAAAACACTTGATTTTTCTGCACATGATATCATAACCACCCCCACTATGCTGTGATTGGTCAAGCATGGAGGTTTGTCACAACATGTCATCAATCCAGGAAGTCTCCACTTTCAAGGGACTCTTGTTGTACAAACAAAGCGGGGTGTGATTACAGCTGGGTTGAGGAGGAGTGAAGCCATTATTACGTTATAATGGACTCTCGTAACCTCTCGTTCGCCCAGATTTCAACATTATAAAGTAATGAGTTGAAAACATGCTCATGATGAGGGACTTAATGCATCTTGGAGAAGAAGACTTCAACGTTTACAACATGTGAGCGAGTCAGGAGAGTTGGGTTTTAGTTGACCTTAAAGTGGTGACTATATATGAAAATGTGTCTAAAAACCTAGATAAAAGAGATTCTTTCTTTTATAATTGAACTAACATTTTCATTTACATACATTTTGTCCGACTTTTGCTCTGTTAACATCATCTTTGGGCAACATTTCTGTCAATTTTAAGACACTAAGTTCTGTTCTAACAGTATAATTATTGGGCGAAATTGTATCAAAATTGTCATGTGGTGCTTTAGCAGCCGAATTTAGATGAAAGGTACAATTACTGTGAAACACTGTCATATTTTAAAAAATACATGTTGGATGTTTAAAAACTGAAAAATACTTACTTTAGATAACATTATGGTTGAGATTTGTGTTTATGGACACGACTCTCTTCTGCATAATGACCTTCCATATTGTCAAGCATCTCAATAAGACTTGAATACTATAATTATTATTATATATCAAATGGATTTAAAGTTTTAATCAGATCAAAAAAGCTCTTGTATTAGTCAAAAAAATTGTATTCATTCATCTTATCGCGCAAAGACAACAGCTGATGGACACGAGGAGTCCTGGAGTCAGCGAACAGGCCGTCACGACTCTCTCGATGATGATGAAGATACGTCTTCCTCGGCTTGTTAATTGTGTCTTCAGAGTTGTGTTTCTCCATCTCATTATTCCATTTCTTAATCACAGAGCAGGAGGAGGAGACGTGGATCTGCTTGTCTGGATTCCTGCTAATGAGCCGTTTCACTCTCTACATCCACATTTCCACTTCCACGTCGGACTGCCTTCGTTTCACCTGAGATTGCCTGTGATCTGCTTCCACGAACCAGAGCCTGTCAACTTTTGGAAAAACCCTGAAATTAATCACAATCCGACTGGTGCCTTTTTTATCAGCCAACGTAACGAACCCCCACATAAACACAGAGCTGTTCTCAGAGAAGTTCAAGGTGATTGTTGAATTTGCTCGGAGGTTACTAATGGAGACTTGAACCATCATTGATGAGTCATTCTGATGCACCTGAGAAAAAACCCTTTAAGTATCTGCAGTTGGAAAATTGGGAGCAACTGGATATTCCAAGTTCGTTTCATGGAAGCTTGAAGGAAACGCTCTTATTCGATCTGTCATCTGAGTTTTTCACTTAAATCTGGGTGTAAAGTTTTGAGCGTGGAGACATGGCAGGTCGTTGAGCTGCTACAAGGTTCTTTAATTTCACCAGATGTCTCCACCATAGTGTGTATTTAGTATGAAGTCAGTTTTAAATCAACATCTTGACTCCTCTCAAGAGTTCGGGCCATGAAACTGCACCCATTGAGTTTAGGCTACGATAGCTAACACAGGCTCACCTGTCCATCACCTATCCAATGCTAAATGGCAATTTAATTCAAAAGTACGAGTAAGAAAAATTACAGAATTAAAATAATTAAAAGTTATTCCCCAAACAGTACGTGTTGATGATATTTTTATTATTATTTGTTCACAGGCATAGCTGACAGAAAAACGGCAACTACCTTTTTAGTTCCACTCTCTATTACTATAATTCATTGCCATAATTAGAAAATGTGAATTAGCATAAATACCAGCTGGTGGTTCTCTCGCCTCCTACTTGTACTTTTGTTTGTTTTTCTTCCAAAACCCTTTGCGTTTTTAACTCGTTCACATACGTCTACAACACGCTCTCGACTGAAGAAGTATTGTCATTTCGCTAACAACTCCTCCAAAAGGAGAATAAAGTATATTAAACATTTTTTTTGTACCACACGTCTGGTGGTTTTATACGCCTGCTTAAAATATGTTCTTTTATGTGGATATGGATTTGCAGTGTCGTGAAATTCATTTGATCTAATAAAGCTGGAGATAAGTGTGTGTATAGGTGTGTGTGTGTGTGCCGGTACTTGATCACACAGATAATACGTAATCCAGATTGATGACTGCGGCGAAGACTGAGCCATCTGATATTGGAGGGTGCTTGTGTGGATCTGAGTGGAAGTGCTCATTCCAAGTTATTAACATGCCGAGAGTCGGAATACGCGCCTAATGGTGGGATTGCTTGGTGGACATCAGTCAATTTTAGGAGGGATGAGAAGGATTTCTTACAGAGCGTGTACAGTCAAATGCTGCTGTGAATACATGAGGAGTGTTTTGTTTGTGTTTGCATTTTCTTTAAAGGCAAAAGTTTTATTTAAAAAGGAGTTTATTGAGAGTCATAGATAAATCTGTATCTTACAGTTAAAATGATCAAAATTGTTGAGTAATCTAACACAATGATTTGTCCATTTTTTTTACACAATTAACACAAATTCCAACATTATTTTTGTTCCATTTTTCCATGAAGATATTAAAAGTAGTTGGTCCGTCTTATTTGATCTCTCCTTACTTTGTGCACTAACTCAGCCACTTAAATTCATCATGAAACTGTAATGTAGACACTGCTTGTTTTTGTGTGTGTTTTGGAACTGATTTCAATGCCAGAAGATCCTTTGAAATGTCCTAATTGTTTGCTTGTTAATTCTTTAAACAGACAATAAAGACTCTTGAATGTTGAATTTTCTGGCTCAAAAAAAAAAGAAGGAACAGTTAAGCATTAATGCAGAATAATATTTGGTCAATTGTTTAAGGTGTCAAATTAATATATTAATTCCATATACGAATACTAGCTGAAGTACCCACCATTGCCCAGGGTTTTAAGTTAAAAAAAAAAGGAAAAATATCTTGCAAAAGCCCTAAAATTGAATTGAATTATTTCCTTTATCATGTGCTCGTGGACTTAAAAGATGTTAACGCAATTTTTTTAGCCGAACACGACAGGTCCCGAAAAATGTTGCAAAACATTCTGAGGGCTAGAAGAAGGAAAACAACTTCAGAGTACTTGCTTAATATTTAAAAGAGAAATTAGTGTTTATTTTAGTTTAAAACGTTCTTTGGAATGAGAAGAAGATAATAATTATGCTATCGCAACTAACAATAATGGAGAAGTTAAAAAAAGGAGAGTATAAAAATCAATTGTTTTAGGAGTGAATTAATCCACAAAAAACACAAGGGGTAAGTCAGGTCAACATTAAAAAAAATACATTGACAGCTCCTGTATTACCACCAAAAGAAAAACTTCACGCACATAATTTCTTCGTGCTGGATTTGAACTCATGAATTTAAGGCGGCAGAACCAGCCACTGCTCAAAACAAGCTTCAGCAAATTCCTGAGAGTTGGGAGTAAGAGCCCATCATGTCCTGTCAAAAGGAAATCCATGAATGACAACCACTAAACTAGAAGGACCTCCAAATACTGACATTTAATTCACTGCTCCAAAGTATCCCTATTATAAAAAGGGTTCTGTTAGTGTGGACAGCTAGCTGATTTTTGACCAATAACCTGTATCTTTCAATCAAGAAAGAGGAATTCATTAAATATTTCTCTTTCTAAGGCTACTCATTTGTACTTCAGATGTGACTAAAACATAGCAAACGTTTTCTGCCAGATTTACCAAAACATTTTTAAAGACATATACAATGTAGAAGTTTTTTAAAGGGCAACTAATGTGAAAACCCAACTCTCCTGACTGACATGTTTCAAATATTAAAAGTCTTTCTCTCCAGGATGCAGTAAGTCCCTCATCATGACCATGTTTTCAACAAATTACTTTATAAAGTTGCTCTGAAATCTGGGCGAACGAGAGGTTACGAGAGTCCATTATGACGTAATAATGGATTCACTCCTCCTCCAGCCATCTCCCAGATAGCAAACTTTATTGATTCAAGGTGGAGGTTTCCTGGATTGATGCTTGACCAATCACAGCAGAGTGGGTGTGGTTATGAGAAACAAGATTTAATCTCCAGAAAAAAGTGTTTTCCGTGGGCGGAGCTTAAGATCATTTTCTAATGTCAATATTTCAATGAAAAGAGAATTTTAATAGAGTCCAACATCTATTTAAGACTCACTTAAATCAACACATTAGATGATCTTTAAAAACAATTAGTACTGAAATATGTGTGTATTCAACTGTATCAAGCAATAGAAAACTGTGCCAGACTGATGGAGACACCTTCGAAGGAGTGGAATGTAAAACATTTTGATGAAGCATCTCTTAAGCATCTTTGTCACTCCCTAGCAAACATTTCGTGTCGTGTTCCCAATTTAATGCTGGCAATGCAAGGATGTTGGGAAAGTTGCTTAACACCTCTAAAAATCTGTTGAGTAGTCAGGTAAAAAAAACAAAAAGATGAAGCGTGTAGATAAAAAGAAACAACAGATGCCAAGTACCCAAGGACATCTAAGGCAAAACAGCAAACTAATTTCTTGGCAAACTGCGGGCAAACATATTTAGAAAGCGTACACAAATACGAAGGGACGCCCAGACTGCTCATCAAAATGGCTCTTCAGGCCACGGCTGAGAACGCCGGCGCTCATAAATATACCAGTTCCTCGCGCTCGCGTGTGGCGTTGACAGCGCGAGATAAAGTGCTATTTCAAGATAATCCAGATTCATCAGACGTGCCACTGTAGGAAGTCTTGACAGTGTTGCGCCGCGTCTGTTCGGTTCTTGGTGCTGGCTCGCTCCTCTGCCCCTGTGTCAGAGATAGTGTCGAGTGTAGCGATGGTCCGATAGCTGTGTGTGTTTTTATGCAAATGCTCCAATGTGTACTGAATGTCTTGTGATAAGTGCACACGCTTCAGTGTGAATTTGTGTCACATTAACGGCCGTCTTCCCTTATCTTCCTCAGAGGATTAGAGCACATAAGCTAGGCCCGAGGGCTCCGATTCCCCGTATCAAACACCATCGACAATCGCCGGACTTTTAAAGACCCACACACATCACAACCGCACAGCAATCCAGCAAAAGTAATGGGCCATACATGGCTCACCGCTCACATTTTGGACTGCTTGAATTGGATTATTCAACCCTGTTGTGATCAAACACAAGGGGGTGCCAATTGCAACACATGATCGTTTGTCAAGTTCGCTGAAGCCCATGTTTCCTCTCACTGTCTCGCGGAAAATGCCGCGTGCGTCCGGTTAGCTTGTTGTCAGCTGCTCTAGCGCGTCTTCAGCTGCGATTTATTCCTAATCTTTTCTGGTTTCAGATCAGAGGCGGTGTGCGTCAGCTGACAACAACCATCGAATCAAACCCCTAAAGCTCATCAAGCTCTGTAAAGGGTGTTTGACTCACAACCTTTTAAGAATTACACACAATAACGGCTCGTAAAACTCGTCTGACATGAAAGGATTTTGTTTTTCTAAGTGGATTTGTAGGTTCTCCCCGTTTACGTCTGGCACCCCAGTTTCCTCCAACAGCCGAAAAGCATACAGAGGTTGATTGAGAATTAAACATTTCCCATAGTTCCCTATGGTTGTGTGCGACAGACTGGCACCTCTTCCGGGTTGTCCCCTGCCTCTGCCCCGAAGTAGCTGTGAAAAAGCTACTGCTAAGAAAACCCACTGGAAGGATGAGGGAGTGTTTGCATTACAGCACAAGAAAGCCATCACCTGTGGGGAATATAACTTGTTTTCTTCTAGACCAATTTGTTCTTTAACAAAAGCCAAAGTTTCCCCAAAGTGATTTTAAAACTTCTTAGAAAATCATCTGAGAGTCCACAGTGTCTTTTTTAGAAGTGATGTGTCCAGTTCATGTGTGTATTGGACTCTTTCCAGTAATGAGCTGTGGGCAGTTTTCAACTGTGGGAGAATATTGAGCCGTTACACGACAGTCGGAGGATACAGAAGAGAGAGAAGCCGTATTAGAGCGCGGGAAGTTGTGTTCCTCCTCCATTTCCTATAGGAACAAAGAGTGCCATCAGCATTCAGCAACATTGAAAGAGTATGGCTGTTGCCTTCTAGCCAGAGTAAGAAAACTAGACTCCTGGGGCAAGAAGAGAGTTTGGGTTTTTCTTTTATGTTTTGGTTTGGAAAGCATGACCCAGCTTTAGTAAAGTCAGGTGTGATGTTAAAAACAAAAATGTTATAAAGGGGATAAAGAAGTGAAGGTGAAAAAAACATTATAAACCAAAGGGATTCTGCCGAGTATTTTGGTGTTGGACGCAGATTTAAGACAATTTAACTAAGATCCGTTACGACTTCATTCAAATTTGAATGAAGCTGTAAAATATTAGCAGATTTCACATTATTTATTGCACAGATCTTTTCAAGCAAGCAAAACTGCCAAAGTCAGTTCATTCAGCACAAATATTCCACAAAGTATGAAAATAGTCTAAACAGACCCCAGAAGTGACAGTTTAAGTGATAGTGAAAATGCAAAATTCACTCAGTTTCTACTCGTTTCTACTCACCCTCATGTTAAATAAGGGTTGGGATTAATTTCAGAATAATAGACACCCAGAAATAGAATAATAAAATGCAAAGAAAGATCTAAATAGAATAGAATAAAAATCTGCCCTATATTATATACA
The DNA here is from genome assembly GCF_982586985.1 of Callionymus lyra. Lineage (NCBI taxonomy): Eukaryota > Metazoa > Chordata > Actinopteri > Syngnathiformes > Callionymidae > Callionymus > Callionymus lyra. The sequence goes on from NC_141821.1 coordinate 8,806,286, forward strand.
CTACCATATTTACAAAAATAACAAGAAGAAAGGGTGCTGTTAAATATTTATCTTGCTGAGTTCTTGTTGTGGAGTCTGATGGCAGCAGGGAGGAAGGACCTGCGGTACCTCTCCCTCACACACCTGGGATGAAGCATCCTATCACTGATGGAGCTCCTCAATGCCCTCAGTGTTTGCTGGAGAGGGTGACAAATGAGTTTGACTGAAGCTTATTAATGACAAGAATAACAGAAAAAATGCTGGTTTTAGGGTCAAATGACTGGATGTTATTTAACCTCAACAAAAACTAGTGAACCAGACCAGAAAAATACCATCATGCTCCACAGGGGTCTAAAATCCTTATAACAGCCAGAAATCACTACGATTAAGCCACTTTTCCAATGATTAAATAAGAAGTTCAGAGATGCTACTGTTCGTAATGATTGGCCATTATTGTGGACTTGAATGGTTATTGTTCCATCTGTGTTATGATTCTCCAAAGGGGGGGGGGGGGGTGTCCCTTGATAAATGAACAGCCACCTGGGAAATATTGGAGCCGACGGGAGCCATTCTGAGGCCATTATTCTCAATAAAATGGGGGTCAATGTGGCAAGGCCCCGCAACCCCGCGGCGGCACGTGGAGCGCGCCATTATAGAGGCCGGAGTGCAGCGTGGAGGGAGCGCGGAGCATCATTAGCGCTCGGATGAAAGACGAAGACTCGTGTCCTGAGAGGAACGTGAAGATGCGCCTCTCTCTGAGATGCTTCGGGGAAATTGGTTTGTTTTTCAAGTGTGCATCAAATGTATTGGCGGCGGCGAGATTTGTTCCTCTTTCTTCTCTGATTTGTAAGTTTGTTTAGAGGAAACAAGAATGTCGCTCCGACAAACACATTCCGAGGACCATTCGCGTCAGGATTCTACAGGCTGCTATTAAATATGAAATGCCTCGAAATAGATATTATTTTTCGCGACAATGAAAGCGACATGAGGAGGAACACATGTATTTGTAACTCAAACAGTACCTCACGAGCGAAAAAAACGTCCTCCATCTTAACTTGTGCAAGTCCTGTCCACGCTGCCTCGTGTAACTCACACGAGAGTGGAGTGCTGACCCGTCATCTTGACACCATCTCCGCCTCACGCTGATGTCTGACAGCCCATAATGAAAGCATCTAAGGTCCTCATCACGCTCCACACCTACTCCCTCCCATTCATTTTTTACATTTTTACCCGTCCCTGTCTGAGGTCGAAATATTCTAGTGTGCCTCCGCCAAAGGTGTCAGATGTCGGCGGTCCGGTCGGCGAGGAGATGGAGCGTGTCATCACAGCTGAGGAGAACAGCACTTCACCTGTGGTTCTGAAAATGTCTGCCGCTCTGGCTGACACAAGCTTTTTGAATGTGGAACACACACACTCTTTTTATTTATGGACACATTGGGTTACCGAGATAGAAACTTTCATTTTAGTTTAAGTGATCATTGCATCACTTTGGTCTTTCAATAAATAAAACGACCTTAGAAAATCTTTTTAACTGCATTTTTTTAACCTTAAATTTAACCTTCAATGTAATTTATGTTTACCAACTACCTACTTATGTATCAATCTATCTCAAGATTACGTTATGATATACTTTTATTTTTATGACTGATGTTTCTAAATTCTTTTTAACATGAAAAAGTTGGATTTTTTTCCTAAATATTTGGTACATAATCGATAAACCATCAGAGGTTCGTTGAGGGTCTTCTACGAGGTTTTAGGTTCATCATTGTTACAAAACATGATGAAACATTTGAATGTCTGATCATAAATTTATTTTATTTTTTTAATAATTCACACCAAACTCAGACTTTGTCACGTATCTAAAGAGAACAGTGCCCTGCCAAAATGTTCCTTCACAAGTCCAACACCGGTGATACAACTTTTCCTTGTCAACCTCTCCTTGTCCGTGGTTTTACATGAAAAATCGAAAGTCTCTTCCACCAGGGGATAAGTCGCTGTATGTGGCCTAGGGGTCATGATGTTGATGTTTCAGTCTGTGTCAATATTCGTCTTCTGCTAATAATGATTTTTTTTGGAAATTGACCAGCTATGATTTACTTTTATAACTCGTTTCCTGCTTAAACGATCAACAGATGTAGCACAAGTTAAAGCAGGAAAAAAAAATGCTTCCCTGGTTTTTATGCGAGCCATCTAAAGTTTGTATTATAATCTTCCATGCGGCTGAAAATAACGTGGCGCTCCGTGAGTCCGGGGTTACTTTTGGAGCAACACTTGTCTGTTGCTGTTTTGTTTTTCAATTAGGATGGTTTTAAACCATGAAAAGCTTCAAATAATTCCAGGTCAAAGTCAAAGACAGTCATCCTCTGAACACTGTCAACAGTGAGCAGAGAAGCAGAATGAGAGCATGAATGCTCCTACCCAGGTGCAAAACTAATAGACTCAGGGACTCATTCATTCCTCGGGCTATTAAATTGTACAATTCTGAGTGCGGGGGCAGGAGTGGAGTGAAAGTATCTGGATGTTCTGTTCTATGTTAGTCTTTGTTTCCTTTGTCTTTGTTGTTTTTCTTTGATCTATGTTCTTTGTCTTTATCTTTAGACTTAGATTGTGTAATTGTGTTCTTTTCTTTATTTCTCTTGTTCTTATTTTATTTTATTTTGATTTATTTTTGATTTTTTTTACAAAAAATTGCTGTATGTATTGGCTATTGGAAAAAAAACAATTTCCCAAAGGAAACCTCCTAAGGGATCAATAAAGTGTTACCTTACCTTACCTTACCTTAGGTTTTACTATCCATTCACTCATTTTCAGCCATCGATCACTGCTTATCTGAGGTCAAGTTACAGGGGTCGCACCAGAGAACCATTGTTTCCACCCTAAGATCCCTCTTGTGGGTCCACCTACTGCGAGAGGGATCTTAAAGGTCGGATGGAGATGGACAGAAACCAGGGGTGGAATTGTCCGTATCTTGTCAAACGACATAAAATGATTTCAAGTAAAACCCATTTAGTTTCTTTGATAGGTTCAGGCAATGTTGTTTTCTTTTGTACAGACCTGAACAATAATCCTGACTACCAGAGTTCACCTTCAGAATCCCTCTGGATCCTGGCCCCAAACCTATAAGCTATATTGCGAATGTAAGATATGAGACTTCAAAGAGTATTGAAACCGTCTGTGGTCACAGAGCAGAATCCTCACTGCAGAGAATATCCCTCCACGTATTTATTGTACCGGCACAGAGTCAGACGAGCTATATTGGCAAAAGACGGATCACCTGCGAAGGCAAATCCCCTTCCCTGCTTGTTTGTGTAACCTCGGCTACATGAAAGAACTACACGGCGGCATTTTTTGTCCCAAAAAACAAGGTCGTCTTTGTGTCCTAGATTCTGTATCTGGCAAGGTTTCATTTGAAAACTCTTACAGGAATGACTATACAAACTGAGGTATAGTGAATTCAATATCTTCTTATTTATGTTACAGATTTTCGTTCTGTGTCAGACGGAATCTTTTCTTTCACCACTTTCATAGTTGGAGGCGTTATCAAGCTGTTAAGATATCACCGGCCACATTTTCCCTCAGCCATGTGACTAATGATGGTGTTCAGGCCACTGTTAGGAGGTGAGACGGGTTAATGACAAACGATTCACTGCTGTGACACATGCTCTTATGGCTACATTTCAAAAAACACCTCAGCCCCCATCATGGGTAGCACACTTGGTTTATATAACCGGGTTTTTTTTTTCACCGACGTCACTGTCACAGTAATGTATTCTTCGCTCTGGGGCGACCCATGATGCTTTTCAGAATTTCCCAACCTGATGGAAGTGAAGAGGGGAAAAAGAGGAGAGCTGTTTACTCTCGCCGTCCTACTTTTTGAGGGCGAGCCTGAGAGGAAAGAAGGGAAGGAGCTACACGAGAGGAGGAAGGAGAGAAGAGGAATGACGGCAGGAAGAGTCTGGGAGGGTGCGATAATGAGGACAGTTAATTCAGAAACAGGGTGTGAGAGGGGGAGATTATGCCGTGAGGAGAGAGATGCAGTCCACAGATTTTCGGCCCCGAGTGGTGACAGTAAAGGCTGAGGAGGCGAGCGGAGAGGAGCGACACTTTTAATTAAAGAAAGAAATATTTGCTTCCAGGCCAACCGTGTTGCTCTTAGAAGCAGGCAGGAAGATGGATAGGTGATGAGAGATGATAAGAGGGAGTGTGGCCGGTAGGAAATGGAGTTTTATTGCCCTTTGTCTCCACCACAGTTTCACATAGAGTTTAAATATTTGTAAGAAGAAATCCAAAACATGGGTTCAGTTTTTTGCAGGGCAACAATGTGTTGATGTGTGTGTGTCTTAAGTAGATGTTGGATTCTATTGTATCATCAGTATATGTCTCTTTTCATTTAAATATTGATATTAGAAAATGATCTTAAACCCCACCCACTGAAAACTTTTTTTTCTGGAGATTAAATCTTATGATGAAGGTAAAGACAACATGGAGGTTTTCAACCACGCAGTATCAATCCCAGAAGTCACTTACAATTAATATTTTGAGTACACAAGTGCGTCTACATTGAGCAGTGTGTGAAACGGCCAGAAAAATGATTGTGGATCGATGTTCACTTTCAACCATAAACGGTCGTCATCTTAGTGACGTAGCTGACGCTAAGATGTTTCTTTCGGAGAGGATACCGGCGTAAATACTCGAGAAAACACTAATTTTACCACAAAACAACACAACAAAAGTAATGACACTATGAAACAGAACTTTAATGAGGAGAAATGTTCTGTGAAATATATATATTGTCAAAAATATATCAAAAAGTCTGATCAACGATAAAGGTTTACATATATTCATTTCATTATTGCCATAAAAAGTAGTTGTTTCATTAAAGACTGTGTTTAGTTGCTGCTCTTTTTATTTCATATTATTTTCATCGTGGGGACTTTAAAGTTCTTGCAGCCAAAAGGAAATGGGATTTGATCTATTTGCAATACTCGCTGAAGCCACTCTGCCATATCAGGAGTCCTACTGAGACCCAATTTCGGCCATTTCAAATGCCCCCAATATCTCTGGAAATCTTTCTTAACAACTTTATGCCTTCGCTCAGATTCACTTATCTGCCTCGTCTGTCCTCTACACCCACTGACGCTTCACTTCCCTACTGCCTTCATGTTTGAGTGATTCAAAATATCTGTCTGAGAGCTCGCCACCGGATGTACGAGTCATCTTGCCAACCAAATTGGCGTGAGCCAGTGAATGTTGGTGGGTGGTTCAGTCGAGTGTGGGTCACAATTTCAAGGCCTAGAACTTAAATTATTAAAAATATTGCCCGTGTGTTGGGAGGGTCAGCTGAACTGTTGGAAAGCAATCACTGGAATCAAACTAAAATGGTGCCATTTTGTGAACAAGAAGAGAAAAATAGAGCTTTTCCTTAGTGTTAAGATTAATAGAAAATACAATTATATAATTTACACTCATGCATTTAGAAGACACTTTTCTCACAAACATAGTCAAGAGTCAAGGCTAAAGATTGTGTTTCAGATTAGTTCTTTCTTTTACTTTTGCGAATTTATTCAACAGAGGGTTGATTTTTTAAGTTTTAGTTTTTACCAAATGTTTTATCTTTAATAAAAATAAATACTGTTGGAATTAGGTCCCGTTTTTTGTCCCCGTTTTATTGTGACGTGAACATTTGTTAATTTATGGATTTGAAATATATTTTAAAAAAGATAGCCTAAAATCACAAACAAATAATTATATTATATATTATTATATCATTTATGTCATGATGGTGCTCATAGAAATGCAATTCTAAACCAAACCTCTCGCCGTCGATTGAATTTTCAGGTTTTATTTTAAATACTGTGATGATACAGAAACCTTAAAAGAAACCAACAAGTTATATCGGCGAGTATCTAAGGATCTCTCCTGAACTTTCTCACGTTAACTTTTGTTCTCCCTGAACCTTAGATCTTCTTCAGCTCGGAAGGACAACTTTTGCCTGGGAGACACCCAACCACCCACCCACCCACCACTTCACCTTATCTGCAGCTCAATCTCCCACCACTCGCCTCTGCTTATTGTCGCCGGCCTGTGCCTAAATGAGCCGCTTTCATCTTTGTTTTTATCTGTCAGATCAGTAAGGCTGCAGTCGCGCACTATACATCTCCTCGAAATATGAAGTTAAAAATTCTCCCAAATCCTGGCAGATCAATGGATAATGGTTGGCAGGCCTAGCTAATGGAATTCTGCCCGTGCCCTAGATTACGATGTTTTTCCCTTTTTCACTTAGTTGTCCTTAAACTACCACCATATGAGAAGAAGTGTGATAACGGAGGGAGAACAGAGGATTTTCGGAGAATGAAACAATACTAAAATTTTTCATTTCACAGTTCAAGAAAAGCTTGTCATTCAAAGGTAACAATATGTCATATTTAAAACAAAATTATACACTATTCCGCTCAGACATGGGCAGAGGAATAGACCAGGGGCCACATGGGGCCCTTGTACTGTCATTGGCAGCCCTCATGATATCAGAGAAAAACTATAAAACTCATGTAGAGTTCAGTCTCCCTCCTTCTCTACCCTCTTCCATTAGGTTAAAATATTAATTTAATATATCTCCTTTTGGAATTGTAAACGTTCAAAGACTAAAAAAAACATGCACTGATGCAACCTCTACTTATTTTACTTTAATATATTATTTCTCTTATTTTTATGTATATTCACAATATTACTGGTCTAACTTATTTTATTCTATGATACTTTTATTTTTATAATATATTGTTTGTGTCTTTTGTCTTTCAGTGGGTTTAATAAGTATGTTTTTATTGTATTTAGTCATTTGTATTCATTACTAGTTCCAATGTAAGTTGTAATCTTTAGTTTTGTCCTTTTTATGATTACTTTCATGATCACTGGTTCTTAGAAATAGTTGTTTTTTTCCATAGTTCTGTTATGGTTTATTTATACAGTTGAAAACACAAGTTTTTCTTGGTCTATACAATCACCGCAGCAAAAAGGCGAGACACAAACCATCAGAGTGTTCTCTGCGAGTGTAAATCAAACAAAAGGTGAAGCTGGTAGGATGCAGACTTAGAGGATGTAAGACTCACAGGAAGCCAGCGAAACAATAGGAAGTCTGCTGGGTATTTTTGATTACATTGTAGCTTAGTGGGATTGGCTGGACTCACTCAGCCACAGTGGTGGAGATCATAAAAGATAAATGTCTTCCTTTCATTCCATCTCTCTTACATTATCTCACCACTAATGGCATTACCATCCCCCCACCACAGTGCTAGCATCACGTCTTTGGCGTGAGTCGAGGTATTTGTGCGTTCACTGAGGACCTCTGTTGCTGTAAGGACGAGCCGCCCGGGGACACAAAAAGCTCCTCTGTGGTTGAAACCCAACAATAGTGGATGCTTCCAGTAAAGTTTTGAAACTGAAATACCAGACTTGGAAGTACAACTTTGTTAGGTCACGAAGTCAGCGCGAGACTTTCTGTTCAATGAACATTGTCCTTTGCGTGACTCCGCAGCTTTGCTGTATTAATTAAAGCCAAATTAAATACTGCAGTTCAGAAAGTGAGAGTTGTAAAGGCAGCGGGAAGCGTCTGAACAGTAGTTAGAAGGAACTTGTATTTAACAAAGAGCATATAATTCATACAATTACGGTTCTTATATAATAGTTCTTAATAAGGGAAATTCAGGTGATATAGGGTTTATTTGACAGAAGCAGAATGTCTGGCTTTTTCCCAAGTTGATCTAATGAGTTAAACATTTTACAGATTTTAAAAGTTACGAACTGTAAGTCAATAGGAACAGTTAATCTATTAAAAACTGTATAAACTATGGATTCCCTGAAACTGTAGATCGATAGAGACTGTAGAGCGATAGAAACTGTAGATCAATAGAAAATGTAAATCGATAGAAGCTGAAGATCAATAGAAACTAGAAACTGTAGATCAATAGAAACTGTAGCTCAACATAAACTAGAAACTATGGATAAAAAAAAAACTGTGGATCAATATAAACTAGAAACTATGGATCGATATAAGCTTTAGATCAACAGAAACTGTAGATCAATATAAACTAGAAACTATGGATCGATATAAGCTTTAGATCAATAGAAACTGTAGATCAATAGAAACTAGAAACTATGGATCGATATAAGCTTTAGATCAACAGAAACTGTAGATCAATAGAAACTAGAAACTATGGATCGATATAAGCTTTAGATCAACAGAAACTGTGGATCAATATAAACTAGAAACTATGGATCGATATAAGCTTTAGATCAATAGAAACTGTAGATCAATATAAACTAGAAACTATGGATCGATATAAGCTTTAGATCAATAGAAACTGTAGATCAATAGAAACTAGAAACTATGGATCGATATAAGCTTTAGATCAACAGAAACTGTAGATCAATAGAAACTAGAAACTATGGATCGATATAAGCTTTAGATCAACAGAAACTGTAGATCAATATAAACTAGAAACTATGGATCGATATAAGCTTTAGATCAATAGAAACTGTAGATCAATATAAACTAGAAACTATGGATCGATAGAAACTGTAGATCAATAGAAACTGTAGATCAATAGAAACTGTAGATCAATAGAAACTAGAACCTATGGATCGATATAAGCTTTAGATCAATAGAAACTGTAGATCAATAGAAACTAGAAACTATGGATCAATAACAACTATAGATCAATATAAACTGTAGATCAATATAAACTGTAGATCAATAGAAACGATGTTTCGATAGAAACTGTAGATCAATAGAAACTGTATCTCAATAGAAACTAGACAATATGGATCGATATAAACTGTAGATCAATAGAAACTGTAGATCAATAGAAACTAGAAACTATGGATTGATAGAAACTTTAGATCAATAGTAACTGTAGATCAAAAGAAACTAGAAACTATGGATCAATAGAAACTGAAGATCAATAGAAACTGTAGATCAATAGAAACTAGAAACTGGATCGATAGAAACTGTAGTTGGATAAAAAACTTTGGCTAGAGAGAAACTGTAGGTAGACAGTTACATACTGTAGACAAATTGATTGATAGATAGATGATCACTGTATATGATGGATAGATACTGTAAATAGACAAATAGATTGATGGATGGATGACTGGAAAATGTAGATGAAAAGACAAAAAACTTCCGTCCTAAGGCTATCACTTGATGTTCAGCAAAGCCATCAACACACGCCATTATGTGAAATAGGGGCGTCTGCTGTTCTGAGGTTTCTTGATACAATAGTTACGAAGAGAACATTTTGGTTCACAAAATAAATTCAGCAACAAAGCTCGTTCAATTCTGACACAATGAGGAAAACTGTAGGTCTTAGTACAAATTTGGCACCTGAGCCTTCCCCTCTTTTATCAAAGCCTCCATCTCAAAGCCACGCCACTCCTTTTCAAAAATCAATTAAAGCGGTGAAGAAGTGGCTAAATGAAAGGGATAAAAGCAGCATGCAAGTGTTTGAGACGAGAACCATCATCAAGGTGAGATGACGCTTCAGATTTTCATCAAAATCCCAATCAAGGAAGCGGCTCTTCACTGGAGCGATGACATTAGAGAACGGGAAATTAATACAGGGACGATACCCGTGAGATTTCAATCCAGACATGTCAATCCAAATCTCCAGTCGTCAAGATCAGTGACGTCTGTGATGCTTGTGCCTGAAATAGATCAACAGTTCTCACCTCAAGTGTTTCATATCTGTGTGTTATTTAAACCCCGCTCGTCAAAACGTGGATATAATTCCAGTATTTATTTCTGAATGCAAGCGCCGTTTTTTTTTTTGCACTTGAGCCCGAGTAATTATCTCCTCCGCTGTCGCGTCAACGTTTTCAAATCGGGCGACGGCTCTCTTCAGCGCACTCGTGAAATCGAGAGAACTCTGCGATAAAGGCTCCGCTGTGTTTTGAGGAGTTATGGAGACGCGTGCGGCTCAGCTGGTGCTGCCAGAATTGTTCCGAGCAGCTGGTGCCGTCCACGGGCAAAAGCGAAACCATTACTTAAAGGCATAATACACAGGAGAGAAGTGGCGTTTGACAGATTCATGCTTCCAAATCCAAACAAGATTTATTGGGAAAACGTGGCTCTGCAATGCTGGCAGTGCGAGTGAGCGGTCCTCTTGTGATGCTCCAAAATATATGCTTTGCAAAATTGCTCCACAATCATCTCCAAGAAAAAATATTGTTTTATCGAGTGAAAATTGGAGGTGAGCCTGGGAACGCCATTTTCACCAACGTCTTGCAAATTGTTTCTGAAAAGTTGTGATTTATGTCAAACCACCTATTTGGTGGTGATGGTTTTGGCAGGTAATATAGCTGAACACCCTCACGCATGCGCCTCCATATACTTTCCAAACAAGCTAAAAGGGTTTTTGTTAACCGGTCATGGCGTCCGTTTTTTCGGTGTTACGAGAACACTCAAACTCTGACTCAATGCCTGGAGCTTAAAGTGATCATTTCAACTTCACAAATGTTCTACTCAACCATCATGTGAACTAAGGGTTGGGATTATTTACAGAGTAATCTTTTTATTTTTAGAGTTATAGACAAAAATGTTTGTTCATTTTAATGTAGCGACTGGAGCTCAGTTGTCATCATCTTCGTCCAAAAAGACACTTAAAATAAATACCTTCATACTGTCTTTAACGTCCCTCTTGTATTGAAGCCTCCGCAAGAGGAATTGTCCCGGAAAAACTCAAATAAGTCAATATTTTAAGATTATTTCTAAAGTTTAAAGGATCACAAGCGATATAAACCGGTAAATATCGCGAATGCTTCCAGTGAAGACAGTAGATTGGAGGATTTGTGGAAGCGGTCTTGATATTTACCCGGACTACTTTCTGTTTACTTTCTTTAACGTGATATTTGAGAACCTAAAACTTTTGTATGTTTGTTTTTTCCATATTGTCTTTAACAATGATAAGTGCTTTAAAAATGATAAACAATACACAGTTAAAATATATACTTTAAAATATCGATATAATAGATATTTAAAGAATAAAAATAAGAATTCACAGCAAAATATGGTAAACTCACATTAAAGGTGAACCATTACGCCTAATTAAGGGGGTAATAAACTCCAAAGTAGGTTTGATTTACTCCTAATTCCACTATTTTTTTAGTCATCCTTTGGTGAAGCCGAGTTAAATCACCTGTGTTGACTGTCCTCGTGTGATTTATGCTCAACCCCAGCCTGCAGAAACCAGATGTTCCTTTGCTGGCGGTCGCTATAAATGAAAAGGTTCATTAAAATAAATGACAGTACTTAATATGTGTACGGGGTGAAACGACAAACATTCTCAAGGAGAATTGAACACTGGCTGCTGGGTTCACCCACATCCCCGCATCATTTTATGGCAGGAAATGAGCTCGTCCTCCACCGCTCTCATCTGTCAAGTGGGTCGTTATCGTGACACCAAATGTCTCCTGTCCTGTTTGATACGCAATAAACCTCCAAGTAAAACAAGGCCTGGATACAGGATCTCAGGTAATATGGCCGCCACGTGATGCCGGTGATGTTGAAGAAATGCTTGAATTTTGCTCTAAAGGCGACAAACATTAGCTTGATAACTTAAATCAAACCATAGTTTTAGGACACCTGTTGACTGTATTATTGTTTCTTATTAGCTTAGGGTTAGGCCGCATACATCTTCAGTGTACTTTAAAAACATTCACTGTCTGTTGCGCTTTGCCTTTGTTATTTAATTACGCTAATATAAGAACTTTTACAACTTTTTTAAGAGCACGTCAACAATCTGACGTTGTCGCCCAATTCAGCTTCATCACCACTAGGGATGTGAATTGGCAATAATTTGATGATATATGATACGTATATGTCTCAGTACAGATTGGAATCCAGTAGGATGTTCGGGAAAATAGACTGAATCATTTCACACCTAAAATTCCAGCATAGGTAAGCCTACATTCAACATTACTATTCTAGGTGAATAACTTCATATTCTAGATATCTGACAACCCTTCTGTCAATACACATTGTAACCATGGGGACAGCCGTCTGGTCCAGGTTACTAGACCTTAATCATTTGGACCATTGAGGATTGTCCCATGATAAATTGGAATCAAACATTTGTACAGAATTTGTTCAATTCGCAATTAAAATACTGTCAATTGCAATACGTCCTTGGATAAACTCAAATCTGTTTCCATGGTACAGTGTTAATGTACAGGGAACAACAATATTCAGTAGCAGGATTTCCATCTGTACTAGTACAGATTGGAATTCCAATCTTTACTAGAAGGATCTGAAATCCTACTGGATTCCAATCTGTACTGTGACATATATGTCGTGATACTGTAGTAACAAGTATATATGTGTAGTATTGTCCAGTACTTGACTCTGGTGTTGTAGTATTTACAGACCATATGACTCTTGACAAAAGTCGTAACTGCTTTCATTTGTTTTAAAACCAAAATATGTCCAAACATCAACTTTAAAAGCTGCTGGAATCAACCGTATCATCTCATGCTCAGTCATCGCCCATATCTCGGGGAGGTTTATTTCACCTTTAGCGGTGCAGGAACCTAATGACTGCTGCCATCTAGTGGCCGGAAGTTCAACTTCAACACAAATATTGGCTGGATTAAATAAACAAAAGTTCTAATTGCATTTATTTATTTAAGTATTGTCTGATACTTCTGACTGACTGTTGTCAAACAAATGTTGTTACTCTCTAATGTATCGGAGTTAAAAGCGATAACAACGTCAAATAATGTTTTAATTTTTTAATTTAATAAGACACAAATTTTTCAGTGATTTCCTGCCTGAAAGCTGCTATCGACATCTGCTCGCTGGTCTCATGTGGATAAAATGGAATCCTATCCTATTTAGTTTGTGAAAAACAAGTCCATAGATTTAACGAAAGTCCTCGGATGGATTTCAACTCGGCAAACATAACCCAGCACTGTGACTACTTTTCCTTAGAGATTGGGGTAACAAACGTTTTGTTTTGGGTATTCCTTAAGGGCAACATGTAGCGTGTATGCGCCATCACAGATGCTTCTACTTATAAATCCAATCCATCTTACTTATTCAGATGAGTGAAATGTCAATGTCCGGTAAGATCGGTTTATAATAGCAACTGTAATTGATCATTTGACTCAGTCCGTCCCCCAGGAAAAGTCCTGACAAAACAAAGGATCACTGACTCAGAGGCTGTCAGGAAGGTAGACGTGTTTGTTGGGAAAAGCTCAAGGTGTTTTACAGCCTCTTCTGATCCAGATTCAGGGCACCTCTCTGAGGCCCGGCATGGGTCCGGGCACCCCCCCCCTCCGATGACAAAGACCGTCAGAAGCACGGCAGGCTCGAGCGAGCGATCTGACAAGAAATATCAGCCTGAGAAACTCAATCATGTCTCCCTGAGGACGGGAAGTGAGGACACGATGATGAAAGTTGGCAATAAAGCTAAAAAAAAAAAAGTGAAAAGAGAGAGAGTGAGAAGGGGACTGAGACATAAAATGGAGAAGACAAAGTGAGACGGCAGGGAAGGAGGGACGGTGGGAAAGAATGAATGGGGTCACTATATCAGCACATGAACCGCCCCCGGCGACCACTCTTTAAATGTCTAAAAATGTTGGAGCACCCTTGAAGCAGATGAGTTCGGGATTCAAATTAAGTCCAACTTGGGGTGAAGCAGGGATACGAAAAGAAAACAAGCGAGTTTTATCAACTCCTTAACTGTGATGTTGGAAATATTGGAAAACAATAGTGTTCGAATGTACTGCCTGTTTATTTACCTCATTACCTGTTTATTTCTACCAGCTTGTTCAAGTAGCAGATTTCATAACACAAATAAACTGTTTATCACAAATCATTAAAGAAAACAGACTGAAGGCTTAAATACAGGATTCGCTCAATCTCTCATTTTCAACTATAATTTACTGTGAAATGTCTTCTTTTTTTGCTCAAACTGAAGGTTCCAACATGAGGGGGTCAGGACTGTGTAGAGTCCTCCACAATCTGCTTTTTTCTATCACAGGGTCAGTTTACAACATTAGTCATATCCCATGATGCCCGCCTTCCATGAAACTCAATGTTTGTCTTCTTGCTGATACCTTCATTTCCAACGTTCCTTCTCCTTGTATTCTCTCACTCGTCTTCCCTCTCTAACTCTGCCTTTTATATCGCAACCGCAGGTTTAAGCTACTTTCCATTAGGGGTGTGAGAAAATATCGATACACCGATACATTAAAATATTTATTTTATTATACTTTCAAAACAACACGTTTTATTTTTTTTATAACTGTTATTTTAGGATAACTGTTTAAATAAGGTTACATATCCAAATACTCACAGTATTCATTTTGTGTTGCTATTAAACCTTTGGTCGACGTAGAAGCGAAAAAGAAAAGTGAAATACCGTGAGATCCTGGCGATTACTGAGGACGAGAGGATACAGTGACTCCAGCAGCTTTTAAAGCTGATGTTTGGACATATTTGGGTTTGAAAACAAATGAAAGTGTTTAACACTTCGTCAAGAGTCATGTGGTCTGTAAATTCTGCAACACCAGAGTCAAGTAATCGACAATACTATAAATACATTTTGAATATGCAATCACAAAGTATCCTAACGTTGCATCCTTATCATGATACGTATGACATCGCCACATCACTGCGAATACACATCCTTACTTTCCACTTGATATTGTATATTGTTCCTGATACTTTGATTGCATTAAGTGTGAATTCAGATTATTAACCTGACAAAGGGAAAAAAAACATTTGGATAGTTTCAAAATGCTTATAAAATTATATGTTACACGACTGACTGTTCCTGGATAAAATAAAAAAGTTTAAGCTCAGGATAATTAAAGGTCCCTTTCAACTGAAGTATATGCATTTAAAAACATCATTACATTTTTAAATATTCATATAAATAGAGTAACTTGTATTGTGAAGTAGTTAAAAGAAGAATCAAATAATCTAACTAAAAAACAAAATGGAATACTGCAGCTAATGCTAACTGCTAACAACTGGAAAACAGCATCTTCAAGTCTTTTCAAACAAACATTCAATTGGTCAGTCTGTTTCAAAAGTCTGTCGCAACATAGACGATTCTCAAAGCTCCATTCAAATGAAATCGGCCAATATGGTTTCCTGCAGAAATAAATGGAACCTTTTTTCCGTAAGCACAGACCTGTGTTTAACTGTCGCACAGCCGGTGCTCAGGAGGCGTTCTGTTCCGGCTGAGAGTGGGTTTGGGACAAAAACGCTGGCAGATGGTGCAGAGCGGCGCCATGAGAGCCGGGAAGTGTGAGAGGAGGACGCGGACCTCACCGTCAATGCAAGAGTCAGCGGTGACAGAACACAATCACCGGACTCTGTACGACAGGAGCGGCTCACGCTGATCAAGGTTAAACAGAAAAGTGGGGAAATGGCTGGATTATAATGAGAAGTGACCAGCAGGGGGTACGAATATGTCCGACCCATTGACGAGCGAGACGTCCAGCCGTGAAGAGATGTACCTCTGGACACTAAACTGACTCTCTAGCTCTTAATACGGTGCTTTTATGAATGGAAGAAGAATTAATTTCCACAAAGATCGATGTAACTTTCTGTTTAAGCTGTTCTCTCTCTTTGATGAAACAAAAACTGTTTATTAGGGACAAATAAGGGGGACACCCTGGAAAGGTTGCTGGTAATTTTGAGCTGACAGAGACACTCACTAACTAACAGGTTGAGTTAATAGTCCCGAGGTTTGTTTTTTGTTAAATTTTACACCAGGTTTAAACTACATGTTTAGACATCCGTCTATCTGTAATGATATTTTGAATTAATAATTAATTTAATTAATTAATATTCTCAATGTTTCTCATGAATATGGATATATCTTCCATGTAAAAGTCCCTGGTTAAGGCACCGTATGAACAAAAAAACTAACATATTTTTGTTTAAATATGTAATTTGGGAAAAGAAATTGTGAAAAAAAGTAAATTAAAGTAATATAACTTTTAGTTTGAATATAAATAGCAAAACAAATATATGAAAATTATAAAATAACAATAATCGAAATGGTTATAAATAATACAAACTTTATAGAGTTACTGTTTGGAGACAATTTTTTTTATACTAAATTTTATTATCATTTTTTATTTATTTTTTTATTTAAATTCTATCTAAAACAAAATAAAACTAACAAAATTAATGCCAGCTCTGTGCTTCAGAAAGGATTCAGACGGAAGTGTAAACTCTGTAAAAGTAAAACCTGTGACTTTAAACCAGATTTGATTCTAGTATTTTTGTAAAGTAAAAGCGTCATGTCTTATTGCTAACCTGACAGAGAGATTATGACATTATTTGTCTTGATAACCTAAAGTTTTGGGAGTTAAATCTTTGAGTCTTGGGCTTCATTTGCTCACAACTCACAGCCCACCTCCACCCTGGCCGACATACATCTGTGATGACGCTCCTGGTGTGACAGACGTGATGTATGACAGCTCCTCTCTTACCTCAAGAACTGCTGACAGATGCGTAAAGACGCGAACATGGATTTATAATTTCCCTTCACAACGTAATTGCTTAATCTATAGAAGGAATGTTTAGGGAGCGAGGACGCCTCCAGCTCACGTTTCATTAGCGACACGTCGGCAGACAAAAAAGCATTCCCAGGAAAAATGAATGGAATTGTCTGTCAGGTGACGTTACTTCTCGTTTGTACCGCACACTGATTGGGCCGTCGGGCAAAGGAAAAACCACAGAGATGAACTAACGCAGAAGAAAGATGATGGCCGGCCGGGGCTCTGATTACAGCCCGTGTTTTTATCCGCGATGGCAGCTGGAAGGTTCGCCGCCCAGGGCTCATTTATTTACCAGGAGAACGATTGGATTCTTAGTGGCATCTCATCCTGCTTTCTAGAGGTGCGAGCATCACCGTCACTGCCGTCCAGATGCTCGCCATGCTTTAGACTTAGATGCTTAATAAACGTGAATATTTGCTTTTAAGTTTATACTCAACATGAAGCATGAAGAGGATTAGATAGATAGATAGATAGATAGATAGATAGATAGATAGATAGATAGATAGATAGATAGATAGATAGATAGATAGATAGATAGATAGATAGATAGATAGATAGATAGATAGATAGATAGATAGATAGATAGATAGATAGATAGATAGATAGATAGATAGATAGATAGATAGATAGATAGATAGATAGATAGATAGATAGATAGATAGATAGATAGATAGATAGATAGATAGATAGATAGATAGATAGATAGATAGATAGATAGATAGATAGATAGATAGATAGATGGATAGATGGATAGATGGATAGATGGATAGACGGATAGATGGATAGACGGATAGACTCATAGACGGATAGAAGGATAGAAGGATAGATGGATAGAAGGATAGATGGATAGATGGATAGAAGGATAGAAGGATAGAAGGATAGATGGATAGAAGAATAGAAGGATAGATGGATAGATGGATAGAAGCATAGAAGGATAGACGGATAGACGGATAGCAGATAGAAGGATAGAAGGATAGATGGATAGATGGATAGATGGATAGATGGATAGAAGGATAGAAGGATAGATAGATAGATGATAGAAGGATAGAAGAATAGAAGGATAGATGATAGAAGAATATAAGAATAGATGGATAGATGGATAGATGGATAGAAGGATAGAAGGATAGATGGATAGATGGATAGATGGATAGAAGGATAGAAGGATAGATGGATAGAAGGATAGACGGATAGATGGATAGATAGACAGATACACAGATGGATGGATGGATGGATGGATGGATGGATGGATGGATGGATGGATGGATGGATGGATGGATGGATGGATGGATGGATGGATGGATGGATGGATGGATGGATGGATGGATGGATAGAAGGATAGATAGATAGATGATAGAAGGATAGAAGAATAGAAGGATAGATGATAGAAGAATATAAGAATAGATGGATAGATGGATAGATGGATAGAAGGATAGATGGATAGATGGATAGAAGGATAGATGGATAGAAGGATAGACGGATAGATGGATAGATAGACAGATACACAGATGGATGGATGGATGGATGGATGGATGGATGGATGGATGGATATAATAGAGAAAAAAAATTATATGAAATAAAATGATAAAATAGCAATATTATTTACTTTCTTTGTAATAAAATTACTTTGCCAAAGTATACATTTCCTTAGAAATATGTTCCATTTTCAAATATCATTATCAATACATATAATTTACGTATATATAAAGGTGGGGCATGTGTTCTTAAAGTCCAACAATCGTACAATTGTTTTTTTTATTTTATTTCATTTTTTTATAATAATGTCGCTAGGACCAGTTAAAGATGAATAAACTATTTTGAGAAATATAGTTTTCTGTGTATGAACTTCAATAGTATTTATACGCAAAAGAACATCACCTTATGAATTGTTAAAATGTATTTTTTTGCAATTTGGGTTTTGTGTATTTTGAAAAAAAAAAAAAAAGTTAGGTGTCGTTTATTTCTTTTTCCTACATTGAAAAACTCCTTTCAAATAATTATTATTTCCGATCAAGCTTGTGTTTGTATACCTGGCATATATTTTGAGCAAACAAAACTTATTTTTACTTTACATATTAGTATTTCTTGCTTGACTGGCCTTTATGAAAAAAAAATGAAACAACATCACAATAAAGTGACTCACAGTCGAATTGATGAAATAACTTTTGTTATTGTCTTTTAAATATTCAGTTTCGTTATTGGCTGGTTTTTCCTCCAAACTCTCCAGACAATAGAAGACAAAATAAGTGACACGAACATCTGCTCTCCTGCTGTTTTTCGCCTCGACAGTGTTTATGACGGTAATACTTTCGTCAAATGCTCATTAGGAACAAAAAAAGAAGAATTCCGTGACCAATAGAGACGAATAAAATAAACTATTTGACAGAAACAGAAACATTAAACAGAAAGGTGGAGATTAACGGAGGTCCAATTACAGAGCTGGATTAACCTCAGATTTACTGGGAGAAATACACAACAAGAGCCTCTTTATTCGCTTCGATGAGAGCGTCCCTCGACAACAGGTCGAACCACAACTAGAGGGACTTTAAGGCATGAAAGGAAAAATATATAAATAAAAAAATAAAATATGCAGGTGGACGTGGGTGGCTCTGAACCAGAGGATCAACAGGAAATGCTGAGCTCACATATTTTGTAGCACAGGTGGAGGTTAAACGATAAGATGAACAATATTCAGATACGTACTTTAATTTATTTTAGGTCGATAGATCTAATAGTTACGTTTTTTTAATTGTTTGCTTTAGTTTACAGTTTAGAAGGGATTTTCAGAATGTGAGCTCTTTGGTGCAAAGCTTTGCTTTGTCCTCCTCTTAGGACCAGAGGAGCAATTGTTTAGTCACAGCGCGATGCAAGTTCAACTGGAGTGAATCATGTCCCGTATCATAAATATCCACCAGTCGGCCTCAAGTGGCGAGGCTACGCTCCGATGTAGCAATTACAGTGAGTTTGAATCAAGCTCTTCCCAGCAGCTGACCAACTGGGTGAATGTAATTTTGATTTTAACTTGTTTTCTGACCTGCATGACTCATGAACGCTGAATCCCGAACGGAACACTTGACCCCCACGAGCTGTGAGACCTTGACGACTTCAATCACGTCACTTGATGTATTTCTTCAACGTAGGAATGAGACAAAACTTTACAAATGAACAATGCAAAGGCCTTGTAATCTAGTTTTAACCCTTGTGTTATCTCTGGGTCAAAGTGACCCGGAGGTCTAGAAAAAAAATGTGTTTGTGGAAACCCTTGTGTTCTCTCTTAGTCGAGGTGACCTGGAGGTCTGTAAACAAACGTGTTAGTGGTATCCCTTGTGTTGTCTCCGAGTTGAGGTGACCCGGAGGCCTGGAAACAAATGTGTTTGTGGTATCCCTTGACTCAGAGATAACACAAAAGGTTCAATATTTTATTGCCCTTTTGGCATGATTTGTTGACTGATCGCTACACATTCCGAAAAATGAGCTTCAAGAAGCCCAAAACCATAAGCATGTATGTAATGTATTTTATTGTCTTCTTTAGGGTCGTAGGGGCAGCAGCAAGGAGGCCCAAACTGTCCTACATAAGCTCTTCATGGGGACCACTGGCGTTCCTTAACCATCTGAAAGACGATACCTTCACTTTAAGCTCACCTTTTTCTGGTTATCACCGCCATTGAGTGCAATCTTGATGCACAAGGCTTGTTGGGATACCACTTAGTAACAAGGGATCTGGAAGAAGCTTCAAACCGAAGAAGCTACAGCCATTGAATCTTGTTCCATAACTTTCGAGTATAGGGTCAGCACTGGAGCACAGACTTTGAGGTAAGGACTGGGATTGAGGATGAAGGGAATAAATGGGCCAGTGTCTCACCAGCATGTCCTGGGTCTCCTACTAGTGGGACAGTCCCTGAACACCTCACCAGCAAGATGTCCAGTAGGAATCCTAATCAGAGGCCTAAGCCACCTGGACTGACGGCCATACTTCTCAACCTAAGGAAGAGCCTGGCCAACATCCTGAGAAAAGTATATGTTAATAATCCCCGAAAAAGAAGGAGATATAAAGAAGACCTGAAGCCTTAAAACAAAAACAGACTTTTTTTCCGACCTCATGATTATTAGTTCGACGCAGCTCAAATTCATGGGAATTCCTTCTGCTAAAGCCGGTGTTGATGCAGACTTTCAGGAAGTGGCGTAAAGGAATAAGACAATAAGAAACACCCAAGTCCTCAAACCCTCTCGTGGGAATCTCTAACGAAGATCTGGCTGATGGTGTTTCCTTCTTCGCAACAAAAAAAAGAAGAGAAAATCTAATTTTCCTAATTACCCTGAGAAACAGTATAAATAAAGCTCATCTCAATCGGAGCGTGGTCTCAATTGTTAGCTTGGAAAAAAGGCAACGTAGTCATGCAGCGACTGCGTCTTCATTAATGTACTCTCGAAGGTACAATCCTCCCACCAGTGAACTTAGCAGCCACAAAAACAATTACAGCTGCTTACAAGACCCACATAGCGTCGACTCCGCTCACAATTATTTAAAGATTCCGCTCCCGTCTCCAACTCTCCGTTGCCCAGCCAGGCGGAAAAATCTACAATTCCCTCAATGGGCACAAAAGTTATCGCGAGCTTTAATTAAACTGTAAACTTCCTCAAAGTGTCCTGCGGCGCCTTTAATCTGTTGCTTTGGCGCCATCGGCTATGATATGTTTTTGTGTGACGCCGCTGCTACTCCCCGCCCACCGTCTCTTTGACGTGGACGCTTTCCAACGAGGATGAGCCGCGAGGGGATGTCAAGAGAGTTGATTATGATCGGGCATAATGTTGCCGAGAAGGCCGATTAAGCAACAGCTCATCAGAGCCCAGTCCTCCGGTTCTTCAGCTCAGCCTCATCTTACCAGTGCAACGCATGGATAATAAGATCCATCTATACCAGGTGTTTGCAACATCTACGGGCCAAACTCACTCAGAGCCGTAAACTATGACTGATAAACCGACGCCAGACGGTTATTAGTATTATTTAATTTATTGGGCAAAATCCCCCAAAGAGAAGATTACATTAAAGAGAAAAAAATATTGTTCAAAACCTATAGTGTAGATCAGTTTAAATATTTAAAAATGTTTTTTCTTCTAAAAGTTCAAATCTTTAATCTCCAGAAACATTAACCTTGGATTAAATGTTAACATTATTATTGTTACATAATTATGATTTTCAATGAAAACAATTTTTTTTTTTAGGATTTTGTTTCCTTTTTTTTTCGTTCTCTTTTTGAGTATTTATTTTTCCTCAAAATAATTGTTATAATTGAACATACACTTTGAAGAAAATGTTGCGTTTATCTTATTTTCTTCATTTCAAAGCATAAAGACATGTTTTTTCCTTTTTTTATTGAAAATATTTTGGTCTTTCCTTCCATTATCTTGACAGCATCTTACAACAGTAGCAATTTGAGAATCTGGGGCCCTTGGTTACAGACCCCAGATCTATATCATTAACACAAGACAACCCTCTTACACATCCAATCCAGCAAGAAAATGAAAAATAAAGTGCATGTTGACAGCCAATTTATCTTTAAACTCACCAAGACCACAAAAAGTTATTCACTTTAACCAATTTGTGCCGCCTTTATGTACTTTTCAGCCCGGGAGGAGCGCTAGTATATTGAGTTTCTCAGACGCCACCGGAACTAGAGACAATATCCTTTTCATCTGTAGCACTGCATCGACTTTGGCTACACCTTGTGAGGGTCCCAATTACCACAGGAAAAGTGGCTTTGCTCACGGGCGAGGGAGAGCTGTTACATTGAGTTCCCGTCTCTCACTTTGGAAAGTAAAAACAGTTCCTCCTGTGGGCCAGAATCATCATCACAAGTTCCTTTTTAACCTGTTATTGTGACTTCAAACACCTGCCAGAGGGCGGTGGGTCGCCCCCAAATAACAGTCACGATAGACCTAGATCAACATCATCAACAAGAGGACTTCATACTCTTATCTCAGCTCATATCTTCTGGGTTTTAAAAAGTCTTGCTTTTGCAGATTTTGACTTTTTGTTTTTTAGAGATGGGGCTGATTCCACCGCTTCCTTTGAATATTTAAATCAAAGCATCAGCCACAACAATCTCAGGTAATGAGACTCTGTAGGAGGTGATGTTTGTATCAACAGAACAATATATTGCACATTTGCATCTGAAGGAAGTCATTTATTCCTTTTTTTTTCCTTATGAAACATGGGAAATATTTTCTCTATCTCGAGCTACATCACTTGAAAAGGTGCATATGAGCAAATATTAAGATACAATCCAATGTGACATTAAGTGTAACTTAACTCAACGAAACTTCATCAGTTGCAGCAACAACTTGACGGTGTTCAAACCCCCCCCAAAAAAACTTCTTCAGCCCTTTCTGTCAAAACGAATGCAACATATTGGCAACACCTTCTGCCATCAATTAGCCAGTACGGGCGACTTGTAGCTGAAAAGCCTCCTTCAGTGACGTCTTGGGCAAACGCTCCAAGACCTTTAAGATTTGCACATTGAACAGTGGTAGCCCAAAACCAGCTGTCTGGCCCACTCGCTCAATCATCGGGCCAGATGTGCGACTAATTGCCATGGCAAGCGTGGTATCTCAACACCCAGCCATTACAGCCTCCAGCGTGGGGGAGATTTATGAAGCATGTGTTGAGATGTGTGCGTCTGTGCGAGCGCCACTCACGCGTCACTTTTAATTAGTGAGCGAGCTTTCCAAACTATCTTAATTTACACGGACGTAAATATCAGAATAATTAGGATTCCGTACATCAGTTCCTTCGGTTTTCACGGTGTCTAATGGCATGTGGGAGAAAAACTTTCGACCTGTTGTTGACCTCCTTGACTCTTATCATACCACCTACCTCAGAGATGAACATTTCGATTTCAAATGCTTCTATAATTGATGCTAATGTTTCATCACATCATAGAAGTTAATCTTTTATTGATACACTAAAGGCTGTAGATCATGGGAGGGAAGCAGCAGTGGAAAGTGAACCTTGAATTTTTTTTATTTCATCTAGAGTTACATTGTTTTTCAAACATAACTTTCAGCAAGATGTTAAAAATATTAAAAAGGTCTTTTGAAATAAGACGTAGAAATTGTATTTAAGTGGATTTGAGCTTTCCTGAGCAAGTTTTTGCCAAAACATTTTGAATGATATAACTGTATATAATACTAGCTTAGTTTTGAATGAATACATTCTAAGGCAAATTTGTTTTGTTTTCCATATTTTAAAGTATTCTATCCACTCTCAAAAATGACATTGAAAGCAGTGAAAAAGAATCATGTTACGTCCATGGTTGTTGTACAATTATATTATTGATATACGAATATTGAAAATGTAAATTAAAATAGATGCAGGAGGGATAAGATAAAGAACAATAAATCATTGTTGTGTATTTGAGGCCATGGCACAACTAAACTTTTTTTCCCCATCATAGTTATTGCTCTTCAGGCTTTCTTCCTTTTGGCTTGACGGTCAACACTCACGATATATAATGTTGCCCCTTAAGTAGTTTGATGGACAAGACGCTGTGAAGACGGTTGGTCTTGGATCAAAATCAGCTGAAAGGTCAATAAACTGACTTGTACTTTATGTATGGCTGGAAGTTATGTCTGTTGCTGAATACTCAAAATGTCTTCAGAGACGAATATGAGAGTATCTTCTATAAACATGGCATCAATATTTGTATTTGTGCCGAAAAAGTTTAACGAGTTTATTGTTAAAGTTGTTTTTATGCTAGGCTAGGTACTAGGCTAGGTGCTAGCCTAGTCCTGTTACTTCATGTTTTTAAGTGTGTAATTTTGGACGAAGGTGAAGAGGAAGAAACTAATCTCCAGTCGCTACATTAAAATGAACAAAATCTTTTGTCTTTAACTAAAAAATAAACAGATTACTCTGAAAATAATCCCAACCCTTAGTCGAGAGAGTAAGTAGAAAATGAGGTTGCATTTTGGGTGAACTATCACTAAAAGAGTGAAAATCCAGATTGAATTACATTTGCACACTACCTCTTGTGTATTGACCTATTCCAAGCAGCTGGCAGTGGCTTCCAAAAACAACATTTTCCATCTTCATATATTCACAATGTGTCGCTGAAACGGTTAATTCCTGTAGTTCCGGTGAAACTCCCCGTTCGACCGACCAGTGAGAGGTGGGAGGTCACAATCGCCCCTGTTGGTCTCCGCGGCACCAGCTGTGAAGTGATCACACGGCAATCTGACCCCGGAGGAGTTGCCATGATTTGTGTCTTGTGAAAAACAGCAGGTGGCGACCCCTAAATCACCTCCCGGGTGGCGTCGTCCTCTCACCTTGACAGGCCTCATGCTGAGCCCTCGGTCTCTAGGCTTCTGTGCGTTTTTTGCAGGATGGACGGTCGGACACTCATTTCTGCTGATTAGCATCAGCGCCAGCGATTACGGTCGCCCGATTGGCCAGAGTCGGCTGCTCTTGAGCAAGTGGATGCAGAGAAAGGCATTACCGCCTCTCCATAAATCTCCTCTTATGACGGCGCTGCTGTAAGCAATTGTGGTTAATCCATCAGGGAAATAGCCTTCTCTGCCTCCACTATTGCATTTTTTAATTATTGAGACTGCCAGCTTTGATAACGATGTCTTATCTGTCATGTAGGTATGGATCGTTTTGTGGGTGACTGAGCCAAGATTGTGCTGCAAACAAGTTGGCAGGTGGAATGAGTTAGGAGGAGGGGAAACCCAATTTGTCAACAGGGACGGCGCTGGTGTTCGCACATTCATCACATTGCAGTAGATTATACTAATCTAACATGATTTTTCCATGTTGTCACAGACATAATAACTGGAGATAAGACGGCATTTGCAACTGACACTGAGAGCTCCACAATGGAAATAGCTTGAGAGGAGAAGCTTATGGTGGTCTATATATTAATCAAAGCGACATGTGGGTTCATCTAATTGCGACGGGAAGATATCCCTCTAGCCCGGCGCCGACAGCTTGACAACGACACCTCAGGTCTTGAGGGGAGACACCATGTGTTCCAGGATGATGGTTAGACTTTCTTCGGCTCTTTAGCTTGAACTCATCGTCACAATAACAAAGGACTTGCTCCAGAGAATCTATTGTTTGTTTTTTTTTCAATAGCCCTACTCTACTCCACTCTACTTGTGTTGCATTTGAAGCTCAGTATGTTCAAACTTAACGTGGCTTGACTGATGGCCATGGATAAGTCAAAGAGTGATGACTAAGAGAGACTCCCAACACAAAAAACTAACCTGGCATTTAAAAACGAAAACAATGCACAAAGTACAAGCGCAATATTATGACGGCCCGTGAGTAGGTAGCAGGGCCGGTGAAAACAGGGTAGTGGAAAACCCGCTGTAATGATTTTTCCTTTATTTTTCCCCCAGATTCCCTTTTCTGCTCTTAAAGGTTGTAGAATGACGCAATTTTATCATCTTGTCAAATGTAAAGTCTGCACCAAAGTATTTGAAAAAATGCCTGAAAGGTTGGCTCAGACTGAAAGTAGATTAATGTCCATATGGTTACCTAGAGGGATTAATAAAGTCTATCTAATGTAATCTAATAAATATACTAATGATTAGGTTAAGATAAGGGAATGAGATGATTGACTTTCATAACAAGTGGTTCAAAGGCGAGTCAGCTGGACTGGGAAGAGTTCTAGGAAGATGTTTCACCTCTTATCCGAAAGGCTTCTTCAGTTCCAAATGAACTGGAACCAATCAGATGAGAGGCGTGACCTGGATGAATGAGAACCTTTGAACAGCTTTCACACCATTAAAAAACTTCTTTTTATTCGGCCAACAACAGATTTTGGCCCCTTTTTCCCATTAAGTTTGATAACCTTAGTCTATTTATTGTTCTTTTTTATCTTGTTGGCTAGAGCTAGCTAACCACACCTTACACCTGCGATGTTATATTCACTTGGAAACCAACAAATTACTCAGTTTTCTGTGTTGAATCATTTTTTTTAATAGTAAAACTGTGATAGACAACCTGTTATCAAATTGCCAATTGTGGTGAAACTAAACTGAGAACCGGAGTTTTGTGGTGTTATAATTTTTCTGAGCCTTTTTATTTATTTATTTTTTACTTTATTGGCCTATTGCAGAGTCATCGTATCAAAAACAAAACTGAGGGTCCCCCTCCGCTGACCCAAACTGTATGGGCAGATTCGTAAGAGCCCCTGTAGGTCTGTCAGTGATCGAAGAAACAAATGAATACATTTTATTATTTATTATTATGGGCTGATATCTTAAACCGTCACCAGAGAAAAGTGCTCAACCTGATGTGTTCAGTGTGGTGCCTCTTCTCAGTCTTCATTTGAAGTTAAATACAGGGTGTAGCTGTGGCAGGTGTATTGAACGGGTCGGAGTGGATGACAGAAAAGATTCAGGGTGAAATGTTGATTGATGAAATGTGTATTTTTTCCTGCTCCGTTTTTTTTATAGTTGCTTGAGAATCAAACTACTTGAGAAGCAAAATATTATTAGGAAAAATGATTGATTTGCTCCCCGGCAGGGTATTTTTTGCTGATCACTGGTAAGGATGGGTAACAAAGCAAAAGGCGGCTGAAGACCACAGACAACGACAAGACACAGACAAATTGTTGTCGCCTAGCACTGTTTAACATACACAACGATCTGTCGTTCCCCAAAAACTCGCACTTCATCCGACCCAGCTTATCTCATGACACCTTCACTGACCTGCGAAAAACCCTGAACCTCAACAATACAAAATAAAGTCATCTTGTGTTCGGTATATACAAAAGCTGTTTGTTGCTTCATGTTTGTCTCATTTTTGTAATTTAATATTTTGTATATTTTGTTGTGAAAAGGTTTAAATCAAACCCACAAAAAGTGTTTCCAGATACTGTATCTGAAATTCCGCACTTTGGGTCGAAAGGAAAGGTTAAACTGAGTAGCTTCACTGCCTTCTGGCCATGAATAAATCACAACAGTCAGCATCAATCAAG
This sequence comes from Callionymus lyra, assembly GCF_982586985.1. Classification (NCBI taxonomy): domain Eukaryota; kingdom Metazoa; phylum Chordata; class Actinopteri; order Syngnathiformes; family Callionymidae; genus Callionymus; species Callionymus lyra. Next base: position 8,833,819 of record NC_141821.1, read on the forward strand.
GCAACATCAGAACAGTGCATGGAAATCACTTCTTCCACCGATAGAAAATAGGACTTATTCAGGGTTATCTTTGTGGATCAAAGGACAGACTGCATTGTGCTTCGATTTTGGAAATTGCACCGGGCACCATCTGTTTTGTGGTTATTCAGTTCCAACTTTTGAACTAAAATTGAGATTTGACCTTTATTAACACACATACACAAAAGATTATATTCAAACAACTCTACAAAACATTAAATGAGCTGTCCTGTCTGCTGTTATTACAAAACTCTGCAGTGAGAATTCTGAGCCGCTCTAGTAGAAGAACTCACATTTCTCAGATCCTTAAAACTCTTCACTGGCTGCCAGTTTCTTTCAGGCCAGAGGAGAGAAATCCTTCCAGACTGTTGCTCCTAAGCTTTGGAACGACCTCTGTGTTTGATGATCTACTGACTCCTTCAAGAAACATTTGTATTTGTGCTTTTTCTTTCTGCTTTGTTTGTTGTCGTGACCTTCTAGCTTTTAATTTGTTTGTATTATAACTGTGTATTGTTCTGTTGTTGAGGCGCGTTGTGACCCTGGTCTGTGAAAATAAAAATGGACTTACTTATTTCAGTTTAAGATGTGCAGATCAAGACAGTCATGATGTAAGATGTTGTGTTTTTATTTATGAAGGTGAAGACTTGAGGGGAAAGTACAGATCAGATTGTGTCTCCGGTCCATCAGTTTCAGAAGTGAGACACCTGATCAGATGTTTTTCTTTGTTCCCGGGCCGCTGCTCTGTTGATGTGAGACAGAAGGTGAATGTTCTGCCGTGGGTCTCTTTGAATGAGCGGTTTCCTAACAGCCATAAAAAGCTCAAAAATCCTCAGCGTAGAGAAAACAAAGCAGGCTTTTGTTCTGTCTGCGTTCACAACAGCCGTGTGATGTCAGACCTGAAGACGGAACAAATTCTTCTGTGACTTGATTATGAGAGAAACAACAAACTGTGTCAGATGCAAAATATTCACCGAGCACGGAAAACAAAAACACTTCTGTTTGATTTCCACACCAGCGAGAGGAAGTAACCAGGGAGGGACAACTTTACGTGATGGAAGGATTGGTGTCAATTCTCCTTGATGATTTAGGAGCGGAAGGAAATGCATCATTCATTCATCGGTGCTGCAGAGGGAATCATAATGTCTGTTTGATCGTCTGTATTTACGGCTTCAGGAGGAACTAAACACGAGAATCAATCTATGTTTTTTAAGGCGATAATTTGCCTTGCAGACTTCCTCTCTTTCTACCGCGAATTGCCATTGATGAGTTGAGTTTTGTTTGTTCTTTAGTCAAGACAACAAAAGTCAAAAATTGTTTTGCTAACGTTCCCAAACAGCATGAAAACGACTAGGAAATGAGCAAGAATATTGACCTCTGAAAGGTATTAATGGGGGAGAGAAACTAGGAGGTTCAAGGGATAGAGGGCAGTCGACAATGGTAAAATTTCAAAGACGCAATACATCGAGATACGGTAGGAACAAGTATATATTTGTAATATTGTTGAGTACTTGACTCTGGTGTTACAGAATTTACAGACCACATGAAGCTTGAAGAAGTCATAACTGCTTTCATTTGTTTTCAAACCTAAATATGTCCAAACATCAGCTTAAAAAGCTTCTGGAGTCACTGTATCCTCTCGTCCTCAGTATGGTATCTGGGGAGTTAATTTTAACTTTAGCTGTGGTGGACATAATGACTGTTGACGGTGGCCTGAAGTTTTATTGCAAAACAGAAATGAACAGACAACCGATTCTTTGTTGATATAATGTGGTGGAATATTAATACTGTATTGTGAAAATAAATTGCTGTATCAATGTTGTAAGGGTGTTTAAATGGAGGAGGAAGACCCCAATGAAAATCAAAATGGGTCACATTGCAGTCAAATTTATACCATATAAATTTACAATTGGAAACAATATCTTTTAAGTATTGAAATACTTTCAGAAAAGTGATAGGACTGTTATATTTTGATTGATTCTTAAGAATTCCAAGCACAGTTTTAAAGTTAAATTACTGTCAAAATCAGATTTATTTTCAAATCCTTTCATTTATAACCAAGATCTGCTTTTGAAATCGTTTCTCAAAAGAAGCAGCTCTGTCAGTAAGTTTAACAAAAGCAGAACTGCTGCAGTTCCATTTGCACCTTGTCTGGTGTTCCATGATGCATAGAAAAACCCAACATCTGTGAGGCAGGTTCGTGTGGACCACACAGTCCCTTCAAGGAGCAGCTATCGTCGTCTGACTTCAGGGTTTCCTCTCTTCAGGGGAGGAAACGAGATGGTAAAACTGCAGCTCCGGTGCTCACTGAACTAAGACCTTCAAACGTTTCATATCAGCCAGGAAGGATTACAGGTGGAAGAATCCTGGAACCATGGAGGGCGAGAGATTGAATACGAGGAAGTGGATTTAAATGTTAAATATTATAAGAAACCTTTAATCTGGTCATGATGTGATAATTCTGGATCAGTGTCACATCTTTCAGGAACAGTATTTTTATGAATATATAATGACTGGATTATTGACTTTTATATCAATGTAGTTCAAATAAATCTTGTTTTTAAAATGTGTGTTCTACAAGGGAAGGTTAGATTAAAAAAAAAACTATTCAAATTTGTACTTATTTGTTATTATTTATCAGCTTTGACTCTTGTATACAACAAAACAAATAGCATCAAATGTTTTTTTTTTTTTCATGGATCTTTTCAATTCTATAAATGATTTAAAATTTGTATAAACTGAGAAATACACAATATTACAATTTTATTGTATGAATTATTCATCTCTCTCTCTCTCTACATCATTTTATTTTAGTTTATTTTTTTTACTGAAAAATATATATTCTTATTGACATTATTTTTTTTTGTACATCTTTTTTTCTGTTTTTAAATGTACTTTACAAAAGTAATTATATTACAATTATTTTTAAATGTTTTCCTTTGATCTTTTATGTTGTTGATATTTAAACTAAATGTAGATCATGAACATTGAATGTACATATATAATGTATTCCTACTTACTGATTTTTTTAAATGATTGTTATGATATTAGCATCTCCCATGTTATCTATCATTTAAGAGGATTTCATGTATGGAATATAGCGTTTTCCTTTTTTTAAAATCCTTAAATCTTAACCTTTAATTGGCAGATTTTTTTCAATCAAGTGTGTATTTCCTTTGTTTCAGTATCGAAGGATTGAATATTTAAGAAAACAAGTTATATTAAAGAACATGACAGTAGGTCCATCATTTAGGAAATAATGTTCTAAACCCCACGGAACGAACAAATTAAATGGATCCTGCAGTGAATTGTAACTTTATAATGGAAACCGTTGACCGCATGGTTTCAAATAAAAAGACTGATAAGATTCGTAGTCGGCAGAATAAAACCTGTCCAAGAATGTGAGGTAGAATGATTCGACTAGAACTTCTCTCCAAATAAAGAGTCCTGTCGAAGAATCATTTTATTCCTCAAACCTTAAAAAAAAAAAAGGCGATATTTTCTTATCGGCGCTGAACACCAGTTGCTCTTTAAAAGCTTCACTCTCGGTAAACGGCACATATTAGTTGTTAATGTTGCTCATTTGCAGGACAACAACTCCCTGAATAATGTAGCAGTTTTTTATTAGGCTGGACCGTCCACACACTCGCATGTTCCTGACAGGCTTTAAGAAAAGAATGAAGCCTAAAAGAAACTGACATTTTCCGTTTTCATGGCTCAGCAGTTTTATTGTTGTACACAGTACTTTTGTGTTTTACCCTTTTCTGTGTATTTTTTGACTATTTTCGGGGAAAAGAAAATTTACTGCATATGAGCCGACAAACAAAACTTTAATTGAATAAAGTTTGATAGACGATGTGTTTTTTTAACCATCATGCATTGTGTTTTTGCCAGTCGCCTCTTCTTCTATTTTTGTCTTCGTCTATCGAATTAACTGAGAATTAAAAAGACAGAACTGAACTTACTACTCAATTGAGCACTGTTATCCAGTTTATAAATATTTCCCCTTCTTATTAATAAAAACTAGCGGTCCTATTTTAGCTCGCAAGCAAATGGCCCTTTTAACTCCTGTTTTCCAATTGATTGTTATATTCAAATTTTCATTAAAAACTAGCTTGATAATTTTAGCTAGCATGCTTAGTATTCAATTGACAACTGTTGTCCCGTTTATAATTATTTTCCCCTTCTTATTAATAAAAACTAGCGCTCCTATTTTAGCTCGCAATCACATTGCTCTGTTAACTCCTGTTTTCCTGTTGATTATTATTTTCACATTTTCATTAAAAACTAGCGTTCTAATTTTAGCAAGCATGCTAAAAATTGACTACCATTGTCGTGTTCATTATAATTTTTTTCTAGTTTTCATTTAAATCTACCATTCTTATTTTCTCTTTGTTATTGAAATCTGATTTTAATTACATTTTCAGCTAGCATGCTAACTGATTTATTGACTCCTGTTGATTAATATTCTTACTCAAAACTACTGGTTTATTTCTAGCTAGCATTCTAACAGACACTACGAAAAAAAAGGTGACCCCTTAAATATCTGTGTATCAGTCTATTACTGGTTATTTAACATAAAAATGTATAAAAAAAAACCTAAAATCTATTAGTATGTTCTGGTTTAAACAATTCCCAACGACCCCCATTGGTATTGTTACCCATGATTGTTTTTTTTGTATACTTATGTGTACCAAGCAATAGTGTCATTCATGACCTGGGTCATCCGAGGATAATGATGACTTTTGTGTCCAGGTTTAGAGTCAGACTTTGTTTTTATTGACCCTGACATTCACCAGATATGAGCTTTGCAACTCAAATTAACTGTTAGTCAACTAAAGCAGCTGTTTTGTCACAAACTGGAAAGGGTAAACAAACGTTAACCTGCGTATATTTTTATGATATGCTGTAAAAACGGGACGTAACATGCTTCTTTACGAGCAATAAAAGCAGAGGCTGCATTTCAATGTGAAATAAAACCGAATCTAATGAAGTGCTGAATGAATAACATCATGACACACACACACACACACACAGGTCTCATTGCCTCATTGTTGAATCAAACAATACTTGCGGAGAATCATAAACAACCAAAGTGTGATGAAAACCGGGAGTTTGCTAACAAGCGCTGGAGGAAAATTGGTGTTTATTTAAAAGACGGAAATACCCACTCTTAGATTTATGTGTGTGTCAGCATTCTGCGTTAATCACAGAAGAGGAAAGTTTTAATGAGGCTACTCACGAGCGCGTCAGCACCTGTGCGCCCAGATAGAAAATGAACGTGTGAGTCAGAGAGAATGGGTAATGGAGGAAGCGGTGTAGCATCGTAGGTGTAGGATGAATCGGAATGCAAATGAAGGCATCCAGGCTAATAAGTTACGCCGAAGTGTTGTTGTGTTGCATGACTTCGGAATGAAATTAAATGGGTTATCCTGGCCTGACGCTGACTGTTTGCGAGCGCCGCGAGGCTCGGCTAAAGTGCAGTTTGGCATTTCAAAACGGGGCCTGCAGGGGGCCCCTCATCAGGAACAAAAAAAGATTCAAAACAAACAAGCTGAAATTATCATACTCTCAGGCTCTGACTGGGCTAATTTGTGTTTATTAGCTACAATGCTAACAGCCACTGGCTCTGGCTCAAGAACTTTCATTTGTAATTTTGGAAAACCTGCCAACTTGAAAGGTATATTTTGTGCTACTTTGTCTACTTTAGGGACCCCAATACAGAGGAAAAATAGGGATAAATGGATTAAAATAATCATTTGGTTGATCTTATTTGAGTTATTCTTGTTATTTGGCTGGGTTCAAAGTGCTTTTCAACTGGAAATAATCTTATTTTTAAACTGTCCTTCTACCCCCTGACTATTTTGCTTGTTTGATTTCTTGTATTAAAACTTCTGTGTGATAGTGATTTACATTTGAAATCCTGTATACGCACAATAAACACATGTGTGAATACAGTCGTTGTACACAACCCTGAAGACGGTGATAAAACTTACATGATGAGTGATGATGTACAAGTGGTGTATCTTCGATGCACATTTCAATAAATTTCACAAGCCAACCCAAGTAAAGTGAGAGAAAAGCTTGGGACAAGGTGATAAGAATCTCTCCATGAACCAATCAGCACCCGGGATGGTGGTCGATACTCATCATCCCGCATTAAAGTGTAAAAATGAACACTGTATAGACATATTTCCAGTATCTGAATATGTTAAAACAAGTCATAGTTCATCAATCAGGTATTATAGGACAATTCTTACTCCTAAACGTTTACTTTTACTTCAGTGTGAATACTGTAGCACAGCAGTTATTTCCATTGTGAGTCGCTGAATCCAACTGAACTGTGTCACTTTTTGTCATCTCTGTCGGGAAACATTCAGCCTCCAGAATATATGTCCTGGTGGGAAATGTGATATTACTCTCCTCACCTTGTCACTCTTATACACCTGGGTCTTTTTTTTTTCCCCTTCTGGGAATTTGTAGAAACAGCTGATGTTTGAGCCACAATAATTGGCCCCTCGGTGCTGAGAATCAGCATTCTGCTCCAATACAGAGAGCGCTGACGGATGCAGCCTGATTAGGCCAACAGAACCTCCCCATCAAAGCCTCTGGGTCACGGAAAATACCAACAATCTTCCCCAGAAATGTACCATTAATCATGTCTACTCCTACGTGAAGCAAAATCTGCGAAAAGTTCTCATTTTTCCCAGTCATATGTTATTATTTTGACATGTACATAAGTGAACTATTACAAACCTGTTTTCCTACTACACGCATGTATTGCTTCCTATTGATCAGACTAAGTAAATAGTCTTTTAAAAGACCAATTAAACTGAGGATAATATAATAATCAAAACATTTTCATGACACACTTCAGATTTTTTTTCTCCTTATGCTTAGTGTATTACTATATTAAAGCCTTTGATCAATATTCTCAGTGAGTATATTTCATGCAAGGAAGGTTTAAATTACTTAAAATGTCGCTCTAAAAAAATAGAAAAATATATTTATTAAACAACGTGAAATTCCCCAATTATGAGGATCATGGACTACAATCCCTGAAGACTACATTTCATATGGAATACAAAATAATATCCTTAATTAATCTAATATACAGCAATTCTTCCAATAAAAAATATTGTAGGGAAAACATACTTTTAGAGCTGTAGTCAGACAGATGTTATCGCAATCTCCTTAATACTTTATTGATGTGGGAAGTGCGTCGACTCTCTAGGCTTTTAGCAGATACGAGAACACTGACCTACAAGCAGTTTGGCTGAATCATCTAAATTACTCGTCTACTTCATAATTACCATCATTCACCGCTTAATAAAAGTCAATGTTAGCCGCCGTGAAGGGTTGATGGAGTAAGCATCTTCGTAGGTTCTTGGACGGCTCCCACCAGAGTAGTTAGCGTGGAACAAATAGCCATTTTTACACACTACATCACTCTCACCAGGCCACTAAATCCCATAGACCAATCACACTCTATAAAAGCCGCAAAAAGACAACACGGCTCCAAAAAGGTCTACTCCAGAGGTAAAATAATGATTCCAAAAGACACCAGAAGTGGATTTTAAGAGGCCGTATACGTCGGAAGTAAAGCTACAAAGTCCTGTAAAAGGTTACATTTTCATCCCCAAAAAGCTGGCAGTAGCAACTCCTGCTTGACTTTATTGTTACCGAACTTTAAAGGTTCATGCTTTTGTGGTCACAAGTTTTATATTGATGATCTCAACTGTGCTTTCCCTCGACTAGTACACAACTATAGTTTACTACTGTGCAGGTGCATCATATTAGTAAATAAAAACATTCACTAGTACTTCTAGCCATATTTACTTGAAAATAAGGGTGCCTGGGAAAAGTTAAGTCTGACTTCCCATTGGCTCTTGAGAATACTGGATTATGACAATAATTCTTCCTCAATATGTGCATTAGATCAACCACTACTACTAGTAAGATGTTGAGTCCCTCTTATACCAGTAGTATTACAAAACAAGTATATATATAAGCACAACTATCTTCACTACTAGTATTACTGGTAAACAAAACCTTATTACTGTTACTCTTACTAGTTTACCGGTGTGCAATATAATTACTGTAACTCCTAATTGGGATATTGTTTGATAGAATAAATTTTTTGTTACTAGTACAACTTGTAACATGTTTAACTTCACTAGTAATACAAGTAGACAAGAAGAGTTTACAATTAATATTAGTTATTTTAAACTCCACTAATATTACTGTTCAATATACAACTATTACTGTTACCCTTACTAGTTTGCTAGTGCGCGAATATACTTAACTACTGATAAGAAAGTGTCTAGCAGAAGTCAATTATGTGTTACTAGTAAACTTAAAAACAATATTAGTAAAGATTTAAAGTTCTACGAATAAAACAATCGTTTTTGTACTAGTTAAGTTAAAAGTGTCACTAGTACTATGTGTAGACCCATTGCAAGGAGCAATAGTAGTTATACTAGTAGGCCTTACAATAACTACTAGTGAAACTTTTTTATTTAAACATATTTTGTATACTAGTAACGGTACTCCAGCACTAATTTACCATATTTGTACCGGAAAATATTACTACTAGTGGAGCTAAAAGATGGTTGACATTATATTCAGGACCAACCCGATTTCCATATGCTGATCCTTAACTACTGAAGTATATTTGCTATTTTCGTACACACTGATGTGTACTACAGTATTTCAGTGGTTCGATCAGATGGACAATATCGACATACCTGCTCGATAATGCAATAACAATTTTCCTCGCCTGACCTTTGCTGCGCACTTGAAGACGTCTGATAAACGATGGAGGTGGAAAAACCAGGCGATCCCTGCGTCAGATTCACGGTTCGCGAAATGTCACCGTTTACCACATCCATGAAGCCGATTGGACGTCTCCCTCGTCTCATCACAATCAAAAAGCCATCAGCGCTCCCTCCAACAACTGGACCTACTCAATTTCCAATATGACATGGGTGGTCACGATGTCATAGCTAATTGCTCTATAATTCCCAACACATATTGAGTTTAAATCTCCCAAAGGGGAAAAGTAACCTCATGTCACCGGGATTCGCATTAGAAGCGCTCCATTGAATCATCGTGAATGGATCTTTGGATGTGGAAAAAAGGGGGGGATTCATCAAAAGGTCAAGCTGTTAAGCCTCTTCCTGCTTCCAAAGTTAAGCGACTCATAATGACACCTCTCAGGAAAGAATCCACCCCATCGCGCGCTCACGCCCCACCGCCCTCCACATACGGGAGCAATTAATTAGCGAAGGAAACGGGCGGATTCATTGATACGCTGTCAGTCTTTTTTTCCGCTGTGAAGAGAGACCCTGCCCATGAAGACCCGATCTCATTACTGACAGTGGCTCCAGCTCCCCTCTGTCAGGCAGCGGCATTCATCAAAGCAGTGACCCCTCTTTTTCTTCCCACCTCCATTGTTCATCCCTTCATCCCTCCCTGTGTGTTTGGCTTTTTTTCTACTCCCCCCTTCCACTGACAAGATGAAGGAGGTAAGCTCCAGGAAGTGACATCCACTTAAGAAAACGAGAGGTGCTGGGAGGGGTGAGTGTTATAAATAAGGGAAGTAACAGCAAATCACAGTGGAGAGGTGCGCCGGGCCGCCCTTGCAAATTGGGCAGCGAGCACGCTTCAAAAGTGTGAGCCGAACTAATCATCTCGTAAGTGAAGCCGTCCCGGCATCAAGGCTCGGCGTAGAGGAACGTGAAGCATGCGTCACCGCCAGTGAACGCGGAGTGTGTGGTAACGTGTGGGTGTGCGTGGATGATGAAAGTCTTTCCCACGCCATGACATCTTTATCTGCATCCACATCTGCCTGTATCTGACACCAGCATCTCTCCCGCTGTGAGCTCTCCACACGTCTCCTCACCCACTCGTCTTATCCACGTCACATCTCGAGTAGGAGAGAGATCGCTTTAACCCTCGATATTTCGCGTCGGCCATGGAAAAATCATCTGCAATCTATGAATCTAGAAAAACACAAGGGATATAGTTGCAAAGTCTTTGGTCCGGTTTGACCTGTTTTTGTATCTTCTTGGGATCTCTATAGAATGCAGTGAAGTCCAGCAACATTAAACTTCATAGTAAGTAAGTAAGTAATATTTATTTATATAGCGCTTTTCGAGACCAGGGTCACAAAGCGCTTAAACAATCAAAACAATACCCAAAAAAAAAAAAAAGTACATACTTTAAAGATCAAGATAATACTGAGAACAACACAGGAGTTCGAGAAATTCAAGGAAAAGCCTGAACAAATAGAAACGTCTTAAGATGTTTCTTAAAGGAGTCATAGGTACTTCATATGTAACAGAATAACAGCACTTACATGTCAATGCTACTGTATTTACTGTTAAAATAGACTAGTTTTATTGGGTTCACTGGCGACTGCATTAGGAACAGATTCTATAACTGGGTTCCTTCAACATTTCAAAATGTTTCTTTAGTGGCATTGATTCAACAAACGTTTCCGAGAGACTTTGGTCCAGTTTGCGAATGATTGTTACAGAATTTCTGGTCTCACATCCACGGTTTCCACCACTTTCCAATAGTTCTGTTTTAAATTGAGATCTGGTGTCTTTGTAGGCCATTCATTTAGTGGAATCATTCTCATGTTCAAGAAACCTTTCTAAGATTAACTGAGCGTTGTGACACGGTGCATAATCCTAGAAGGAGTAGCCACTGAGATATTTATGCTCAATTGGTACTAAGGGATCCCAAGTGTGCCGAGGGAATATCGTTCCACCCGCGGACTGAACCGTTGCAGGTTCTTAAGAAACCTAAGATACGTCACAGCTGAGATTGAGGCTCTACCAAAGATGTCTTTATTCTTCTGTAACACATGTGTCGGCGGCTCAATGTATGCCTAGTCATTTTATCGCTGCCAGCCAGACGGTAATGGGTGAAAATCAAAGTAAGAAATCAATGAAATTTGGAGGATTATCAAGATACGTGGGTCTTGAAAGAAGAATGAAAAGACAATATTAAACAAGTTTGGTATGTTTGCGATTTGCTCGGCCTGCAAACTCAACAGTAAAAAAGTGTTTGGTCCCTGTTCTATAAGACATACACTTTGTATTTGTTAATAGTAATAACACATTTTATATAAAGGCAGTTTTCAAAGCACTCAAGTGCACTATGCAAGACTAAAAATCAACAGTAAGACATAAGTTTACAAGTTACAAGAGATAAAATAAGTTTAATATTTAATATACATACACTGTGTATATATATATATATATATATATATATATATATATATATATATATATATATAAAACAAGAATCACAGTGAATAAGCCAGTTAAAAAGGGTGGATTTTGAGGATAGTTTTTTAAACATTTTTTGGCAATTCCAGATTCTGCCAAGTTTTCTCATTTCGACATTGCAACCTTCCTTTATCCTCTCCAAATACTTTGAAAGACAGAACATGCTTTTTTATTTATTTTTCATTCCCTTTGTGAACTTAAGTGCAGTAGAATTGCCTCAGTTTGAGCTCATCTGTTGTGAAGAAGATCAGATGTAACTTTGTATTCTCTGATAGAAGTGAGGACAGGGAACACCGACAAAGTTTATTTTTTTACTTTTTTAAAGGACTCATCCTGCCCTTCACCTCTGTTTTAGTCTAACTGTAAGTTTTTTTTCAAACACTCATACACTTGAGTATTACAAATTTTGTTTCTGATCAGATCAAAAACATTCTTCCTTTCTTTCAAAAAAGTCGCTTTTACATTTCCTTGGCATATTTCTAAATAAAATGACTACATAAAATAGGCCATAATGCAATTCCTTTTGAAATAAAAATCTGGCTACGTTTCTGCTGATGTTTCTCGGTAAAGCTTAGTATATGCCCTCGAAGAAAAAACCCCCAAAAGGAGCCGACATAGTGGTATATAACTGCATCGACGAGAATTTTACATTTGACTGATTGATGTAGACAGAATATATAAGCGAGCTGACTCATTCCATTCGTAAATCTGGAGTGGAAGCTACATGTTTAGAACATTGGCGTGACCTGTTAGGTTTGGACCAGTTTGAAGACATGTTGCCACCTTTTGCCCACAGAGTAGGCTGTTGCAGTGAAGGATAGCTCCCGGGTGAGTAATCAGACACTGCCCTTATTTAAAGCCAAGTGCGGACAAACGCGATGGAACCACTTTCCTCGCACGGTCCTGGCCCATAACTGTGGAAAAGACACTTCCCACACAGCAGTTAATGTGACAACCTGCCAGCTGTAAACATAATGGCTGTCAAGCGTGACCAGCGGCAGCGTTATAAATACAAGCACGACATCTCAAAGGATTACTGACGGTAAAAAAAAAAAAGAAGGAGAGCACGAGTTGGTGTTTTGTAAAGGGGCACATAAAATGATGCAACTTTTTTCTAGCATAACAAACAGAATTATTTATGGTTATTAATACAGATAAGTTACGGAAATAAATAAAACATTCCTGGCGGCTCATGAAGCTATCGTTTCATGTTCTACCTCGGATGTTATATTGAAGTCAAGAGACACAAACAAACACTTTATTTGTCCTCAAAAATATTCATATGCTATTGTCAAGGTGTCTTTAAAATGCATAATTGTCACTCTCCACGAAACTATTTAAAAAGTAGGAGACATTAAAGCAAATATTTAATAAAAACTTTGACTTTAAATAAAATATCAAGCGATTAAAAAAGATCACTAAAGTAAAATATTGTCATAAAAGATTTTCAGATTCTTCTAAAAAATAGTGTTTTTAACCATAAAATTATCTCATCTAAGGAATAGCCTCTCTATATATAGTTGTTGTCATGAAATAAGATGTTTTTTTATTGTCAGAGTAACTACAGAAAATTACTTTAAAAGCCATTAGACCACTTGGAGGCTTGGATTTAAACACATTATGGTTTTGTGTTTAAAAACGGCGACAAATCACCAAATATTTTTGATTTATTAGTCATACAATCCGTCTGTAATTAATATAATTATCAAGTCAACACCTCCAAGTGAAATATTTACGTTATAAAGACTTTTTAGACATCAAAATAGCCCCTAATATATGGCAGAGTGCAGTTAAATATATATTTTAGAAGTAGTACTATCAAGTACTATCTTTCAACTTTTTTGTTTAACTAAAAATCTCTGGAACTCATTCCTTTTTTTCCTGGAGTTGGGGGAGGATTCTTTGGTTTCTTTCAGTCCATCGCGAAGGTACATTTTGTCACTTTCCTCGAGAAGGCAAGCGACATATTTCTGCGAGCAGGTGAGAGTTGAAGGTCAACCAATCACTATCTACCTCAGGCAGGTGGCCAGAGATAAGACCCCGCCCTCCCCCCTAAAACTTCCCAAAGAAAACCAATCAATAAAAATCGATTTTTACTTAAATATTCAAAATATTCGTATAAAAATGGACGTCTGTGGTGAAGCTCATGGTCTGACAAGGACATATCTCTTCTAAAATCAATCATCTTCCTCCCATACATGTCTTCATCCTCACCACTGCAGGCCCTGATGCAGTAAATGTCAGCAAGAAAAAAAAAGGCCTGTGATTCTTCCTGAAATGTCAATTTTGTCTCAACACTGTTGAACTCCTACCAAAGACGAGTAGCACCGGAGGGCAAACCTCTCCAAATGACAGCATAGAAATGTGAGCTAACACGTTTCAGTGCAAAGTAACAAATACGTGACAAGGAGCTATCGTGATATTAACGCATGAATACATGTGTAAATGAATCCAGAGGTTGTTTTTTTTATGGTTCAGATGACAAAGATTCAAGGGATAGCGCTTGATAGCTTTAGATACAGCAATATCATCAACAGTTACAGATCAACTAATGTGTTGATTTAAGTTTGTCTTAAATAGATGTTGGACTCTATTGTATCATCGGTGTATGTCTGTACAAAACTCTCTTTTCATCTAAATATTGACATTAGAAAATTATCTTAAACACTGAGAACACTTTTCCTGGAGATTAAATCTTGTTTACCATAACCACGCCTACTCTGCTATGATTGGTCAAGCATCAAGGTTTGTCTTGCACGTATTCAATCCTAGAAGTCTCCACCTCCAAGGAACTCATTGTATATACAAAGCGGGACATGATTACAGCTGGCAGGAGGAGGAGAGAAGCCATTATTACTTCATAATGGACTCCGCTCTCGTAGCCTCTTGTTCGCCCAGATTTCAGAGCAACTTTATAAAGTAATAAGATGAAAACATGGTCATGATGAGGGACTTACTGCATCTTGGAAAGAAAGACTTCAATCTTTGAAACATGTGAGTGAGTCAGTAGAGTTGAAGTTTCACATTAGTTGGCCTTTACGTTAATGCCAATCTAAATGATTTACCATAGCATGTCCAAAGACAACATTTGTAAATATTGGAATCAATATTTGTTTTATCTGATATTTGGGTGGACTTTCTTTGTAGATCAGGTTTTCCCAGGGAAGGTAAAGAAAAGGTCAGACCCACGATCAAAAGGATAGATCCTTTTTCTTCAGTTTCAGTTACAGTTTAATTAATCTTTTATGACATCAAATTATCATTAATTTAACCAACTTTACAATACTGAATGTATTTTTATTACAGTGCTAATGGCTCCTCCTCAAAAATCTCAGGTGCCAAGTTCAGCGTGCCCAAGACCCCCTGCTGTTCACCTGCAGGGCAGCTGGAGGGGGGGGGGCGCCATCCTTAATCTCCTGCATTGAACCTATTCCCTCCTGGACAAGGGAAGCGGCTCAGTGAAGATGCTGTTTCAGGATTTAGCCCCTTACACTGCAATTTTACCAGAGTCCAAGTGGGCAGAGAAGTGACTTTGTGTACTGGAGAGGGAAAAAACACCCAAAAGGCTAACGAGGTGGTCTTAGACTTTGGGAAGTCCAGACCCACTCCCAGTGTCGATAATGGATGACAAGGAGGAGACTGTAGACAAGTACATGGAAGAGTATTTATCTATCCTGTGATCATGATAAATGCTCATCTCTATGATACCTATATATGAAACAATATTAAACAAGCAAACTCAAAACTCCTCAAAGAATTAAGGTTGAAGGAGCAAACCACAGAGTCACAGGTCCTAATCTATCACATTTTCCTGCCTCACAAACAGCAGTTGGTGAGTTGTCACATGGGTGACGTTCGACGTGGGCCCGACGCCGGCAAAAGTATTGTGAAAGGACAAAGATGATTCATAGGTTTAGAGTTGTGTGCCTGTGGACTGGAAGACATTTTGCGGTGGCTGGGATGATTTAGCTCCGGTGAAAGTGCGACACAATGCGTCCAAACGGCTTAATTAGTTCCACCGACTCTCGGAGAGTTGGGCAGGATTTCGGGTCTCTGGTTGATTAAATACATGGACCCCCCCTCCGTACATCAGTAGAACTAATGACTTCTGCCCAGTGAAAAGACCCTTCTTGTTTATATGCTCTCACTTGGGATGGTACACAATACTTTTTGGACTTAAATATTGCAGCGAAACAGCAACAGTCCTTCAGTGATTCATTCAGTTGGCATTTTCCCGACAATAAATTTCAAAGTGTTTCTTTCTCTCTCTGGAACTCTGAAAATGTCAGCTGGAAAGTTTGCAGCTCTGTTAGACACACCCACAGTTTTTAATTAGCACCGAGCTCTGGTGGGAAAAGGGTAGGTTCGCTTTCTCTCCATCTCCCTCGCTCTTGAAAGCGAACTGTGACTTCAGTCAGCTGATTCAGCAGCTCTCAGATTGCGATGACAAGGCGTCAGAACGATGAGGCGAGAGATGTCGCAGGTGAATGGGCAGGCGTGGAAACTGAGAGAGTGGCATGAAAGTGAAAGAGTGGGAGTCCATGAGGTGACAGCCAGGTTTTGGCAGCGATAAAAACAGCCGTCACATATTGGTGGCACATTATAAGCTGTGCTCAGTATTTGTGGACGTCCACAGTTTTCAGATTTGGCATTTACAGTAAGAATAGGCCGCTATGCTAACCGTTCCAAAAATAGAGTTTCTGCAGGACAACACAGCAGTTTTAAAAGAGGAAAACTGAACTTTCTGTCTCTCTTGACTCTTAGATAATTAAATGAGAATAATTGATCCCATCAACAATAATAAGGTCAATTTCTTTGGGTCATTTATTGTATTTATTTTGGTATTTTAGCTGATATATATATTTTTTTCACAATATATTGTTGGAAAATGTAATGTAAGTATCAAGTTAATATGGCATTAAACATAACATAATCCTAATAACTTTTACGACATTTTCCTCAACTACCGTCGTGAATTTCTATACGGAGATGAATAAAGTATCTATCTATCTATCTATCTATCTATCTATCTATCTATCTATCTATCTATCTATCTATCTATCTATCTATCTATCTATCTATCTATCTATCTATCTATCTATCTATCTATCTATACGTCACGTTAGATTATTATTTTATTCAATATTTATGTCTATGTTCACTATAAATAAGGAGCTAGCATTGTTGTTAGCATGCAAAGAAGAATTGAAGAATTCACCAAAAACTTTGACTTGCTTGACACTAAAATTGGTTTCTCAAACCTGCATTAAAAGTTTGAAGTGAATAAAAACAAGGGAAGATATTGTCAAGTTCTATTACTTTGATAAAGAAAATCAATTTCAAACTGTTTTGCATTGTTCTGAACTATAGGGAGGAGAGAAAAAAAACAACACTCTTCATACAGATTGACAAAGAATAGGCCTCTGAGGTTCTGGCAGTGAACACCACGGCTATCTTAAATCAAACCCCTCTGTCAGCTTCATTTGTTTTCAGTCCAAACCAAACAAATAGCCATATTGATGACTTCTTTAAAAGGGGAAAACAGGCTCTGATATTGAACTTGTTTTAGGATTTACCTGAACGTCAATTTCTTTTCCCGTCTCAAAGGTGCCTCGGCTTATCTCGGGGCCGGTTCATAGTCCCTATCTAACTTCTGTGTCATTAACTCCCTCATTCCCTAATGTCGGGCTTGGATCATTCTGTGTTTCACTCCCTTACTCGAGTGCACGCACACACACACACACGCACACACACGTACCCACACACACACACACACCCACACACAAGTGGCTTCACCACACCAGGCTGGCTCCTCAGCTCCCATTGCAATTACATTTAATTTGCTGCCGTTCCTCCTGAGTCACCCCCCTAAATGACTCTTTTCAGCCCATGTTGGGTGTTTGGGTCCTGTTAATTATGTCTGTCGCTCTTGGAGGAGACCGGTACTGGCAAATTGGACCCGAGAACTGGAGGGTGTGGGGGGGGGGTATGGGGGAGCAGGGTCCCAGATCATCCTACCTGATGGGAGGCCTTCTGGACCCAATCAAGCGCTAAAATAGCTAAACGTTAGAACCCATATCCAGGTCTTTCAGTTTTACCACTCGCTGAGCGACAGCTGCCACTGAAGACCGTGAAGATGTTTTGCTCCTTATGTTTGTGGAGCAATAGATGCTAACAATCATTATTTCTTGTCATAGATTGCCATAGAAAGGCAAGAACTAAAAAAAACAGAAGTTCTAAAACTGTGAAACAAATTAAAGGATCATTTTATCTTAAAGCTACGTATCACATGTTTAATAAAAGGTCATCTAATGTGTTGATTTAAGCTTTTCTTCAATAGATGTGTGACTCTATTGTATCATCAGTGTGTGTTTCTACAAAACTCTCTTTTCGTTGAAATATTGACTTTAGAAAATGACCATAAGCCCTGCCCACTCAAAACACTTTTTTCTGGAGATTAATCTTGATGACCACACCCACTCTGCTGTGATTGGTCAATCATCAAGGTTTGTCACCGCGTGTCTCCATCTCCGGTGGACTCGTTGTATAAACAAGCGGGGCGTGATTACAGCAGGCTGGGGAAGAGGAGTGATCCCATTATTATGTGATCTCTCTCGCAACCTCTCGTTCGCCCAGATTTCAGGCGAGCTCTATAAAGTAATAAGTTCAAATCATGGCCATGGGATTTCACATTAGTTGACCAAGATAGTTTTCCTTTAACCTCGTGGATAATTTCAACTTTTTTAACTATCAATATATTCAACACAAGGAGCCCTCACTCTGCTGGGAAACTAAACAATCCTCCAATATTTCTGTGGATTTAAACTATAAAGTTTACACAATGAATTCAAACTTCTCTCTCAAACCAATTAATGACTTTTTTATACGTATAACTCATCAACTTGATTTAAAAAAATCAACTCAAATGTATGACATTCACCCCATTTCTTCCATATTAGTTGCTTGAGTAAGAGCAGGCTTTTGTAAGCCTAAAGGATGAACTTGCAGATGTAGACAATCTCAGGCAGCTGGTGGATCTATTTTTTTTAAACCGGATATAAATTCCTTGAGGTAAACTTGGATGTGTCGTAAATAAAATATACTAAGAAGTACATGAGACACTTAACTATACAATACTTTGGGTCAGACAGTACATCCGGGCCACATCCACTAAACATTTGAGGTACAGTTTTGGGTTTTTAGAAGGAATGATGTTTCAAAAGCCTCCTGGTGTTCAACTATGACGACTGTTGCCTTCAAAGTCTGATAATATCTATTTATCCACAAAGGTCAACCTACGCGACCTGCCCCTGTTATTTCAGGTACACTGAAAGGGGGTGAACAAGACAATTAGCAACAGTCGATTGCAGACTGAACCGCCTACCGGGCCTTAATTGTGGTGGAAAGTTGCCGTTGTAGGTGCTCTCTGCAGACCTCCAGGTGAAGCATGATAATTACAGCGATAAAGTTAATTGCAGCTTCAAAAGTAGGGACAGGAAGGAATGTTGTGGTGGAAGTAGAATACAAAAAGGTTTCCCTTGGTTTCTTAGATCATTGTCTAAGAGAAGGAACAACACAGCTGACCTTGCAAGAAGATAAAAGTAGCGATGATTGATGAACCTTCATGAAGCCTTATTTTCAGGGCGCACTAGACGAATCTCTCTCCTCTGTAATCTATAAACTGAAGTACTTGGCGTCGCCCAAAGATTTGTATGAGATACAAATCCAAATGTAATATTTTAAACAGAAAACGGCGACCATGTTTTTCAAAACTATGCAAGAAACTTTGAAATACTTGTGACTTTAAAACGGCTATAACTCGCTTTTTAATTGGGCTACAGACCTCTAGTTAAGACTCCTGGGAATAAGACGAAGACAATGCCAGGGGTAGTTAGCGCAGTTTTCTGCCTTTTTGGCCCTTGTTAATAAATAAGGACAGAAACGAAAAATCAATCTAAGTCCACACAGAGTTCGTGGCAGTCATGTTGAGCCCAAGAACATCTTTTGAACAGACTTAATAGCCCGTTATAGATATACAGTACAAAAGTTTGGACACACCTTCTGGGTTTATTAAACTGATCTTCATTTCTTAAAGTAATGATGGCCACTTATTTCTCTTTACTTAGCTGATTGGTTAGTTCCAAAATATGCATTTTAAGGTTGTCCAATAGGGATGTATCAACCTGACTTCTGCACAGCACAACTAATGGTCCCAACACCATTGAGATGGAAAAAACAAATGCCACTAAGTAACCGTGAAAAAAGAACCACTTCAAGTAAAAGCCATATTAGGTGACTATATTTTGAAGGTCATCAGAAGAATGATAGCAGTCATCAGAGAAAAAGGGTTGCTACCTTGAAGAAACTAGAATAAAATATTTTTTTTGTTATTCCACAATTTGTTTTGTTAATAATAATAATAATAATCATGAGACAAAGAGAAAGTATTGAATGAGAAGGTGAGCCCAAAGAGTTGTCCTGTACTAGCTTTCAACAGCTGTTATATTCAAACTTCACATCATTTGTTAAACTGATGGGGCGACCTACTGACCTCTGAAAAAATGGGACACTAAATGAAGCTTGAAGCTTTACCAGCCCATCACTGCCACAATGTTGATGGCAATGGACAATTGAATCAACTTGTCATCGGTTTTGCTTCAATCTGGATTAATTGTATACAACAAAAGATGTAATACTGTTCAACACACGTCAGATGTGGGTAAGTAGTAATGTCCATTTTTTAAGGCCGTTACATTCCCATGTATAATTATTTGCCTCTTATTTCTATTGGAATTCATCTGCAGAACAAAAGGTGACTTCAAAAGGTCACACAAGGACACCATTGTCGGATCTCTGTCAATGAACCTCAACCAATTTAATTTGGAGAGAGAATCAGACTGTGTAAAATGATGTCGGCAGAAAGATTCAATTAGAGATTATGACCAAGTTTGGCTTTAAAACGGTTAGACTGAGGTGAAGGTTTTGTCAAACTAGCACCTGCATGTGTTTCTGCCCCCTGTGGACAGAAAATGCAGGTGCATGCTCAGACAAATGCAGATCACCCAATTTATTTCATTGGGAAGAAAAAGAAGAGGAAAATGTTCTTACTATGTGCAGCTCCAGGTAATCTCCAAGTCCCTTAGCGCTTTCTACTCTGACCAGAATAGCTTCCTTCAGCTGTGTGCTGAAGCCCACTGCCAGCCGGTCTGCCCGCGTGCTCGGCCGGTCATTGGGTGGCCAGGTATATGTGATGAGGGCTCCGCCTCTCCCGAAGATGTACGTTGTCCCAGCTGTGAGGAAGACAGAAAAGAATTGTTAAAACGAATCCATTATTCCGTGGATAATTATCTGCAGACATTGAGCTAAAGTTACGCTTCACAGTTATATATGTGAAGACAATGTGATGTTTTTATGAAGCTTCATTAAGCCTTATTTTCACAGTCAAGACGATGTCACACTCTACTGTTGATGCAGTTTTTACAGAACTCTGCAGCGTGAATTCTGACCTGCTCTAGTAGAAGAACTCACATTTCTCCGATCCTTAAAGCTTTACTGTCTGCAAGTTTCTTTCAGGATCATTTTAAAATTCTGGTTCTTACTTTCAGATCTATTCATGGTCAGACCTTCCATCAGTGATCTGATCCAGACTTACACCCCAGCTCGGGCTCTGAGGTCTGTGGATCAGAATCTACTGATGGTTCCTGAACACGGTTCAGGACCAGAGGAGAGAAATCCTTCCAGACTGTTGCTCCTAAGCTTTGGAACCATCTCTGTGTTTGATGATCTACTGACTCCTTCAAGAAACATCTTAAGACACTTTTATTCACCCCTATGTTTGTCTTATGTGTACCTTTTAAGTATATATTATATTGGGTATTGTTTAAGCGCTTTGTGACCCTGATCTGGAAAATTGCTATACAAATACTTACTACTACTCATTAATCTATTGCTTTGAACACTTTTGAAAACTGACATAATTTTTTTTTCTTCACCTACTGTTCTAATAAAAAAGGTATAAAATGCTTCATGAAGCTTCATCAATCCATCACTAACTGAGACCATGATACCACAAATTATGTTGTATAGCAAAGAGTTTTAGTTTTAGTTTCATTACAGGTGAGACAATGTTTTTTACTGTTTTCAAACTTAATATTAAGAGTTAAATCTTTTTACAGCCAAAAAACAACATAAACTAAAATACATTTTTCAATTACTTAATAACTTACATACTGGCAAGTTAAAGTTAAAACAGATTCTGTTGGTTAATGAAATAAATCCAATAATTACTTCAGCGTTAAATACACACATCCCATTTTAGCACAACCTCCTGTAGCTTTTCTGCAGATCACTGGTGTTGAGTATTAGTAGAAGGTTTTCTACACACTGATTTAGAAATATTTTAAAGAAGGTAAATAATAATTACAGTTTTCAGAATTATGTGCTGTCTATATTCCTTTTGTAGAAGAATCCATTCATTTCTTCACTCATTTTCTACCACTGATTCGCTTAGTGGGGTCGTAGACACACAGAGACACACAACCCTTCACAAACACACTACGTAATGAGTTTAAAGTTCTCAATTAACCTCCGTTTGTTATTGGAGTGTCGGAGAAAACCGGTGTGCCGGAGTAGACCCAGGAAAACATGGGGAGAACGTTAACACGACCACACAGAAACCTGAAACATTTGCTCGCCATAAACACGGGACAATGCACAGGTTTTTTTTTCTCAATGTGTGAAAGGAGCTTAGAGAGGCAGTCCTGAAGTGCTGGTGCCACTTTGGTGCCGATTATTTCGTCTCAGCCCTTGTGAAAATGAATCTGCATCTTTTGAGTTCAGATGAAAACCCTCTTTTTTGACAGCGTTTAAGAAGGATCATTTGATTTCCAAAATCAAAAATATTCTCAGAAACGACATCCTTTTGCCCCTCCGTCTATACTCACTCCGTGGTCCAGCAGGTATTGAACCGATTTAACCGCCAAAAGCACCCAAGATCCCTTAAAACAACCGGTAACGGATGGAGCATGTCTCCAGTTCTGCCCTACAAATCCCCTCCCCAGGTGGTCTCACAGTCAAAGAGCAGCGAGAGCCGCAGGGTCAACGATCACCTGGCTGGCTTCAAGCTGGTAACCATCCGAAAAACTCCCCTCTAGCTGCTTCTTTCCTTCCCCACCCCCCCTGTGGGGATAAGCCCTCAGCTCTTGTTGTTTTCTGGCGGCTGTATTATTTTAGTGCTGACTAATTATCGCAGCGTGGCGAGCCGGCTATAAAGAGGTTGTGTGCCAAAGGAGTGGTGGAGGACGGGGGGGAGGTGGTGGAGGACGATGAAAGAAAACAAGATGGAAGGTAGAGAAGAGCTGCTGCATAGAAGAAAGTTCAGCTATTTTTTGGAGGGGGTTGATTTTTCTGTTCATTATAGAGTTTTCGGCTTAGCAGACGAAAGACAGGAGGGGAAGACGAGTTTCTAAAATGGCTGACGAATGCCGAGGGAGGAAAAAAAAAAAGGGAGAGGGGAGGGACGACGGCGAGTGATCGATACGAGTAAACTCCTGCTGGGTAAGACGCGATAAGAGATATTGATTTAAGGTTCATGTGAGTCAATTTGAAAGCGAACACAAGCAGGTTAATGCGAGGATAAAAATAAACAAATCTGGAATGTGTGATGATGAATATCTGCTTCTTTTCGTCCTACAATAATGAGACATTAATGATAACCAGGACAAACCTTGGAGGCAAAATTAGCAAAATATTTATTCATATCTGAACCTGATCTGGGATTTACAAGCTTTCATTTCCACATCCAATTAAGATGATGAGATCCTGAAGGTAATTCCAGATGCACTTGCAGCTCTTCCCCAGGCCTCCAGGGGGCAACATCCTACAACTCTATTATGAATCATTACTGATGAGTCGATGAAGCTTCATGAAGCAGTGTCATTATTTCCCACTAGATGTGTCTGCTCTATATCCTGTTTCCTTGTCACAATCACAACATTTTAAAGCGGAGGGCGCCACCTACTGGCCTCTAAAATATTATACTGCTTCATGAAACTTCATCAGCCCATCAGTAATGACCAAGACCCCCTTTTTAAGAACCAAAAGTATGTTAAAATAGGAACCATAATTGATATGGATACTATACTATAGTTGTGTATTATGTATGTGTAAGTCATACTAATTAAAGTTTAGAGAAGTTCTAGTGAAGGTAACCGTTGTAGCCGTAGCAGTAAATAAAAAACATTTTTGAATACTGTTTTCAAAGTATCTGCTTGGTGAGGTGGGCGTAGTATACGTGATGTTGCCTCTATGTTTCTGAGTTTCGAAGCAAACCTGCGATCAAGGCCATGTTGGAAATGCAATCTTCTGGTTTAGCGAGACTTCCTTCAAAAGCTGGAAGACATTTTTTGTGCCATTTCAGGAAAAGTAAATAATGGGAAAAAATTCAACGACTTTTGGTCTTTGTGCAGTCAGCCTCAAGTGGCCACTCGATGAACTACAGGTTTTCTCACTTCACTTTTTTTGTGTTTAATACCAAATGCTTCTTTTCATTTTTCTGTTTATTTTGAATACTTAATAATTGTTTAATCTCATTTATATTTATGTTGAATCTATTTCTTTTTCTACTTTGACCTTGCATTAGTGACACATTTCTTCACTGTGGGATGATTAAAGGAATATCTTATTTTCATTTCAACTGTGACCTTTACATTATCATGCCGCCCTAATGTTGACGAGGTTCCCATTTAGGTACAACAAGTCAGGATGAGGACTTGGTGGCATTTAGATTCCTCACCAGGAATCCTCTCCGTAGTTCAGGCAATTGATTTTTGGAATAGCTGATTCCCAGCAACTGCTCTATGTCGGGGGAATAAACAGGTCACAAGGCTGTCACTATTTTTCATTAAAACCTGGGTCAATGATTCTGTGTGGAAGTCACAGATCGTCATGGGAGCGAACAGCTTGACATTCAGAGTGGTGGGATGAGATAAGGGCATATCATGATGAAAAAAATCCAGGAGTAGGATAAAAGATGATGGTGATGATGGGGAGGGAGCCTTTGCCTCAAGTGCTAAAAAAAACCCACACATTTTATTCTCAATTTTTGTATTTAAGACAGGCTCGAAACAGAAACTCAATAATACACAGACGCTTCCCTCCAACCTTTATGTGTTATTGCCTCAGTCAGCAGCGATTCTTCCAAGCGGTTAAAGGAAAAAAACAACTCTGATTTAAAAAATTGATTTCTTTAAAGAAAAACTGAATGTTCTTTGCACTACTTTTACTTGATCCAAGACAAGTGTGGCACAAGAGATATAAAACAGCCTCGACTAAATATTTATCACAAGGTTGAAAACTTTCTGATGCTACACGTTTCAACTCTTGATGTTCTGACTATTTTGTATTTAGACTTAATTAATCAAGAAAGAAGGATATGTTGTTGTCCAAGGAAACTCTTGATATTTTAGTACCCGACTCTGGTGTTGCAGATTTTACAGACCACATGACTCTTGACGAAGTCGTAACTGCCTTAATTTGTTTTGAAACCAAAATATGTCCAAACATCAGCTTTAAAAGATGCTGGAATCACTGTATCCTCTCGTCCTCAGTCATCACTGGGATTTCACGGGATGTAATGATGCTGCCATTAAGCGTCCAGAAGTTGAATTACAACACAAAAATGAACAACACTGTCAGTATTTGAATGTAATTGTATATATATTTTTAAGTATTTTATTTCCCGTACAAATTATTGAACTATTGAACACGTAAAATATGATTTCATGATACAGTATCGTTGAACAGAACCTTGTGATTCCTTTTGATATTTTCTAACACCCCAAACGATAACTATGATTAGTTTTCTTTCTTAAAACTTAATTTTATTTAAGTTAAATTACATTTATTTTATTTGTTGATGAAAATACAAATTTACTACTGTACTTTTACAGTATACAAATATTACTATTATGTCACTTTTAATTGAACACAAATCCATTATATCTCAGATTTGATTCTGATGAAAAAAATTACATATATAATTCTCTCTACATATATCTGTAAGTTTATGTTTTAATGCAAATACATTTCATCATCTTACATATATCTTTATTAAAGAAGCACGCCACTAGGAAATGTATTCATATTTTCCTAAATGTGTTATCAAAACCAATTGCTGATTGAACCTGCGCTAACTCATTTGGTTAAGATTCAGATTTGAATTTCAAAACCTCTGCACGTCTCCAGTACAAGTGTTCACAGCTGGATGTTGCAGACTCCCCGTGGATGGATCACAGACCTATTGTCAGGCGGGAAGACGCGCATTAGCCTGGAAAAACATGCCACTCAGACCTTTTGGCACCTGCTTCCACCAACAATGTTCTCTCCCCACAGAATATTTTGCCACTAACTGTTAAAGGATGATAGACACATTAGCAGACGCCTTTGAAACACGCTTTCTAAAATACAAAGACGAGGTCATTGACAGCAAACAGGCTTTTCTTTTAAGAAAAATTGACGACTCAGTCTTTAAAAAGATACTCAAGAGAAAGATTTACTTTGTCAACAAACCTCAAAGTATGTTGTTGTTTTTTTTGTCCCTGCCATGGAAGAGTGGACCACGTCTCGAGCCTCGGTACAATCTCTTTTCAAGTTTGCTCATCAAGTTCACTGTTGACTTGGAGAAGGAATCCCACTGTGGGAGGATGCTCCGAGAGCAAAGTGTACCGAAATAATTCAGACAGGCTTTTGTGCCCCAGTGTGTCTGGCATTAGTCTGGTCCCAGTAATGAGTCAAATTATTTTCCAGTTAGTCAGGTAATGGGTAGCGGTTCTCTAGTCCTCTTCGTTGGTAAATAAAGAGCTGAGCAAAAAGGCAAAGCTCTGAAGCCTCATCTATGGTCACCAACTCTGCGAACTGACGGAAAACAAAGGGTTGTGGAAACAAAATAAATATTCTCCGGAGGGTGCCTGGACTCTCCCCTAGAGATAAACTGAGGAGCTCAGTCTGGACGGCCCTAGTCTACTGGCTCATCTTAGCCCTACTCTACTCACCCAGACTGCATGGGGTCAACTCTACCCGGTTTGTGGTGCGCTTCACGGTACCTCGAAGCAGATACTATTAAAAGTACCTACTACACTACAGAAAAGCCATCCCATAACTTATAAGGTGACGTTAACCGACTGTTGATCTGTCAAGATGATGACTCTCTGAAGAATCATCATCTTGACTCCAAACACAAGAAACAACCTCGCCGTTAAAACATGGTAAATGGTAAATGGCTGCAACTTATATAGTGCTTTTCTACGCTTATTCAGCCCCTAAAGCACTTTACACTAACTTATGCATTCACTCATCCACACACATGATCTCACACTGATGGGAGTAGGCTGTGACGCAGCGTATCATAAGCAATCAGGGTAAAGTGTGTTGCTCAGGGAGACAATGGCACAATCTCGTCCGGAACTGGGATTAAACTCGCAACTTTGTCTGACCACTCTACCATCTGAGCTATGACAATTTATACTTTAAATATGCAAAAAGGATTATAGTTAAAAAAGTTGTACAATAACAGGTGGACAAGGCTCCAGGACTTTTTGTCAGGTGGCAAATTGACTTGGCCACTGTTTTGCAGGGGCAATGTTATGATGGCCCAGCCCACCACAAGTAGGCCCTACCCCATAAAAACACATCTCAACAGGGAGGCTTGAGTAGGATCTGAGTACTTGGAACAGACTAAGAGTAAAGCTGCTTCACTTCCACATTGAGGGAAAACAGATATGGTTGCAACTTTTTAGGGTGCCTTCCTAGGAAGGTGTCCACCTGGAAGGAGACCCCTGGACTGACCTAAGAGACCAGTAGGGCTGTGAACACCGTGGAGAGGTGGATGAACGTGCTATGAACATGGGAAGACTAGTCCTCTTTGCTATACTTGCTACTGTTGCAATAACCTGACCTCGGATACGCTTTGGAAGACGCACTGATTGATGGAAGTTAATTATGTTGGAGTCGTCTTCATTGTTTTCTACACTCACCCTCTCCACTAGCGAGTTGACCCTGCAAATTAAATCTTCATTTTGCCATCCTACGTTTTTTTTTTTTCTGACCCCTGATTGTAGCCAGTGCTGGTGTAGTGTATTAGTGCAGTCTAACATACTGGTCCACGGTTCGATGCAGAAATTCCTCATCTGGAGCGAGCTTAACATGCTGAAGTCACCATAATCCTCTGCTGCAGGCAATCAAGCCGACCAGAGTTTCCATCCGTCACCCCAAATCACCATGGCAACAAGAACCCCGGGGTGTTTTTCTTCTTTTTTTTTACGAGTAAACGAAGCCAATTACTATCATTACTCTCCAAATCCAGAGCAGAGGAGTCAGAATCTGAACCATCGTCATAAAGGGTTGATCACTGTTTGACCTGCGACATCGCACTGTGATTCTTTTTTTCCACAAATGCTGTCTTTTTTTCCGATCCCCAAGAGATTTTAATAGATTATGAAAGAACATGTGACCAGTCTAAGTACTTAGAGACGTTTTTTAAGTTACATGAAAAATACAACAACAAAGTGATACAAGAGCCTTTATCATGTTTTGTAAACAAATGCCAAAAGCAGCAATGTTGTAAGGACTCCGTTCTGCCACTGGGGGGAGCCAGAAACAACATTTTCAATCTAACCTATTGTTGCTTTAAACGGTTGATATTCATAATCAGAAATAGCATTGCAGCAGACGCTCTTCATGCTAAATACCCTCAAGCTTGTGCTACATTTGCATAAAAGATAACTAGGTTAAGGTTAGGTTATAAGTAAACAAGACTAATTTAATCACTAAATGAATGTGTTCTGGCTATTATAAATCATGTTTACACGGGTGTGTTTATGTATATACAGTATATACCATTGAAAAACATGCATTCAAAGTCTAACACATGTAAATAGAGAACATTTAGGTATAGATCTGTTTCTTTACTTGTCAGCTCATATCTGCTGTCCACAAAAAACCTGCTATCAAAATGGCTGCCAGGCAGGAGAGCACAACCGTCCTGCATACATCATCCAGCACGTCTATTGATCAGCTCCAAATCCCCTCCCCTGTCTGAACATCCACTCAATAGTCTGGTGCAACTGGGAAGGCGACGCTGGAGCTGCTAGAGCAGAACAAAGTCGCTTTCATTTGCAGTTTGCTCATTGAAGAAAACCACTCCGGCGGAGTCATTATCTCATATCTGTCGTCTCAACTGTTGTTTTTAGCTTAATTGTATAATTGGGGCAACGCAAAAAAAAAAGGTTGAAATTCATCCAAATGTCACTTTAGTCAGCGCGTGACGATGGAGCGCTTTAAAGAGCAATCACGAAAGATCGGACAAATGAGACAATGACACATTTACAGATGAGTCACCGTTTAAAGTGAAGGAACAAACTCATGAATAGTGTTTTACCTAATGATGACCACAGAATACACTTTTCTTTTTAATCTCACTTTTAGCAACTTTATTCTTGGGACTTTAAACATGTTTATTTTAACATGTCATTTTAAGGAATCAAGAGAGAAATGAGTAACATTGTTACATCTTATTTCTGAATTCCATGTTTGAATTTATCGCTTGTTTTTTCTAAAGGTGACCCAAATGCCTCAAAAACGAATGTATTTGTAGTAGGGTTGTCAGAAGAACCAATACTTTGGGACCAATTTGGTACCAGCACACAAAAAATACAACGATACCCGCTTTTTTTGGTAACGTAAGAACAGAATACACATGTTCTTTGGCAGTAAACACGTCTGCGTGCTATGAGCTTTCTGTGACCGCCGAAAAAGAACCTTCATAATACATAACATTACATTAACTTAATGTGACGATACAGTTAATGTGTGTAACACTATGAGATGATTTGTGAGTCTTGCAAAGTTCATGTTATTTGAATATATTTTAAATATTTTCTTTTACAGTATCAGTCAGATAACAGCGACCAGAAGCAAGAGAGTCTCAGACTGCAGACAAGAGTCACAGAGGTTTTTAAAAGACAAAGAAAATGTTGTTCTTTTTATACTCATCAGCACTGTTCAAATGTAAAATAGTTGTTGATGTTTTGTTATTTATTTGCATACAAGACAAATGTTTGTAGAAGGTTTTTTATTATACTTGAAGGCTGCTCAACACTGAATATATATTAGTGGTTTTGTTTATTTTTGAATCTATAAGGAACTAATGTAACCATCGACACACTTTGAATGTAAAATTATTAATTGTGGTTTTCTTTATTTAATAAAGTTGTGTACTTCAAGTTAAAAGCTACTTTATAAAGCCTGGAATCTCAAAGTATCTAAATAAATGTACTGGTATTGGTATCGATGACTGAAATGTGGTATTGTGAAAACCCTAGTTTGTGGTAACCCTCTGGGTCAAGGTGACCCACCTTTACCACTGTATATGTATTTCCTTCTGTTCACCTTGACCCCGAGATAACACAAGGGTTGAGGGAGAAACAAAATGTGACTCGATTCTTGTGGTCTTGTTATAAGTCATCGTCAACTCTATGGTCGTTGGCTTCCAACTCCATCGAACCAAAACCAAAGTCCATAGTAGTAGTAGTTAAGCATATTTATTAAACATTCAACTGAAAGGTATTTGATCTTAAACCAGTTAATCAACTTGAATTTAAATAAAAATTGGAATATCGTCTCACAACCAATGATTTATTCATAGAGAATTCAGCTTTTTCAATAAAATAGTTTGTAAATGTAGTTTTTATCCTCTGTCATCCTGTGTGCATATGTGAACATCGCTGCTTAATTCTGGACATGCACACTTCAGCTCATACAAGACGGGCTCTGACAACTTAATACTCGTCTCTCGCAATTACAAGCGTTACACAGTATCGTCCAGCAACTCCCCCATCCTCCCGCTCAAGCACTCCGCTACACATGGATGAACCGACAAACACACAGCGGCAGAAACGGCAGCATCTTTTTGCATTAACTCTTCTAATAACATGCCAATCAAGTGGCAGCGGCCGACAAAAGCTGCATGAATATTTCAGCTGCAGGCTCGGCCCTGGGCCGGGCTTTAATTATTTAGCATACTTAGAAGGTATGCATCGCCATGTCAGCCCTTTCCCCCTCCATGTCTGCCATTACAATAGATGCAAGGATGGAAAATTATGCAGATGAAACTTACGATTCCGGCCGATACATCTAGTGGTTTTAAGAAGTAAATAAAACAATATATTTTCCTGGGTAATTGGCACATTTTCTGGAATAACTTTTTTGTTATTGACGTGTAGGGTAGCGTTCTCAAAAGGTCAGATTGTTTTGTTGCCTCTCTGGCGATACATATGTATGCCCATGCGAGTGTCAAGGGGGCAAAATTGTGCAAGTAAATGTGTGCACTTTTCAATAGTGTTTAACAGCTATGGGCCCCATTAGTGTTAACATCAGCCTAATTATGCACTTGGCCTTCACAGTAGATAAACAAACAGGCTAAAGCTGTTGCATTGCTAAAGTGGCGAGCTGTTTATTTGTGGAAATCCGTTTTTTATTCCAGTAAAGAGCCAGTTAATTGGGAAAACAAGAGCGAGGTGAGATGACCCTCCCGAAATAAAATGTCATACACTGTATAATGTTTGTAACAAATACATATTTTGGTCATCTAAATTGGCTATAGATAAGAACCACAATGAAGGTTTCATAAAGTCTATCCATCTATTTACTGTATCCCAATTGCATCAATCGGGCAGTACCGGTTTCGCTTCCACAATAGGTTCAATTTTCAATTGGAAAATGTGAAAGTGTATCTCAAAAGACACAGGGATGATAAACCATGCTTTTTACAAGGATCCTAGCAGTGTCTACAGTGAAAAGCCAATTTGAAAGAATGTGTTTGCCATATGTACCTGTGGAAAAGCCTATCGTTTTATTTTAGTTTAGTGACATTTTCTTGACCCTAACTATGAGGAAAAACTTGGAATATTCAACAAAAAAATTTAGATTTTAGAAAATGAGATTCCTGTTTTAAACTAAAATACATTTGACCGTTCTGTGAGCTATAATCTCCAGTTGAGAAAATTGACTACCCCTCATGTCAGTGGGTATTTAATTCCCCTTAACCATATTAAACAGACTATTTGTATCCATTTAATCATATATTGTTCATTGTTATTGTCCAATACTCTCTCAAGTTGAACTTTACAAAACTAGAGCATGATGCACATTATGTGTGAATGGCTGTCAAAGCGCTTTGTGACCCTGGTCTAGAAATGCGCTATATAAATAGAGATTATTATTATTATTATTATTATTATTATTATATATCAACACAGACTTTGTCTTTCAAGCCTGTTACATGACTGTTAAAAGCCATGGAAAAACCACTCACATCAGGAAATACATAGTTGACCAAAGGTTGCAGCGAAATGACTCCTAAATGAAAAGTGCTTGGAAGCCTTTTTTACTGGATGAATACAAGTGCTTGAAGCGACAAAGTGTACAGGATAGGATTTGTGATAATACATATAACTTGAGTTGTCTTAGACGTAAGAATAGTTTGTGTGTTTTGTTGGCGTTAACGGCAGAAGAGGGGGAAGCGAGGAAGATTGAAGGCGATAGCAAAATCTCGGTGAGAGCGAAGGACACAAGGGGGATCAATCGGACGCCGTTTCCTGGGAGCTGCCGCATAGATCCACTCAGGTTTCATTCCGCAGGACTCTGTTCCTGGGACTCCAGGGTATCCAACATCAAAGGTGGAGGCGGATGAAGTGAGGAGATGAAAGAGCGACATGTAGTGAGAGTGTGATGTGCATGCATTACATTTGTGAGCGGGTGCTGACCCACACCGGCTCATGCTACATAAAGGTGCTGCGGTACACTGGATTTCAGGAGCCTTATGCTTCCACACATGAAACGCTACGAGGAGGGATTAACCGTAGCACGGATACTGATGAAGAAGATTCTTGATTCTTCCAAGCAAAGGAAGACTTTGATCTCGGTTAGTTAAAGGAGTGGAGACCAGTTAGTGTTGCACAAACAGAACTATAACTTTGTTAATGAATTTGAGGATTCCTATTCAATCTCAACCAAAATATAAATTGTTTTATTGCTACTACTGCCAATCCTGAGACTTTTATTCCGTATAAATTTCTTTCTTTACAGTGACCTTCAATATTTCACATCTCTAGGTCAGTTATCACTACCTAATGAATCGCAACAATCTACAGTATGCAGGGAAATAGACATTTTAAGTACCATGTTTTTTGGGCGTTCACGACAGTCATGGGTCGCTAAATACAAACAATTATTGGTGATATATGAAAATTAAACATCAGAATAGCCTGGAAGTGAAACTATGTGTCATCATCAATATTTTAAATAACATTGGGAACAATTAAACAAGGCATATACCATTAAAACAAAATTATTAATTTATGTGACGTCACCTTTCTGTTACTGAACCTCTGTTCTAAAGCAAATTCACAGTCAGAGCCATTTTGGAAATGCAGTTTGGGTTAAGCCAGACTCTAGCAGAGACGTGGAGTAAAAGAGAATATGGCCCAAAGGTAAATGTAAAAAAAAAAAAAAGAGGTACTACTGTGTGTAGTGTGTATAGTGTGTGTCATGGTTAAATGAGTGTTTAAGACACACCCTGTGAACTGGGCTGTAAATGAGCTTTGAATGCTGTTAAATACTTTTTCTTTTAGTGGACAAGTGGACACTCGATAAACTGCAGCTTTTTGCGCTTCAACATTGGGCAGCTTGAATAGCAGAGTCAGTTTAGGGGCATAGCTAACCTTTGCTGGAGGTATTGGGGAAATCTCTGGGGACCAAATTAAACCCTGAAAAGATGCTATTGAACCCTGATCCTTTTTGAATCTTTTATTTTTTCAAAGAATTTCCTCCACTGCACAGTCTGTGTATTTCTGGAGGCTGTCAAGATACCACACGGAAGAAATAAGCCACTGGATTGAAAGTTTGCCTTCTGGCTTCGCTCACTACTGTGATAAAAATTAGGACAAGTGAAACGAAAGGTTGCCGTGTACTTTATCCCAATAGAGGCCTGTCAGCTATCGCTGCACCAAAAGCAATTTTTACATGAGGAAAAAGCTAAAAATGTGTCCCTCCCAATAGCTTATTCAATTTCAGACCTTCTAACTCTGTGATCTACTGCACGCCATATACCTAGCCTGCAACTGCACAGTGGTCTATAAGCATAATGTAATGACTCTCATATAATAACGCAACTGCTGGTGGACTGTTGAGCTGTGTCTCAAATCGCATACTTGTGTACTTACACTATATTGTTGTACCAAAACGATCACGAAACTGAGCATGGATCGATGGAGACTTTCTACCCTAAACGGCCGCCGTCATAGTGACGTTGTAAACAGAAGTTACGTACAAATTTTTGGTTCCTGATATTTCTTGATCCAAACCAAACGTGCTGCCAGCAGGTGGCGATAGTGTTCCTACAGCTGGTTGAAATCATCATTAAATAGAAGTAGAAGAAGAAGCTGTCACGTAATTTCCTGTTAGTGCGTAGCAGCAGTGTTTGATTTGAGACATACTATCTGTGGAGAATTAGTTACTAGTTAGTACTTACACTATCCTGATGCATACTAACCAGTGCACTAAGAGAAGTATGTGATTGGAGACACAGCACTGGAGTGACGGTTCCAACACTGAGAGAAAATCTCTATTTATGTTGTTTGTTACCTCATTACCTTCCAGTGGAGTATTTCTAAGCATGTCCTCAGGGATGACCAAAGATCAAACAGAGGAATTATGTCCAAAGTGAAGTTTTGTAACCCCAGTGGAGCTGCTGTATGGACATTGAAAAAGGCATAGAAAAGCCATTTTAGACTTCTTTTGGAACACCCAACTAAAAAGAAATGTTTGCCAACTTCCTGTTTACTTAACAAACAAGGCCACAACAAATTGAATTCTTGGATGCTCTTGAAAGCCGCCGGCATCCGAGGTAGATGTTGCTGTTGCTAAACACAGTCAAAGCCTCGCCGGTCCGGGCTCGGCAAGGACATCCATCTGTGTCTTTTCAAAACTCTGGGTACCTCTGCAACATCAACCAATTACGGGGAGATGGACTTTGAGGGCAAAGAACGCTTGATCCTAAATAAACGACTGTCTGGATTTAGCCCGTGGTTCTAAAAGGAAAAACAAATCGAGCTGAACCAATAATGTGAGGAGACAAAACCCAAACACAAGGAGGGAAAAAGAGCAGAACAAAAAAAAAGCAGATTTGCTGCAGCGTGTCTGGAACAGGGACATTTAGCCAGAGGCTTGTCGCTTCCTCCTAGCTGCCTACCTCCTGCTCACTCCGTCTGTCTTTAAGCATCCCTTTGTCCTGGTACCCCCATCCTTTTCTCTGCAGGTTGGCAGACTAAGGCCATTACGTAACACTTATCGGCTGCTGCTCCTGCTGGGCCGCTGCCAGGCTGCGTCCAGGCATCAGCAATAAATAACACGTAAAATTAGCAGCGAAATACAAATCCACGGGCTCGTTTGCCAATAAGCAAGAACAGCCTGTCGAAAGACGAAGAGCAAACTAACTCCATCCTGCTGTTGCGACCCAATCCCTGAAATTAAACCGTAAAACAACCTACACAAGCTGCTCTCCAACGGAATTATATGACTCTTTAAATAGTTATCATGTAGGTAAAGTCTAGACCACCTTCGGGGCATCCTGCCGCCACAGACGAAAATGTTTGGAAATCTGTGCAACAAGACATAGAGCTGAAAACCTTAGATTCCAACCTTGGCCAGACAACGTCTTCTAGTCACCCTTTTCTTGAGAAGCAGCTCTCACAGTGAATAAGTGCTTTTGTATAACGACAAACATGTGCTATGTCTTAATTCGTGCACTTCTCTAACTGCACTGCTTTACAGTTTGCTGTAAGACAGTGCACTTACTTGAACAATGCTCAAATTTCATCAGGGTAGTACTGTCTCAAATCAAACTCTGCTGCTATACACTTACCAGAATTGACTCAACAGCTTCTTCTTCTACTACTTTTTAACGCTGATTGCAACCAGTCGTTGGAACTCCATTGCCGACACTTGACAGCGGTTTTGACCAATTAAAACAAGTTATTAAGTTGTGTTTAATTGTGTATTATTGTTGTTGTGATGTTTTGTTTAGCGTTTTCTCTAGACATTTACGCCGGTATCTGCTTCAAAGACACGTCATCAGTGTTGTGTGTATCTTGAGTTAAGTGTCATCCACGTCACAAAGATGGCGGCTCTTGAGGGTGGAAAGTGTCCATCGACCAACACTTATTTTTCTTGCTGTTTGAGTGGGCGATTTGAGAGTGCATAGCGCACTACATTTTCGCACACTGCTCAGTGTGAACGTACTCACTCAAAATATTATATGTAAGTGCAGAAGTGCACAATTTGGGACACACCATTGGATCCTGCAACTGAAAACAACCAAATTTCGTTTTACAGACTGCATGCTTGGATTGTGTTTAATATTTGGTTACAAAACACACATTCAAGGTTTAATGCAGACTATAAAGGATCTGGACATAGTATGTGACGTCACCCATTTGTTACCACGATTTTGAAGCCAATCTGCTGTCCCTGCCATCGTATAATTGAAGTCTAACGGTTTAGCCAGAATTTGGGTGCCCTGAATTATATGATAGGGCGATGAAACAGATATATTTAGTTTAGTCTACAGCAGCAAAATGGCACTCAGTCAAATAGGTGTGTACTTGACTTTCGGTCTTTCAGTAGGCAGTAGTGGACATTCAATGAACTGCGGCTTCGTTTTTTCATACTGGATGTTGCCCTTTTTTTTGTGTACACAAGATTGAATATATGTGAGCGATGAATTCAAGTTGGATTGCGGTTGACGATAGATGTGTTTAAGGGTCAGAATTTTGTCGTACCAGAATATAACCTATAATCCACGCCTCGGGCAACACAATATTTTCCAAGTTATCAAATGAACCCTCAATGTGATAAGTGGGTGAGTTTCACCCAGCGAGGACTTTTAACCGTCAAAAAACCAGAAAGTCAGACTGTTAAGGTGAATGCGCCTTAGAAGCCCTCAACAGTGAGCCCACGTCACTTTGAAAGCAAAAGAGAGAGAGAGAGAAAACCCACACAGTTAAGAGGATCATTTTCCAACTGAAGTCGATTTTGTGGACACAAAACTCAGCAGCACTTCCACCACGTCCCTCTTTCTCCCACATCACTTTCAGTCAACAGATTAAAAATTGTTTCATGGGTGTCAAGAATTATTAGTGTCTTGTGGAGGGCAAGGGATGTGCCGGGATACACCCTCCTCATCCTCACTCTCTCTTTCTTCGCCACTTTTGTTGCTCTTCAATAACTGGAAACT
The DNA here is from genome assembly GCF_982586985.1 of Callionymus lyra. NCBI lineage: Eukaryota > Metazoa > Chordata > Actinopteri > Syngnathiformes > Callionymidae > Callionymus > Callionymus lyra. The sequence goes on from NC_141821.1 coordinate 8,870,482, forward strand.
ATATTGACAGAAGCTTGAACGAGATTTCCAGGGAGAGGACTTTTTTGGGAAACACCGGCGCACACACTCCAGTCACCTTGAGTGGCACTTTAGCTGATAATCATGACCGTATCATTTATGGTCATTAAAGCAGTTGCAATTGGAGGGTTTTTGAGAGAGGAGTGGAAGTAATGAAAACAAATGACCGGCTCGAAATGGCAACGAGAGGTAATATTATATATATACTATAAGGACTAGTTCTTCGGGAACAAATTGCTTCGAGGAAAATGGTTGTTGACATTTAAGGTTGCTAAGGGTGTAATCTGTATAGATGTGCTTATGAAGCTTCATGAAGCGCTGCCATGTATGCACGAGGTCAGTAGGTGACGCCTCCGGTTTTAACATGATGTGAGGTCTCAATAGAATATATCTGTTCAAAACAACAGATCACACAGCAGAGAGTGACATCTAGTGATCAGGCTTCATGAAGCTTCAACAACACATCCCTAGTATTTTGGAAGTTAGAAACTGGTACTGAGTTGGTCATTGCAAGAAGATGTAGCTGGATGGTCATTACATGAAATGCCATTACAACAATAAGGTAATGTCTATTTTTCATTTTATATTATTGATCTTTAAAGAGACTATGAGTCCATTTTAGTAAATATAAGTTATATTTAGAGAAAAAATACTATAGGATCAAATGAAAAGCTTTATATAAATGTTTGTTAAAAACGTTTTATTCAATTACATTTTCATACAATACAGTCAAAGGGTCTTTTGGGCCATACCAGGTCTGGTAAAGAACATTTCGGTGGAAATACAACGAGGTATTGACATGTACACTCTTTTTAGAACTAGAAACCAGGCTCAGTCGATATCTCGTCGCTCTAACTTGATGTATTAAACATGTTTGTGTGAAGTTCCAGTTGTGAAATATATCTTGTAATGAATGCAATAGTCAATTCTTTCTGTGTTCTCATCATCATGAAAACACGAATAACTGAGCCCGGCCGTACATGACTGATTGCATCATTACACAAGCAGCACTGATAATTATACACGTCAGTGGTGCTGCCCTCGTGCTCGTGAGCCTTTTAGACTGATATTGCAAAACATTGTTCAATTTATTAACGATCACTTTAATATCAACACGTATAGTTTACAGAATAGCCCTTAAATTACCTACTTTTCTTCTGTTTAATATCTGTATTGGAGATAACAGATTGGATTAAAATTTAAAATTTACATAAAAATACTAAAAAACTAATAATTTACACATTTTTTTAGTTTTAATTTAAAAGACAAACGTCTGAATTTATCACTTAAAAGAATCTTGCATGTAGCAACAAATAAATACAAATTTTGTAAGTCACGTCAAAAAAATGAGATTTGGAAGAGTAGAAAACAGGAAAGCCACAACACTAGCATTCAGAAAAATATAGCTTGTAAGTTGGAGAAAAGTCGACTTTCAAGTGCATGTAACTGTCGTTATAAACTTTAGAAATGCCTCCAAAAATGTCAGTGACGTAGATGTGAAAATAATACAAAGAACAATTTAAAAAAAAAGTATTCCCTGCTCTTTGTCATGATTCATAAGACTTCATGTTTCCGCCTTAGCTTTTCAACAAACTCTTTTAACGTGGTCATGCTGACCCCTACTTATGAATATTTTCCGGCATGCAGAGCTACTGTAATTGTGCAATTTTCTTCTCAGTTGCGCCTGACAGTTTACGTGTCAACCCTTTGTTCCTTCTCGGACTCGTGAGGCGATGCTGCGACCACCAGCCTCTTTTTATTATATTTATTTTGAACTGACACTGTTCGTTATTTACAAAATAGAAAAAAAACATTATGAGGTTTCAAATTTCAAAGTAGAAATTATTTATTTTGGTAAAATAACAGTTACGAACCAACAGAATCATGTCTCTGGTCTGCCGTCGTCCTCTGTAACCTTCATAAATCTCATTTATTCCTCTTCAGAATTCTACAGTAATGCCAGAGCTGACGTCGTGCCTTTGAGCCTCGTCCTCCACAAGTTGCAATGCATATGAAAAGAAAAAACTGGTTCCACATCCTGTGCATTATTCAATATAACTCAGAGTTCAATTAACTCAAGTTAAGTCTGGATTTATTGATTCTTTTCCCAACATTCTTGGAGCGGCCTCTAGAAACAGGGAGATTTTGACCTCCTCAATAAGCGTCATAAACACAGGAGTAGACGTAAGACACAACATCTGAACATCTTCAATATGATGTATGTTTATTCCCACTTGTCCTCAAAGATGAAATCTCATTCATGTCAGAGTAGAGAGGGAAAGGAAGCAGATATTATGACTGTGAAAAACTTTAATCAGGATTATTACAAGATCGATATGTCCTCGTTGGATAATGGTGCACCTTCGTACGGGGGCGCTAAAGTTCCCTCTTTGGTAATAATATTTAAGCGCTTCACGATGACTACATGATTTTACATATAAATAATTGGCACAATGACCAGTTTTCCATTAAATTCAAATAACCTTTTACAAATATGTTACAACTTCATAAGAAATCAAGTTGAATTGCAAGTCAGAAATGCATATAATGTCGTTAAAACCTTAGTTTGTTCTCAAAAACTGCCAACTAAGAAAGCCCTGATCAGGTGCGTGATTTTTGCCTAAATCACACACTTATATGCAGCCCATAAGTAGCAAAATGGAATTAATACAGGTTCATGTTATGATTGATGACTTATAAAGATGCTGTTGTTTAGGATGATGTACTATTTTAATGTACAGTATATATTGTCTATTTCAGCTACTTTATTATTATATACATACAGTATATCATAATTCCATTATATTGACGATTTGAAGATGTATTGCAATGAGGAGCGACTTTTTCTGTCTGAATATGCACATTTCCCTATTATTACTATTATAATTACTATTACTATGGACGATCAAGTTGCATTTAAAAAACATTGTTATTCTTATTTTGTTGCCACTGTGATCTGGGGGTTAAACTCAATCGCACTAGGGGCCAAAATCTTTTACCGGTCAAAATGTATCATTACTGAAAGCAATAATTTTACCTTAAAATTCCAATTGTACTAATTTTTAGCTCCTTGTGTCTCCGCATCACACCCCGACACACTGGGATCTCTTGCCTGATGTAGTCATTGTAGCCTTGTAGCTTTTGCTACAAACAAGGTGAAAATATGGACTTATTTATTTATGTATTTTTGGGGGTCGGGGAGGAATATTTCTCTTGTCGAGGCCTCAATACGAGAGTGGCATTACAGAAACGCAGTATGGAGGTATTTGGATGTTTTTAAGTGTCTTTTTGGATGACAAAGAATGAGCAACGTTAGCTACATTAGCATGGACACACATTTCTGCCTGTAACTCTAAAAAGTAACAAATCAAATTGAAAATAATCCCAACTCTTAGTCGACATGACGGTGAGTAGAAAATGGCGAAGTTTTAATTTCGACCGTCTTCAAAGGAAATATGAGTCTAATTGTAATACTGTCTTTTGAAATTCCTTTCCTTCAACATACGTTTCTCTTAATTCTCTTCACTTCTTTCCTTCTTTCCTGAATCCTTCGGGCCACGTGAAATGACTGGATGGGCTTTTGAGAATTTTCAATATTTCATGTAGTTTAAGTTATAAGAAAAAAACAATATTCATGAAGTAAATCCATGTTTAAAAGTCAAATGTATTATATTGTGTTTGCGATATATATCTGCTTCAACCTCTCAACGTGGCGCACCGAAGACAAAAAGTCATGCAGACCAGAACCGATGCATGATTTATAAGAACAAGTTGTGAGCTTCAAGGCAGCGGCATATCTATCGAGGAAGAAAAAGATGAAGAGCTCGAAGAATTCCTCACCCCCACCTCTTACAGAGCCCATTACCACTGTCCTTCACTTTGCACTGCAACATTCCGTCTTTGTTTCCTCATTCAATGTGCCCTCCTTTTTTCTTTTTTTCCCCCCCCCCCTTCTTATCACAGCCCACTCCCGGACAGATACTGACACAGGCCGTGCTCTGCTAGCCGCATCGTTCAAGGTACGTGTTTGGAGGCCTTGCTGTTCCTAATGAGGTGCTCTCTCAGATATTTCAGACGTCAGCAATGTGTCTCGACCCCAGAAACACAGAGGGCAAGAGTGTGAGGACGGAGGGATGTGAAGGGTGAGGCATCCAAGATGAAGACACCGAACCAGGCCTGACTCAATTTTCCGTCCAGTAATGCATTTCTGACGCACACAGAAAAAAAAAGTGCATCTAGATGAGTTCCAGCTTGTCATCCCTTCTCCTCCAAATCTCTGAAACGAGAGATCAGTAACTGGGTTCACGAGTGCAGGACTGGGCCTCAGGGGGAGACTAAATTGTTCTTGAAAAGTTGATCAATGCCACATTTCATCAAATCCTCTGAAGATTCTGCAACCGAGGCGGCACCGCTTTCTCCTGATTTGTTTTAATTAAAACTGCTTCGCACACCATTCCAAATCTCTCCGCCTGAACTCTCCAAATGTTTGAAGAGAGCTACACTTCTCCAGCCCAACACCACTCCGAATACGACTACAGCAAGAAACCCAATTTGCCTTCTGATTGGGTTTATCCCCCCCTCGGGGTGCATATTCCTGCCACTGTAACTCAAATTCATTTCACTTAGAACAAACTTCCTTCACTTCTTTAATCACATCCTGCTAATTGAGCACAACTTTAATTAAGCACATTATGTCACGTGTTTCTGGGTCACATGGACACACGTCCTCCTCGCACGACTGGATCACATCTGTGTGCGAGGATGGATTTAAAGTACGACACATTGGGGTTTCTGGACCGTTTATAAGTTTGTGAAAATATCAAGGAGGAATAAAACCGAAAAGAAAATGCAAAATATGTGGATATAAAATAGCGTTCTCTGTGTGTATTTGTGCGTTTGTCATATAGATTCACAATCCACTCGACAGGGGGCAAGCGAGCTCGATGAAAATGAGTCAAATTTTGATAACACCATAAATATATATATACTTAAAAAAAAAAGGTTCCATATATTTCCAGAATTTCGTTTTTTTTCTGTTAATTGTAAAGAGGGTTCAAAAGGGCGACCCGCCTAAACATTTGATTGGTCTAATTTCAATGAAAGTCATACTGTATTTACATATATAAAATTATTACCAATTATAATTAATATCCAGTGAGGACATTGTTAATAATATTATTGAAAATTAAATAGAAATTGTTAAGGGATGAGTAAGAAAGAGTAGAGTCCTGTTTACTTTACCTTTATTTTTGGACACTGCTGTATTATTTGTTAAAAATGTTATTCCATCTTCGAAATAAACAAATTATATTGCCTACATTAATTAATACAATACAAGACTCTAACTCTCCTGATTCACTCACATGAAGTAAATGTTGACCTCTCCAAGATGCAGTCACTCATCGTGACCATGTTTTGAACTTATTATTTTATAAAGTGGCTCTGAAATCTGGGAAAACGAGAGGTTACGAGAGCGGAGTCCATTATGTCGTAATAATGGCTTCACTCCTCCTCCAGCAGGCATTTATCACACCCCGCTTTGTTTATACAATGATTCCTTTGGAGGTGGAGACTTCCCGGATTGATGACATGCAGTGACAAACCTTGATGTTTGACCAATCACAGCAGAGTGGGTGTTTTCATGGTAATCACGATTTAATCTCCAGAAAAAGTGTTTTCAGTGGGCGGGGCTTAAGATCATTTTCTCAATATTTCAATGAAAAGAGAGTTTTGTACAAACACACACTGATGAAACAATAGAGTCACACATCACTATAACACACAATAAATGTAACACATTAGTTGAACTTTAAATATAAGAATACAATACAGGCAAAAAGCTTCTGTATTTAGTCTTTGCATACGATTCCCTACAAACTTTATTACAACAAAACAGCTTCACGTCGAGTGTTTTTTTCATGTTTGATCTTTTCATTTATTTTTTAGAAGAAATCAACAGATACGTCTCTCTCTGTGAATCTTCATGTTATATGCATCGTTGCCGTGGACATTGGAGTCTGTATAATTGTCTGTATAAGTTCGTCAACTATTCCGTCTGATCCAGCAATGATTGATTGATCCAGTATGGATTTAAATCCGTCAAGTTTGCGTTCCCATTGCTCCGCTGTGTCGCTCCATAAATCACACACTGAGGTCTTTGCAGTGATGGCATCAATACTGACGTTGAACTCCAAAGTGATGTTTTTGCCTCCGGAAAACACCGGAAAAAAAACAAAAAAACTTCAGATCACGTCTACTGTTTGGAGGTTAGAGTTATACGTCTGTAACATCGGCGCTCAGTACAGAAAGTCTCTGATTTATAAATGCAGTAGTTAACGCCAACAATGGGTTTATTCATGCTTACTTTCAGAGCTCACCACTCTCTGCTCTATAATCTATTGCTTTGAACAATGATTCTATTGTACCTAGTTTTTTAAATCGCGGGCGCCTCCCACTGACCTCTAAAAAAAATGCGACACTGCTTTATAACACTACTTCCAACAATACCTTCTGAAATTCTTAGTATTTTTCTTACAGTCGGTTGAGTTGTTTGCGCCAACATAAGTATCAGTTTGTTGTATGAAATTCAGAGAAGCAGCTTTTGGAATATCTTTCTTAGAAATGTCAGAAAAGGCTGATAGCTCTTCCAAGTAGAGTGTTTCTCCGTTGAACATCACAAAAGTGTGTCTTCAGACTAGCAGCGTCTACTTTTCGCTCCCTCCTCGCTGGTGTGGTCATGTTTAAACTTCCTGCTGCTTGTTAGTTTAGGACCACCGCTGTGAAGTTGGAACCCACTTGCTGGTGCTAGAAGGGAGGGATTGTAAGAATCCTTTTGCTTTTCCACTCACTTTTCACAGATCATTTTTAACCTGTAAATTTGCACTTAGACGCGGGGGGTCCTTTAATTAATATCCATTGGAATATTTAGAAATGACTCAGGTGTAGTAACGTACTTTCTCTCTGGTTTCCTCCCACAGTCCAAAAAGATACAGTGGTTGGCGTCCTGCTGTCCAGGGAGTCCCAAACCTCTCGCCCAAAGAAACTGGGATAGACTCCAGCCCGCGACCCCCATAAGGGAATGAGCGGCAAATAAATGAATGAAATTTAGTGTTTAAAATCCAATCCCAGTCTTTGAATATTAATCTCTACACCATACAAATCAGACTTTGAATAAAAAAAAACCCTGTTTGAATTCCAAATAAAGTTGTTGGATTCTGTCTATTCGTGTTAGAATATGAATTTCTAACACTGGATTCTAACAGCATCAAAATTAGACTTTAAATTAAAAAAAAATTAAACATATTTCAATTACTGTTGTTTAATTCCTTCTATTTATTCTTTGTGCATGAGTGAACGTGTACACAAATATTCAGCGCTAACAATTCATTGTGAAAAAAAATGCAACCTTAATATTAAACTATATTTATTTATTTATTTTACGAGTTCAAAGAAAATAGATTCAGTGTTAGAAATTCAGTGTGAAGGAGAAGCAATCAATCCGTCCTTGGTTGTCCGGACCAAATTTCTGACGTTGAATTTATTGACATGGAATTTTTTTTTCATTTAATTTTGACATGAATTGTTTTTGATGAATTTTTTTTCATCCATCCGAAAGATATTAGAGGGAGAAAATAACTTGATGGCTTTTCAAATACAGATTACGATGCTGTAAAAATCCATTTTCAAAGTCAGACGGCAGACGTTTGCTCTTATAAAAGAACCTTGTTTGCTTCCCCGCAGCCTCATGAAGAAGATTGAAACCCATTTTTTAATGCAATATTGAGAGCATCAAATAAATGTTGGTAGTTTCACGCTGGGAAAGTGATTTCCATGATGACCTACTTTGGGGGTTGGCAGAGAGGAGAGAGCAAGATGTGGTGGGATCTCGAGCAAGTGCGCCAACACTCTCATCTTGTTGACATGCTAGATGTCATGTTGGATTCTATAGGCGGGACGGTCTGCTTCTGAAGTCAAGCACCTGTAAGACGAGGCGCTGACAGACGCGTGGGCTGGTTCACGGAAAAAAGACGAAAGACAGAAACAAAATGTGGATCTTGTCGGGAAAAAAAAAGGAGTCACAACGAGCTGCGTGGATCGCTTTTATGCTATGGAAGTATTCATGTTTTTATGTAGGTTGTTGATATTTAGCCAATCTTTATCGCCTGAATATACTTTAAAAATACACTTTCAATTGATTAAGTTAAGTTAAATTTAGTTGTCTCTAAAAACAATTAATTTTATGTGCATTATTAAATCATATTACAGTTATTAAGTTTGTAATACATGATTATTTTTTTCTGGCTCTGCTGTGTCAAAACAATAAAACTGCAAATCCATGCAACTTTTGTTTATTTTCATTTCCTGTTAAAAAATAAATAAAATTAAAAATTAAGCAGCGAATCTTCTTTTAGAGGCAGGATTTTTTAATGATTATTATATATTCATGTAGCCTTGCTTTTTTTAAATGGACGTTACAGACGAGCAGTATGAAGGTATTTGGATGTTTTTAAGTGTATTTTTGGACGAAGATGAAGACAAAGACAACTGAGCTCCAGTCGCTACATTAAAATGAACAAAGATTTTTTGTCTATAACCCAGAAAGGAAACAGATTACTCTGAAAATAAAATTAGTCGACATGTGGGTGAGTAGAGCATGAGTGAATTTTGGGTGAACTATCACGTGAAGATAATGTTGGATCTTAAGGTTAACGACTAGACGTGTATTATTTCAGTCTTGCTTGCTTTGGTTCCAGGTTCACTCGGGTCGACATGGCAGTCACAAAAAAACGTTCCTCTATGTGACACATTTGCATCAATGTTTCAGCTTCTGTGCTGATGCTCAAGCAGCTGAACTAATACAAAGCAACATTTAGACTGTGCAGCAAATATTTATACAAATTCGTCTTGGACTGAAAAAGTCTTCGCTGTCTTTGTATCGTCTGAGTACACGTAATCTTGTGTTTTTGTCTGATACCAAATCTCCATTCTCACTGATTGTGGTGTCAGAAGTAGGATGGTCATCATGGTCCGTGAAGTACTCTTTGACTTCAATAAGTATAAAGGATCACGAGAAAACCTGCATGAATATTAAGGAAAGTTGTAAATACAAGGCTGACCCTTGCAATTTGAATGGCTCTGTAAATGATTTGTAACATTTTTTCAAGAAAAACAAACATATTTAAATAAATTAAGCAAAGGCCAAATGGATGATATGAATAATAATTGGCCAAATAAATCACTGAAACAACAAGCCCAGGAATTGGCATCTCATTCGCGACACATTCTGTGCCAAAATGAGACGCCGACAGAATGGAAAGGCGTGACGGACGGAGAGTAAACACAGAAATGTCAAACACAGTGAGTCAGACATGCATATTTGCATATTTATATAAAAATAACTGGCAGATAAAAATCATAGATATTCAAGTTTGTTTACACCGAGTCGGATGGGCGAGAAGACAATTACCAGAAGTGATCGTCCACTCATTCAGCCCGTCAATCTTTGCTCGTATCTTATTTCAGTTTTTTTTTTTTTTTTTGTCCATCCTGCCTTTTCGAATCAGCCTCACTTTCCACAGTCGTCCTCTTTGTTCCACTCGTACTAATCAACCAACAGCCGGTGCAGTGGCTTCTCTCCGGAGTGGAGGCACAGTTGACAAGGAGAGGGAAGTGATGGAAATTGGTTTTAATAATGAGTCCACACCGGGTCAACGGCACATCGCAGATTGAGAAAGAGCGGGAGTTGAAGAACTACCACGTCAAAGTGTAAAAACAACAAGGCCGACCTTTCAGGTAGAGGATGTCATTGACGTGTTTTATACTAAAGTGAAGTTGTGCCCAAGTTCTTGATCTGGATGATATTCCCTGAATTGTTGGCTAAAAGTATTACCCGTGGACCAACCCTGTGCGTTGTATTTGCTACGTTTCTCTTTCAGTTATTGCGGGCCTCTTTAGATCTGTATCTCAAGGCTATTGGTGTAGAATAATGGAGGCTGGGGTAGAATACAGATATTACATTTGAGTGTCTCGTCTCAAGCCCTACTTTTGGTGTGTTTACATTTCCTAGCGCGAGGTACAACGGGCGCGGCCATCTTGTCTTTGCCGAAAGCAGATGCCGATGTGACGACATATCCGGCTGTAATGTCGGTAAAAAAGACTATTTTACAGACGTCGCTTATCCCGTGTGAATGTACCTAAATCAACACTGAGGTCCAGGGTAATTTAAACATCACTAAAGGTCCACACGAGAAACTAATCCCCTGCGATTAATAATTAATACTTAAAAATGGATCTGAAAATTATAGTCATCATCTCTGATGACCCACGGCTTGTCCCAGAAGAATTATAATGGTGTCTTTTGGGGTTATGAGTTCAAATATCAACTTTTTTTTAATCATAACTTGTTTTTTTTTAGAGTGAAATATGTATTTTGTTTTTTAATACCCTTAATATAGTGGATGTCCTTAATGAATACCAATCGGATGCTAGTATGCTTGATGCTAGCATTTTTCTTGTTTGTAAACGAATGCTCACTGTATTTAGAAATGGACCGTGAGATAATTTGGGGCTTTAAAACTAGATTGTAAAACTACTTGTGTATTGTTACTTAAAAAAAGTGGACAGAGCAGGAACATTTCACGCTAATATCAACCTTTAGGTTTAAAAATATATTTTACTTGCTATTCTTTGTGAAGTCCTGAGTTTGTTTCCCTTAAGGCAGAGGCAGTCAAACACATTTCCCCAAGGGCAGCATTATATAATGTGCTAGGGGCCGTCAAGCCAATAGAAAAACTAAAGATAAATAATAAATAAAGCTAAAAGCAAAACAAGCTATTTCTTTTGCAAAAATAAAATGTAAAATATGATGTTTTTTCCCAATTTTACTTCAGAATTATAAAAAAAATAGGACGAATAAAAAAGAAGGGAAAATGAAAGGCTTAAAACAAAGACAACATTTAATGAGGTAGGTGCAGATGAAGCATCTTGCTCAAATGCATTCAGCTTAAAGGTTGAAGTAAGGACATGTTGTCTCCATGGCAACAATGGCTTTTTTGTCTGTGAATATAAAGTCAAACATCAATATCTGCTCATAAAAGCACAGGTTGTTATTCTATATCTCATTTGTTCTCTTCCCATCAACTTCCTCTAACCGCTTTAATGCTCTTAATATGAAGCAAAACAAGTCAATATTAACTATCCTGAAATTACCTTTCTAAACTTGCGTGTGTTTGGGAGTGTGTGGGATGCTTTTGGAGTTTTCTCAAGAAAGTATTGACGCAACAAACAGTCATATAAACAACCAAAATACATTTTACTTTTCTACCGTTCCATCAATTCCACATTCCTAAACCAGCAAAGTGTCAGAATCAGTCGAGGGAATACCATACTTTATAGGTATTTGTTAAATAAAATCTCTATTATAATTGACCACATCTAGTCTTTATTTTGTCCTCAGTGTAGGACAAGAGCGAGTGACGGAGTCGGCCATTTTGTGCTTGTGTTTTTTGCCCCGAGCCTGAGCGGCGAGTGAATGAGAGGAGTGTCGGGAAGGGAGCCAGGACGGAGTCTCTGGCACCAGTAAATACCCAGGCCAATGCATGACAGATGAGCGTGTCATCCATACTGTTGAGAGCAGCGCGCCGAACACAGCGCCAGTCAATTGGACTACAAAGACGACTCCGGTCGCTACATCACTCCCCTCCTCACTTTCTGTTGCATTCATGGGAAATAAAACGCGACGGTCCGTCTTCCACGGGCTTCACCTTGGAAACTCCAGAACCAGGGAGTGAGTCATAAGTGTCTCTCCACGGTATTATTTTCATACAGCAAATTACAACTCTTAATTGACAGACGGGTTATTATGATCCGCCACCAGATGTTGATGTCAATGGAAAATTAAAAGGCTGTTAAAAATCGACGATAATAATCCAAGTGAATCATTTTTTGTTGCAGAAAGAGGAAGATATGATCATTTCCCCCAAATTATATTTGCAAAGAAGTACAGTTTTAACCCTATTTTCCTATTATTGGTAAACAATATTTAGTCCTGAAGACTAAATGAAAACTTTATGTGTTTATTTAGAAAAAATAACCAAAGTTTTTTTCTTGAACTATTTTTCTACAGATGAATCCCCACTTTTAATTGGATCTTAACAGTTATAGATAACTTGTAAATTTGACTTTTGCTCAATCCTGATTCTGTGTAAACAAATGTAAAACAAAAGTACACAAATTCAAAGTGTTTCAAAAGCGTATAGTTCAGTTCCTTATTGTCATAGCAACAAGTACAACAAGATGTGACAAACAGCTAGCGCAAAAAAACAAATGTTGTTTCAATGATTATTATTAAACTGCACATGACAGCGATAAAAAAAACTACATAATAAATTAAAAGATAAGAAAAAAGTCTCAGTACTTCATTAAAACACATGTCACCCTTTATTCTGTCTTACTATTATGTTGCACCTAGTTGTTGGTGTCAAGTAAAAATAGGAAAAACAATAAAATAAATACCAACATTATATATTTAGAAAATTGCAATGACTGAAGAAGTTTCATAAAACATTCATCGACTCTGTGAGTAAAAATTTGATGTTAAAAAATCCCCCCTGTGGTGGGTCGGCAGCAGCCTCGGAATACATACAATATGCAGGATGTTCTCGCCTGCGATGATAAATCACCCCCTGCTGACTGTTTTTATGCTCGGTGAAGCACCCGGGTTGGCTTTGACGACACTTCATTTCATGCCAATTGTTCGGTGCTTCACCATCCCCTCGTCCCGTCCCCCCCCCCCCCACTTCCAGCGCCGTCCCCGAGATGCCAACCCGGCTCGGCCTGCCCCTTAATTCTCTTTTCATTTGACAAAGACAGACTCCGGCTCGTGTCTGATTAAAACCGCTCGCTCTGATGGGAGGAAGACATAAAGGCTGTCGGGAGAGAAAAAGAAAGTTCCCTTTATGATTTTGAACTTTAATTATTAATCTAGCAGGAAATGTACAGACTACACAGTTGAGAGCGGGTGTTGGGGCGAGATGTTGTGAAAACATGTGTCAGTCAGGAAGATATTTTGAAGGTTTTGCTTTAATGGTGGATTTCAGGGATATAAAAGAGGTGCGACATTACATAATACATGAAAATGATTGTGTTTTTAAAGCTTTTAATGAGTCAGAAATACTCCATGTCAGCTGTATTTCACCAGGTTTGACTATTGAGCAAATCCTTTTGAGAGCTTCTGTTAGATATTTAGTTTGTTGGGTAACTTGGTTTTGAGCAAGTTCACCCTAAATATGGGCCTGAAAAACGATTGCTAGCTGAAACGGGTATTTGACAATCGATTAGTTAACTTTGTATCAACATCTATAATAAGAAACAAAAATATAAAAGATGTAAATTACAATTAAACTACTTAACAAACCCAGTTGTCAGGAAAAAAAAAAGCTTAAACCCAAATCAATCTTTAAAATCATCCAGGATAATTCCAGGTATTTAAACACAATCTTCACTTCAAAGCTGATCTATTTGCTCAAAAATGTCAGTTGATAAAAATGTCCAAATCACCAACTGGTTTTCTAAAGATAAAATTAATTTAAAACAAACAAATTATTGAGTGAAGAGTTAAATGAGTGAAGTGAGAGAATTGTCGGTTAAAGAAAATGTCAACCAATCAAATAATAACTGAGAATTAATACCAGAAACAACATGAACTGAACAGAAATACAAGAGAAGACGTCATGATATTCGGCTCATGTTTCAGGCAAGACTTATTCTTTAGGGAAACAATGTTTGTGCGCCTTATGGAACCTATAGTGCATCGTAAACCTTTGCACTTAAACATTTGCCAGTTTTGAAAAAAGGTCAACAAACACCCACATTCAAAATAATCAGGAAGCAGTAAAAATAAATCGTATAATATTTGTGTCGTCTCATTTTAACGAGTTTAAATGCCTCAGTGACCGGTACCAGTTCCCCAGATCCGGCTCCCTTATTACATCATGCGTCACCATGGAAACATAGTGGGATAGATTATTAAAGTGCTTCTGAACTTTCAGTTGATTGATGTTATTCAACTTCAATATGTGGATGGATAAGACTTACTTACTTACAATCTGGAGAAACATTCCCAGCTAGCTAGGGGACAGTCCTTAACATTGACAGTATGTAAGTTGTAAGACGAAACTCATTTAAAAAAAAAAAAAACACTTGACACTCCTCTCGAGAACATCTCCAGCCAGTGCCATATCAAAGAAAGTGGCAAAGCAGCGAACATTGATGTAACTCAGTCTTGTTTTTTTCCACTCATCCTCTATATATTCCCTAGTTCGCCCTCTTCCTTCTGTGATGAGGCTGCGGAGCATTTTATTTTATTTGTAATAATTAATAACTAAGTATGTGCCATCTTATGATAATGTCTTATATTTTAATTTAATTTAAGTTATAATAAGTTACTAAAAGACATTGTATTTCTTTTTTTTTAAATATTTTATTCCAATTATATTATTTTACTTTTTTATTCTTTAATGCCGCCAAGAAAAATCCTGTGTTTGGTCTACAATAAAGGCAATGAAAGTTATAGACTCATATTGTATCTTTATTATTGTATATATTGTTTTTATTGCTTATTTTTATTATTATGTGCTGTGTTATTATTGTCTTAACTGGACTTCTGCAATGTATTTCGAGTCCTTCACTGCTAGTAAATCAAATGAAAAAAAGGAGATAATGTTTAAACAACACAACAATATAGTAAAGGACCTGACACCAGTAAATATGGTTAACGAGCCGTTGTTTCAAAAGCTGTTTGTGGCACAATTTTCGCTACCATTATTTTGGAATGTTTTTAGACATTTTAGACAAGACTTGTCTATTCTATTATATAAGGAAGCTTGACAATCACAGGTATAACAGTCACAGCTATGTATATGTACTTCAGCGGCATCTATCTTATACACCATTTTTGTCACTCCGCGAAAAGTCAATAAAATATGTCCAAAAATAGAAAAACAAGTTTGTTTACAAGTGTTTTTTGGCATGAATGTTTGAAGCCAATAATATTGCGATTGTACATAAAACCATTGCATGTTATACGTTGTAATGAAAGTTTATTCAAGGCTAATAATTTAGGTAAAATGCCTTAATCGTGATTGTCTACATTCATGCTAAATTACGATAAGTCTCTATTGTCAAACGGACACCAGACACACTATAGACTCCGAAAACCTCCACTGTAGAGGACTTTGGTCCATTTCTTGTTTATTTCTGTTTTCGAAGTCGGGACCCTCGGTATTTAGGACACTCATGCTAAGGGTCTCAGATAAAAGCGCGAGATAAAAGAAATGTAAAACACTAAGATGGGAGGAGTTTAATCCTTGATGACAGGAACAGGAATAAATTAGTAGCCTGAAGTCATTTATTTTTTCAAAGATGACATTTCTATACATATCACAGAACAGCCATTTTCCCCACAAGTTCCAAAAGGTCAGAAAATAAATGATTTATGATAACTTGAGTTGCTACCTTTTGGATGATTCCAATATATAATATGGTAGAGTTACAGTTAAGACAAACTACAACTTGTACTTTGAAACCGTCCTCCATTATTGTATAACCTTTTTATAATTTTCTTCCTGCATAATGTTTGAGTCATTGGTTTGTGTTTCCATATTTATTCATGTTTGATTGACATGTAGGACAGTTAAGTCTTTAATCAAACTACTTTCTTTCTTTTCCTAAAGAAAAAGATCCACTAAAGCTTATGCTTGTTGGATGAAGTTTTCTTTTCACTTTTAACAAGCCCAGTTTGAGCTTTAAGTAACGAGGAAATTCAATGTCATTGGACGACTCGATTTAAGGGTTATTTTTGGACTAAAGCGTCTGTGATGTGGAGTAGCTTCACCTTCTTCGTCTGCACTCAGGTCGTTGTCATTGGTAACACAGAGTTCTAATGAAGCTCTGCTAAATTAAATACCTGTAATTGTAGTCCCACCAGATGGGAAGTGTAATGTTGCGTCGCTCCATCAGACAGCAGCCGAGCCCCATTAGTTCTCCGGTCGTTATTGAGCTACTGATGTCGGGGGATGCCGACGCACGGCCAATCGAGTTCAAGGAAAGTGCGGGCAAAAGTGTTATACGACCCGAAAACATTCATTCATTCATTTTCTGCCGATGATTCTCATAGCAGGGTCATGGGAGGACTGGAGCCTATCCCATCTAGTTGGGGTTACAGGCGGGAAAAAGCCTGAACAGGTCACCAGAGTCTGTTGCAGGGGAAATAGTAACACAAAAATACACACAGACTAAGACTCACACACACACTCATACCTACAGACAATTTCCCCAAGTTCCCAACCGACCTCTGTATGTTCATTTTTAATTATATACTGTGAATATTTTTCACGGTTTGGTATATTTTATACTTCAGCTAGTTTATTTATATAATGTATCATAATGCATTATTTATTTATATGACATTTTAGGAAGAATTGTCTTTTCTTGTGTTTTTAATTTACTTTATTTATTTTAATCTTTCCTTTTTTAATTTAATTTGAATTCATATTTTATATTCTGTGCTTCCACAAATTCTGCTGATTCTGCTTCTGATTACAAGCAAATCCAATTTATTGAAAAGCGTACAATCCAAATGCATAACATTAATCATAATGAATAAAAATAATTAAAGAAGGAATAGTTATGTTAAAAAAAAGATTAAAAAACAACAATTTAACACTTTTTTTTGTGTCTGTGTTTGGCTCACAACTTGTAATCAAGTTTAAATACTCCTCTGTGAAGAAATCAATCATATAAATTACTAAAAGTAATTCAAAAGCGCGGAATTATTAAGGTGAGCTTAGACGATCAACAGAAACGCTCCGACCCGATTCACCCAAAGTTCCAGCCCTAAAGGTAAGTTAATTAAAAATACATCTTCTGCAGGCTGCATTTAGACGCTCGCCTCTGGCCCTGCCCAAGCAGAAAGTGAAAAAGGCAACTGCTAATTTAGAGCTATTCAAGGGTAAGCGGATTGCAGAGAGTGAGGCTCTGGGCTTAGTGCAGATTGCAGGCCAGTGCTTTTAATGCAGGCGAGATAGCCGAGTCATTTAAAGCACCACTGAAACCGACAGCCCTGCAGGAACAAACCTCTGTTCACACGTCGCTGCCACGCGATGTTCACTCGGCCGTGGCCCTCTGACTCGTGTCATCGCTTCCTTCCCCGAGCCGAGAGAATATTCGCCGCTCATGATTCATATTCAACGGCAGAACCCCCGATTACAAATAGAATTGCTTTTGCTGTCAAGTAGATAATTCAATTTTTCATTATTTGTCAGATAAAATAACTAATACAATCTATAGAATTCAAGTTCAAAACATCAACTTTACAAGTTAGAGAAGTTGTGTCATCTTGGAATTCCAGAAAACGTACGAAGGGAACTATTACTATTAATACTACTTTAGTATTATTGTTTATTTTAGCCAATTATTTGCCTATATTCTCAATTTTTCAAATTTCATTGTCCATGCAGACTATAGAGTGGATTTATGTAGATAATCCTCAATCACAATGGCCGTAGTTTTCTATGCTTTGTTCATTCTCAGTCTTCCGAGTTTTTATGTTCTTTTCAAGCACCACAAAATTCCCCGGAAACAAGTGTTTATTAATAATCTGATAGTTTGTTTGGACAAAACATGAATTTTAACCTGTTAATTGGAAACTTAGTCAATAATTAACATGAATAAATACGCAGTAATATTAATTAAAGTGCACATTTAAGTATAAAGATTATTTTATTTACTCAACCCTTATGCATGGCGTAGATTTTGTTTGTAGGTACGAAAACATCGGAACTACTAAAATAGGCATGAATACCGAAATTAAGAACATTCTTCCGTTTTACACACATTTCTTCTGCTCAAATTTCATGAGTGACACAAATCGTGTGATGATAAATACCCAAGATGCTTCTTTATACCATTAAAGTCAACATTTTTTTGGTCTGTCTGCAGCCAGCCTCAAGTGGACACTGGATGAACTACAACGTTTTTTAATCCATGCATAGTCTTTACTTATTAAATCAGAAGTTGTATCTTAGAATCTTCACCAGCAATATTAAAATAAAATGGTCATTAAATGCCAGCATTACTGCAAAGAGTGTGTCTATTTAATAGGTTGTTGTATATCAACAGTTGTATGTGTGTTTTTTTAATCAGTATAATTGGGTTTATGAAATGAATACCTGGGCAATTAAATGTTGTTTTTAGAATTTTGTTTTTTGGAAATAAACTATAATGTAATGTAATGTAAGACCTATTGGATTTATTTCAGTAATAACGCATTATTTTACTCAATAGTAGATCAATAAAGATGCCTGTTTACTTGTTAAAACAAAAAAACTTTTGCACAGAAGACAGAAAGAATTGTTTTGTATCGTCACTTACAGGACAACTTACTTACAAAAGAAGTGTTGGAAAATATGGCAGTTTAAACCAGAGACTTTGTTTAGACATTACTCAAGTTTTTTTTATGGTGATACAATAACTATTAAATTTAAACCTAAAAACAAACAAGCAGTTCATATTCCAATGCTTGGTTCCTCCAGAGACGGACAGTTCGGCCCTCGAACAGTGAATGAAGTCGTCTCCTTGTCTTCTCTCATTGACCCGAGTTGTATTTTTCTTCATGTGAAATTCTTTGAAGCAAACTTTGAAGTAATTCACCCATCACTTTTTGCTTTAAATGTCATTTCACGAGTGATTTGTTGAGTATGTTTGATATGTTGGACTCCTACAGGTCTAAAAGGTGCAGATAAAACCTCACAGGAGCTGATATTTATTCGGTTGAAAAGGTCTCGAAGTGAATTCCATTTCTAACATTAGCACCCATTTTTTTTTTTTTGACAAATCCCCTCACTGCACTCACGGAACATGGATGAAAAGGTCTCTGAGTGAATCCAATACTTGACTGTCACTCACAGCGGCAAATGTAGCCGCGCTCCGTCAATGTCACCTCCATCAAACGTGGCCGTAATACATCTCATCACGGCGCACAGGGGCGGATATGGATTGTGACATAAATCAGGTGCAGTGGGTTTTATTTGTTTCTCAACATTTGCAGGCGAAGGTCTTTTCCTGCTTGTTAGTGGTTTGCGCCGTGATTCATGGAGACTGTTGATCAACATCGTGCCATAGAGAATATAACGGCTGGATACGTCCGAGAGTTTAGCATTTGAAAACGAGCTAGATTCTTTACCAGAGTGTAAGTAAGACATGGAAAGTGATATTTCAATTAATACATGTTTCTACTTTTAAAATGATCAGGTTAGAATCTAACCAACCACTTTGTTACCAAGACGCTTTCTGAAATGTGAGACAAACACATAATCCATCTTGGTTTACAATTCAAATACTATGTGAGAGAATATTCGGACAATGAACCAAAAAAATCTAGAATAGACATAAACATCTACTCTTTATAAACGTATTACTAATTCCCATGGAAGTTTAAATAGATGGGGTGTATGGTTAGGAATCTGACTTAATGCTTTCACTTAAACAAAAAATAGAAATCAGATCTGGTTTTACAAGTTTACATGTCTTTCTGAGTATTATCTGAAGCACAGAGCTGTTAGTTCGCTTTTATATCTTATAAACAGTAGACTGTATGCACTCTGGAAGTGTTCGTGATATTTACCTGGAGTAATTCCTGTCTGTATAGCTTGTTATTCTTTAAAGTAATGCTAAACACAAGCTTAAAATAACTGACTTTTTTAAAAAGCAATTTCTCTTGTTGGGGCTTTAATACAAGAAGGACGTTATAGACGAGCACTATGGAGGTATTTGGATGTTTTTAAGTGTCTTTTTGGACCAAGATGAAGACGATGGCTTTTGTCTGTAACTCCAAAAAATAACAGATTACTATGAAAATAATCTGGTTTGTAAATATAATAGTTTTAGCTCACCAATTTACATCAATGCCAGTTAATAATCTATTGTTTTAAGCAACTATTCTATTAAAACCTCACATAATTTTTAAACTGACGGCGCCACCTACTGACCTCTAAAAAATGTTGACACCTTTTCATGAAGCTTCAGTAGTTCATCACCAAATGATCTTGATAGCCCAAATACTTACAAGCAACCTCAGCAGGTCAAGATCTTTTTCAGCTCAAAGAAAAAACGTTTAACATAACAGAGAGAAAAATGTCACTTACCTATTTGGAGGTTGTAGAGGTGAGCAAAGGGGGGAGAAAAGAGAGAGAAAGAGGAGAACAATTAGTAGAATATCCCCCACAACATTCATCACATTTACCACACTGATAAATTCATCAGTCATTTTTCATACTTAGCCAACAGCTCGCCCTGAGAGGGCGTAATAAATGGCGCCCCCAACACAAAGTCATTTATAACGGACAATGGAGGGAGGCAAAGATCAAGAGGCACATATGGAGCCACATACTGTACACAGGTGTGGATTTAATAACGGTTGCTTCAAGAACGACATATTGGAAAACTGGTCAAAGGATAAAGTTTCAATGGATAAAAGAAAAATAGAACACATTATGAATGATAAAATACTACAGAAATATGGAATGTTACAGTGTGTGCACAGTGTAGTAACATGGTTAGTTTATGGCCGAATAAATTGCATTATATCCTCCGGGTTGAATTGTTTTAATGTGTAACCCTAATTACACGATCACGCAGATTGTGATCTGCGTTGCAGCCTACTCCCATCAGTGTGTGAAAAGATAAAAACTGTTGTAAGTTGCTTTGAAGAAAAACATTTTTAAATAAATGCCAATGTAATAATAGTAATGACAATAATATGAATGCGAAATAATTAATCTCACACCATCCCCCCCTTGTCTTTTAACTCTGCAAGCTGGTCACAGCAAAAGACACATCGAGTCTGGTTCTGCTCCAGGTTTCTGCTTGTTAGAAGGACGTTGATCCTCGCCACTGTCGCTCATTGTGATTTGGTGTTCTCTTACAAAGTGTTATTTAAACTGAGAAGTGTCCTCTGATGACACGTTAAATACTATTGAATTGAATTAAAAATATTGATCATAATAGAAAAAAAATGTGATATCGTTCATTTGACTTTATTGATGATAAAACAGGTATTTAATTTAAAATATATATACATGTTTAAAAACATATTCAAAAGCTTGACATAGAATTTAGCTAAAATAGACATAGATAGAAATAAATAATAATAAGTCCTAAATTGGAAACAAGTGAACACAATAAGAGCTGTAATTTCTAATGGATGTGGAAATCTCGATCTGACAAAACATGGAGGGAACAAAGAGCCATAACTTTCTTGAACAGTTCTGAAAGCAGATTTTGAACGAGCCTAACGACCTGCGTTGAATAATGCACACGATCATGTACCGAGTTAAACTGCAGCGAGAGGGTCAGGCAGACTCCAGACAGAAGCACTTGTGATTAAAAATGTGGCATATCTGCACTTTTCCCGGCTGCTCCGAGAGACACCGGTGAGCTACAATTCAATTCCGAGCTGTGATTGTTGCAGTAAATGAGCAACCTTCTCTATCGCCGCTGCCATCGCCGAGCACCAGACGACAGAGAGTGCATAACAAAAGACGAGTCTTCAGGAGCGTTGAAAGCATTTTGATTCTGCTGAAGCACTGTTTTTCTTTTTTTTTTTTCCATTTCATCACTTTGCCTTTTCCATCTGGGTCAAAAAGAGGAAGGCGGGGGGGAAAGACATAAATGGAGTGAAATGAGGAGGTTTGAGTTGTTGTTGATACCTTTAATTTATGACCAAAAACTGCAACAAGAAGCTTTTATTATTAAAAAAAAAAAATCTGACCTCCATAACATTTGTGTAAACATGTCAGCAAAGTCAAGACGGTGGTGTCTCACGGCTTTCTAAAGTAAGGTTAATAAATAATAAAATGTGATATTCGAATAAAAGGTTACAGCCGAATTGAAGATGAAAGTGGTTTTATTCTGAGAAATCTACAAAAAAGCAAATTGATATGCATTTGTCTTTCAATCCTATTAAAAGAAATATGTTTTTTTGACGGTTAAAATTTCTTATGCGAAAACTCTCCTGTCTCACCCACATGTTTCAAATGTTAAAGTCTTTCTCTCCAAGATGAAGTAAGTCCCTCATCATGACCATGTTTTCAACTTATTACTTTATAAAGTTGCTCTATATTTGGGCGAATGAGAGGTTACGAGAGCGGATTCCATTAAGATGTAGTAATAGCTTCACTCCTCCTCCAGCCAGCTGTAATCATGCCCTGCTTTGTTCATACAAAGAGTCCCTTGGAGGTGGGGACTTATAATTATGTAACTGTTTCAAACTCTAAACTAGAAATCCTCTTGTTTCAAAGCTAATGACCGCGTAGGACCAGAAAAGGCAAATCGCGGGGAAGGTTTTAATCGTTACAATTTTAGACATTTCCAGATCTTATCTCCGTCCTGCCCATTCTTCTCATGATGCTCCACACAGACTGAAGATATCTGAAGAAGAAGTAGGCGAAGGAGTTTCTAAAGCACCTTGAATGACACGACACTCAAAGGAGAAGTCCTGGATTTTCCTCTCTCAGTTGACGTGGTGACTGACCTTTTTTTTTTTTTACTTTTAGTAATGAATGTCATTTCTTGTTGAGTAGCTGCTTAGTGGTTTTCCTTTAACGTTTCCTAACAAGAAGCTTTCACTTCATTAGCCTCGAAAGACTGCATTGGAGGTATCATTATTTTGCCTTGTTGCTGGTCAAAAAGTGCAGGTTAAATCTAGTATCATTTAAAGTGTTTCCCTTTATTTATTTTTTTCATTTTAATAGGTCAATTAGATCAAATTTTTAAATGTATTTTCAATATTAAACACTATAACAAACTCCTAAATTTGGTCGGACAAAATCATTGGCGCTTTCAACTCAATCTTTGGCAGCACACTTTAGAGAAAATAACTAAAACCAATGGCTTCCTAAAACCATCAACAAATTTCCTCCAGCTCTCAACTGGAATTATGGGCCACTCTTCTTTTGCAAACTGCTCCAGGTCTGCCTTCTTGCAACAGGAATCTTTCTATAGGTGCTCTATGGGATTTAGATCCGGACTCATTGCCGGCCACTTCACAATTCTCCAGCGTTTAGTCTCCAACCATTTCTTGGTGCTTTGTAAGTTTTTCCTGCTGGAACATCCATGACCTCTGACCCAGACGCAGCCATCTGACACTAGGCACTAGGATTCTTTGCACATAGTCCATGCATCCAGTGCCAGAAGCAGGAAAAACAACCCCAAACTTCTTTGAATCCCAAACATATTTGACTGTAGGTACCATATTTTTTTCTTTGTAGGCCTCATTCTGTTTTCTGTAGATTGACGATTGACTACCTTAGATCTCATCCGTCCACAAAACATTCAGAAGGATCAATGCTTACTCAGGTATGTTCTGGCTTTTTTTATGCCTCTGTGTCAGAAGTGAGGTTCTCCTCGGTCTCCTGCCATATCGCCTCTTCTCGTTCAGACGACGACGGAGGGCTCGAGCCGACACCATCGTACCCCGAGTCTGCAGGACGGCTTGAATTTGTGTGGAAGTCGACTGAGGTTGTTTATCCCCCATTCTAACTTTTTCATCAATTTATTTTCTCTTACGTACACGTCCAGGGAGATTTGCCACAGTTCCATGGGTTATGAACTTCTTGATTGTTTTGCAAACAGCTGATAAAGAACTTTCAGGTCTCCAGAGATCGACTTGTAACCTTGAGATTGTTTCCACAATTCTAACAACACAACTTTTATTTCTGCGTTGTCCTAATGCAATCAAAGGAATTAAACAAAATGTATAACAAAACATTTGTAATATATATATGTATTTTACTGTTTGAATTATTGCCACCTTGTGTTTCATTTAGTTTTTTGTTCTTATATTATTCATTTTTCTCTTCTCTTTTCTTATTCTAAATATTTATTCTAAATACATTTTGCCTTCTTTTAAAATACATTTTTGTTTTATTTTTCACCTTCATTCGGCTTCTTCCTTTGTCTTCGAGTTACTAGGCATCCCCAAGTGAGGAACTGTGGGACACCCTGGAAAGGTTGCCACACCTGACATTTTGCAGCCAATTAAGTTAAGTTATTCCTGGTACGTTCAGATCCAACCGAGACCCCCTTTCCCCCCCCCCCATCTTCATCATGTAGTACCCCATCAAACACCACACATGTTCGTGTCTTGATGGAAAACTCACGTCTGACATTTGCTGAACCCTTTCATGATCCGACCAATCCCAATTACAATCTCATCTTTCCCCCACATCTCCGCCCTGCTCCCTCTGAACCCATCACACGTGGAACAACCTGCGCGCTGAATGTCAAGGAAGCAAACGGTGAATTTCTCGGAAGGTTCAGAAGACGTCGTGGTGGATAATGCACAGGCTAATCTCTATTTATGATTGATCGCCATCAACAGCAGATTCTCTCGCTCCTCATGTCTGGTGAATGACTAACAAATCTCGTGAGATTTAGAAGATCCTGGTGTGTGTTCACAGCATAAGCCGGTCTCCTGCCGGCCTCACTAGGAGACCGTGATCGGGGGGAAGGCTGGTAACGGAGCCAAGCGCCTGCAGTCGCGCAGCTGTCTCTCTTGAAATTGGCAGAATGTTCGACCCACACCAACTTGACAACATTCCCCACGACTGCGACCTGCGACGCCACTCGATTCTGGCACGTATTCTCATTACAGGTGGCTTTGAATTCGGTGTGTGGACAGAATCCTTCTGACAGCTGGTAATGAAAGCAGTTTGGAGTAAACTTACAACAAGGTTTAGAGGTGAAACACGGCGACAACTTTTTTATCGACTGTGTTACTTTTAATTGATAAGCAAACTTTGTTTTTAATGCCTCCTGCTTTCTGTGGCCAAAACAACATGTTCTAATTATTCATCACATGGTTAGACAATTGTTGGTAATTAAAAAAAGCATAATTCTTTCTCTTTTAATATTTTTGGGCATTTTTTAAATGTCTTTATTTATATATGCCACATGTATTGAACTCAAGTACTATGTATTTTTATTAAAATGCGGATTTTATTGATTATTTTTTATTATTTTATTTCATAATAATAATAATATTATTATGTTTTGTTTTTAATAATGTCTATTATTGTTTGTGGTCATTATTATTTTATTATTATTTCTTCATTAGTATGTTAGTTAATCCTATATAAATGTATATGTATATTTGTGACAACCTAAATATCTCCAATGTGGAAAGAATTATCTTATCTTAAAACTGAAAATACATTTTGGTAAATATAAAATTTGTCCTGCGACCAAAATTACAAAAGGATTTGTCTCATTAAGTTTGACACTTCTGATTATATACGCTTAGATTTTAAACTGTTGAAATTTGTTTGGAATATGTTCAAGTTACAGAGAAGAAAATACATTTTTTTATGCTGTACTGTACATATTTACATTTGGCTAATGTGTCATCGTAAAACAACGTTTTTTAAATAAAGTTTTCTCAACTACGGAAGGTGTATTATATACAGTATACAGTATTTTTTCGAATAACTCTAAAATATCGAGTCACAAAATACAGTATTTGAAATAGTAGTGTACTTCAAATCAACTTTTAAGTCAGGGTGGATCTTTAAAGTTTTCTTCAGCGACACAGACGATCGAACAGAAGGTTCAACCTCCGACCTGAGCGCGACCTTCAGCGAGACAACTATTCCGACTTATTCCGGAACTTGTCAATGATGAGAAGTTAGTTTTTTTACGCCGGTGAGCGGAGCTGCTCGACTTCCAGCATGTGCGTGTTGTGCTGACGAGAACAGTGAGCGAAGGGAAACAACGGTGGCGAAGAGCGAAGGCTTGTTTGCTGCAGGCTGCGGCTCTCCTGCACAGCGGTGGCGGTGTCAGGGGTTTGGGCCTGTAAATAATTCACCGATTGCAGTAAAGAACACACACACTAGTGCTGCGCTGTCAGGCACTCAAACACACACACACACACACACACACACACACACACACACACACACACACACACACACACACACACACACACACACACACACACACACACACACACACACACACACACACACACACACACACACACACACACTCGCCCGACCAGGAAGGGTCATTTTAGTTCCATCGCTCGCTGCAGACACATTAGTATTTCATGACTTGTTTTTTTTGGATGGTCGTCTTTGTCGGACTACAAGGTGATGGGGATGTAAGATGAGGCTAAAGTGGCTCATTGGCTAGGGAAAATCCACCGGTGAGAGATTTATTCGTTCATCTTTCAACGCTCATGCGACCGTTCCTTCAGCCCGAGCCAAAATATCCATTTAAGCAGAAACTCTCCCTTCAAACTGGTCATTTATTATACAATAGTCCACTTTGGAATCCTACATTAGCATTAAAATGAGATGAAAAATAGCAGCAACCAGAACGGTCTTCGGCTTTTTCTTTAACCATACAAGGAATTACTTTAGCACTAACTCAATAAACCTCACTTCAAATACACTTAGTACATTTTAGTGCCTAAATAAGTACATGTTGTGACATATAGAGTCGAAACTGAAAAGCAACAGATTTCAGTGACATTGATTTTGATGTCAATTTCCCTGACACGCAGTTAAAAATATAGTCCTGACAGTGATTTCCATCTCACGGAACTCATGCACCCAATACTTAGTGCGGAAATTATTCCGACAGAAACCTGTCGCTTACAATTGATCAAATAAATCCACACACTTAAAGTGACAGGACAGAACTCAGACAAGGTATAGTGCTATCTAAGCAATTTCTTTTCAACTCGATTCTACTCTATATCATGGACGTATTTATGTACATGCTTATTTTATTGATTCTTTTTTATTATTGTATTTCATAATAATATTATTATGGGTTTTTTAATAATGTCTATTATTGTTTGTGGTCATTAATTTGTCATTATTTATTTTTTCTAGTATTATTTTGTTAGTTAATCCTATATAAACGTATATATATATATATATATATATATATATATATATATATATATATATATATATGCGTTACAACCTCAATATCACCAATGTGGGAAGAATAAAGTACATCTTATCTTATCTTAAAACTTAAAAGACAGTTGGGTAAATATAAAATTTGTCAACAAATGTTTCTTTTCAACAATGTTTGTGTTCATATTTTAAGTATTGTTTTAGTCACTGTATTCAAAGTACCAGATTAGCACTCGATACAATCCTATGGATGGCTATCTCTGAGTACACGCAGGTAACAGATTGAGTTAATACTCCTGTACTAGGTTTTGGTTTATACACACTTCAGTTAGGTTAGCATGCTAACCTGCAAAGCTACTCACTGCGAGGCTCTGTCTTCAGGCTCACTCCAGACTGGAAAAGGATACATATCATAAAATAAGGTAAGGTAAGGTAAGGTAGAACTTTATTTATTATAAATTATTATTATTATTATTATTATTTTTTGTCACTGAATGTACGTGCTTCCCTCAGTTCGTAGCTACATTAGCAAATTAGCAGTTTAGCATTGTTAGCTTGTGAGTGTCCAACAACTAAATGATGATATTCAAATACATTCAATAAAGTAATAGAAAACTAGATATCTTTGCCCAGGAGCTTTTTTTTTTCTTGACTCAATTAAAAAAAAACACTGCAAACACACTCGTACGTATGTTTTTCCTTCAACATCACCGGTGGCCATGTTTTAACATATACTGTTGTTTTATTGTTTTAATTCTGGTGGAGTTTTCTTCTTGAAGTCCCTTGTTTTGTTTTTTTCTGGTTGATCAGCAGTAAGCCGTAGGTTAAGCTTTATCTCCCGCGGGACCAAATTTCTAGGCTGTGATAAAGATTTACTGTGTTATTTATAGCAGTGGACAAGTAAAGCGCTGACACAACAAAACCGGCCGCCACGATATCATCTTAATGCCACAGCGAGGCAGGACAATATCATATTCCTTCTTCCGCCGGTCCACACCCAACACTCCTCAAATCCTGATAAGAGTCGACAATGGCGGCTTCATTTCACCAATCTGTCTACAAAGATCTACCGTTTCCTTTCCTTCCACGATTATCCACTAAAATGATTGAATGTGGCATTTTTCTCAACACACTTTATTGTCGTCTTAGGCGAAGTGTTCAGGAGAGTGTAATAAACATTAAAATTCATCGAAATTAATCAATGGAAAATAAGGTTAAACATGTGTATTAAGTAATATATGTAACAACACATAAGTGAAAATCTATAAACGTAAAATATTGCATATAAAAGGTTTACATTGAATTTAATTATGAATATGAGAAATGTATAACAAATACAAAATATTGTTTTAATGTACAGCAAATGTGACTGAATATTAAATCCTAAGTAACCCAATCACTATATTATTTAGCTGTACTAAACATATATATAATACATGAACATAAATACATAATTTAAACTAAATGCCGCAACCAGCTTAAAAAAGTATATAAACTGTGAAGTGAAAAAAACAAACAAATTTAATTATACAAGTAGACTATAGGATACCACATTTACAGTATTAAGCAATAAAACACTATTTATTTTAAATATATTTGTGACTTAATATATCATCTTAATAATGATAGTAACAATAATACTTATACTTCTAATACTAATAATAATTGTAATATAAATACCAATAATACTAATAGCAACGATAGCAATAATAATATGAATAACAACAACAATAAAAATAATTATAATAAAAATAATATTAATTACAACAATAAAAGTAAAAACAACAATAAGAACAATTATTATTATTAAAAAGAATAAAACTCTTTTAACTTTATGTTATGTTTCACACTGAACTTAGCTAAGAACATAATGAGAGAAAAGAAAAAAGACACACGAATAAAAGTTGAAGTCTAATGGTCAGTTCCTCAGCAGCAACATGGACACGCTCCCTGGGGTTCTTGCTGATCCGTGTCCACACTTGCGAGGCCAAACACGAGTCTGGACGTGAATAAACAACCATCTCTCAGAGTGTTTTCTGATCCCGTCTATACTCACACGCACACGCACACACACACACACACACACACACACACACACACACACACACACACACACACACACACACACACACACACACACACACACACGCCTGTTTATAAGTGGAGGGAGGACATGTCTTTTCCCTTAAGATAAGTCGCCGGGACAACGGATTCATTCATGTCACAGAGGAAGGTGCTACATAGTTAGCGATAGCAAGAGTCTGACACTGGAATGCACTCAAGGAAACAAGTTGGGTCCGACTTTACTCTCGCCATCGCTGGAGTCAAGTTGAAGGGCAGGGCGGGGTTGTGCGTGGGGGGGGGGGTCACCTCTGATGAAAAATAGTTGCTTCGATGAAAAAAAAGCGACGTCTGGAATCCGGTCTAAAAACAAGTTCTCTTGCAGTTTTAGTTAACAAATGTTTGCTCTCGAAGGAAAAGCGAATTCCCCTTTGTTTTTCCCCGAATCATTAAAATGTATCCTAAAAAAAAAACCCTCCAACAAATGGAAACATCAAACACAATTTGCAAACTGGCATGGCTACAACTTGGCGAATCATTATCCTGGTGGACTTTGGTTGGAGTTTTGTTTTACAAACTCCCTCTTTCCCATCCACCACCTTTGGTGAAGACAACAAACCAGAAGGAATTTGGGATTTTCTACTTAAAGTCTTGCTTAATGTCAATCAGAAAACAAGGACCCTCGAGTGAAAATTGGCATTTGAAGTTGTATTCTTGATGAACAGACACCAGATGTGCCTCTGTTTTACATACAATCCTTAAATAAAGACTTGTTTACACCTCCTAATGTCTATTTTCGCACATTAAGCCCACCCCCCTGTGATCAGATGTGACAAGCCCTCCTCACTAGTAATTTAGCGCCGGTGTCCGCCCACCTCCTTGGAGAGCTTGACTAAAAATCTGCCACTACCAACTGTCGAGGGATGACGAGGTAATTAATATTGTTCCACTAAAACACTGCCTTTATTTTTTTGGGAGGGGAGTGAGCAGAAAATGAGAGCGTGCTGTGAGTGTTGAAGGGACGACTTGAGATCTCAGACAATGATTGAGGGACGGACGTGCGATTGATCGGCTTCACTCGACGATGATTTCTAATTAAACGATATGTGACTAATAGTCAAGACTGAGGCAAGATACAAAATATTGATACTGCAGTACATCACTTAAAACAAAAAATATACACATATACCGTATTGATATTCAACAGCACTGCGTCACTTAGCAATAATTATATATATATATTTTTTTTATTGTTTATTGTTTATTGTTAAATCATACAAAATGTTTATTTACCAAAATGCAGTGTGAGATGATTTGTCTCTTAATTATTTTTGTTTGCAAAGACAACTTGTAACTGGCCGCAGGATTGCATCAGTCATTACATTCTCCAAAGCTAAATGAGCAATAAAATCCTGCAAGATCATGACTGAGGACGAGAGGATACAGTCGACTCCAGCAGATTTTAAACCTGATGTCTGGACATATTTTTGGTTTGAAAACAAATGAAAGCAGTTACGACTTCATCGAGATTCATGTGGTCTGTACATTCTGCAGAGTCAAGTACTGGACAATACTACACATATATACTTGTTATTACACTATCACAACACCAGAGTCAAGTACTCGACAATACTACACATACATCCTTGTTACTACAGTATCACGATATAAAAAAAAAATATCGTGTCATTGACATGGTATCGTGAAACATATCGTATCAACAGATTCTTGCAAATACACAACCTTAACTACCTAGACCGAATAGTGTCCCTGTCAGATAGTTCAAGACCAAGATTTTCAAGATGTAAAACATGAAAAACAACAACAACAAAAAAAAGACACTATGGTGTTTATTTCAGCCTGCTTTTATTTTAGTTTCCAGTCCAAGCTGTATAAAACTATGAGTTCTATTGTCTCATTTAGGCCCAAATCCGGCCCACTAAGTCTTGTATGTGGCCCCCCCAAATAGTTTTCTTATAATCAAAGTAGACTAATGTTCGAGTTGTTACGTTGACCTATAAAGATGCCAGTGTTTAAGATTAGATAAGGATGAAGAAAATACATTTGTTTGGTGGAGGATACAAACACAGAGATGATCAAGATAAATAGAGTCACTATCTTAATTAGAATCATTAGCCGTTTGCCAAATACAAGTTTTCTCCAGCTTGTGACTTAGACTGATGAAATATTTCTGGCCCATTGTTTGAGTGTGCAAGTTTGAAGCAACAGCTCTAGATTAAGTATCTCAAACGTAGTCACTCAAAGGACCAAATCTTACTCACAGTACGTACCATAGGCCACACTAAAAATCTACACCTCCTTTTAACACTCAACTACATGTTGTATCTTATGCCGCGGCAATTGGCCCCAGGCCTTGTGTGTTATGCTGTGTAAGGAAATGTTTGTGCCTCAGTTTTCTAATTTCTAGAGATAAAAAAATATTCCCAGTAACAGGCTGTATTGTTAAATTCGTTTTTAGTTAGTTTTGATTAAGTAAAATTTGATTTGTAAATTGTATTTGTTCCACGCTATAAAACAAACCACAATTGCTTGAGTTCATGTTATGCAGGGAAAGTTTTTCAAACAAAAATAAACAGTTTATTGTCTTGGTTGATGTAAATACAGAGTTTTGTAGTTCACCTGTCTATAAATACATATATATATACATAATGGTTCATTTTACTCATAGATCGGGCAAGAAGGATACTTTTTATAAGTATTCTCAACACACTTACTTCAACACTAGATATGAGGTGTAGAGAATTCTCAGCAAAAGGAAAAGATTTTGAGTAAACCGTGGCCTAAGAGGCCAAAAGACAAAACCCAGCTTTGAACGATGAGTGTAGTGTGTCGTAATGTTATGAATCCATTAATCAGCAGGGCAAGCACCCTCAAAATTACACAGTGTCTTGAACGCAGACCACGCATGGCACTGCGTCTCCATCCATCACTCTTGATAAAACGTCACCCGGCAATGTATCGAGTGTGTGTTATGCAGGCTGTACGCAGAGGCAGGCCTGCTGTCAGCATCTTTAATAGATGGATGTTAGTGCCCATGATCTGGGAGCTGGTGCGCACTATTGCGACGCTAGCTCAAGGTGCACAGAACTATTTAGAAAGGGTTAATGGAGTTAGCTAAATGAAGAAATCCATCTCCCCTTTACAAATTTGATTTACGCATCTTTATATTGTCACAATCGAAGTAATCCACAGTAAGTTGTTTAGAATACTGTGATTTCCAAATAATCGTCCATTGAGTAATGAGTTTACTTTTTCTGCAGTCACAATCGTTAATGGTAAAGTTTCCACCTGATAGCTCCACTCTACTCTACTGTACTCTATTCTACTCTACTCTACCCAATATGGGTTGCATTTCCACCAGCACAGTTTGCCGAAGCAGATACTTTTTTCAAGTACCTGACCCGCTCTGGATCCAAGCTGGTGACGTTGACTCGACTCGGCTCTGCTTGACTTTACCCTGTTGTGTTTCCAACTAGCACTGCTACCTAACCCGTGGTGGGCGGGGCAGTCATAACACAGTACCGCAAAACATCACTCGAGTCATTTGTACGCGTCACAACCGCGTTCCAAGGCCACCGGATAAAAAAAATGCTTGGACTACAGACCAACTTTTGTGACCGGCGTATTGTACTTCATGGTCTAGGATTTTGTTTCAACCAGTAAAGGACTCATGAATCCAAATATCTTCAGACACCTGATTCGATCAACTACAGTATATTTGCTTTATTGAGACTGGACCGTGCTGGACTTTTAAGGATCGTGTTGACTATACCTGGGGTACGGTATGCCGCTCACATAAGTTGTTCCTCGGACAAGGTCCTGAACTTTATGAGTCCTGTGGCCATTTGTGAAGGTACTCAATATCTCGGTAGGTATATGGCGGTAAAACACCCCAGCAGAGGTGAGCCGAGTGTAGTAGTGCTGAAACTGTGCAGTTTAAAAGCACCATATAAATGTCGTATCATAGGTAGTATTCGTGACGTCACCTGTCAGTTACTGAACCATCAGTTTTTAGGACAATTCGCAGTAACGGTCATGTTTGAAATGCAGTCTTCAGGTTTAGCCAGACTTCTATCAAAAGATGGCACAGGCTGAATAATATTTGGGAGATGAAAGCGCACACATTTAGTTGATTAGTTAATAAGGTAAGTGTAAGTTTTGTTTTTTAATGCCACAATAAACTTGTTTCTTTTTGAACCTCAAGTGGAGGTTTGATGAACTGCAACTTTTTAGGAATTTCTATTTGAATTTTTCAACCAGTTGTTGCCCCTCATTTTAGACTGTGGCTCAGGGACCCCAAGCAGGGGTTGAATCGAAGTCAATTCCAAGCTTTTAACGTTACTTTATGTGAAGCTAGCATAACGTGCATAAATAAGATGCTCAAACTGTTATTACACTTGTAATTACACTTTATTTCGTAACTAAAACAACAAGAATACAGAAATAGTGAATGTGTTTGTAATTGTAAGTAATGATGATGCTACTTAAAGCTTATAAAAAAAACAAAACCATAAATGAAAATGAAAAAAAAAACAAGTGAGGTTTAGGAGACGTTTGAGGCGCTAATTAACGTTTGACAGCGTCCGGGTTTGATTCCATAAATGTTTCAAAAATGTTGCGTGAGGTTCGCCATGTGGCACTAACAACTATTTGATTCTGCTCTACAGAAACCAATTAAAGATGCTGCATTAACGTCGAATTGGATGAGATGCCTCAACAGAGGTGTTCGGTCATCTATAAATTTAGAACATCAAACACTTATTGTGACAGAGATCTGCAGAAAAAACACCTGAAAGATAAACCTGAAAAAAAAAAACCTTTCAAGTTTGTTTTTTTTCTCCTTCCATCCACCCGGAGTGAAGAGCGTCTGTATTCACGGAGCATGAGTGCACTTGTTCTTCCCATCTCCTCTGTTCTCTCTCTGATCTTAATGCAAGTGCAGATAATCAGAGATAATCTTATCTTTTCTCCCAATCACTGTGATCTTCTCTCTCTGGTGTCATTAGTCGGCTCCTCTCGCCGCCTCGACTTCACTGCTTCCTTCAATCACTTTTTACGATTGCAATTTTCTTTTTCCTTTTCCTCCCTCTTGATCCGGCTGCGAGCGGCGCATTAGCATCGCAGGTGCCACTCCGGAGTTCAAGTGCTCTCAGTCGCACCCTTGTCTCCGGCGTTTCCGTCGGCTCTCCGCCGGCGACGGCCAATCACGGCACAGCGAGCACGGATTTAACCCAAGAGGAGCTTGAATTATGTACTTACAGCACCATCTATGATCTTTCAAAGTCAATACCTTTGCAGTTTCTACTTCTTCTATAGAATTTATTAGAGGATTTTAATATTTTCACTTGGAAAGTCATTTCATGTGGCCCCGCAGATGGTTGGCTTTAACCTAAAGTGGATTAATGTTCGTGTTGATATGGTGACGTGTGACCGTGCCAGGTGTTAAAGATAAGAAACCAAAAAAAATCCATGTCAATGATTATACATAGAATTTCAACCATATTTAATAGGAAAATAAGGAATTTGATGTAAAGATTAAGCTTTTAAGAACGAAACTGAAATTTGATTGTTAAAAATATAAGCGAATATCCTGCTAACATATTCCATTGACTTTGACATAAACACACAAAGAAAAAAAATAGGAATTACAATCCGACCTCAAACTATGTAATTAATTCAAAAATAAAACTTTGGACACAGAAGTAGCTCAGATTGTGTCGCCACAGCTTTTTTTTTTACACCGTTAGCATAAAGGTTAGTAATCATGTTAATGATACTTCAATAATTACTAATGGTAACAAGAAACACAACATGAAAGATAATAAGATAAGATAATAATAATAAGATAAAGTGGTTATTGTATCGTTATGTTTTTTTTTACAGGTCCATGGGCTACGTTGGTGACCTCTGGTTTAGAGCCAATAACCTACCAAAACTCTTCTTTAAAGAAGTGTAAACCAGGGGTCACCGACCTTTTGTTCTCTGCCTACGAGTGGAATGTTCTCTTTAGATTTACGGAACAACTTTCAGTCATAAATTGTACAAATTAAATAGAATGAATACCATGAATTTTTGGTGCATAAAAAAAAATACATCTCAACATAAGATCCTAAAGAGCTCTAGGCTGGTTTTAGTTTAACAAGAACGTCCCATTTTAGAGCAACTAATATGAAAACTCTTTCCTGACTCTGACGCTTATCATGACCGTGAGACAAACAAGAGGTTATAAGAGCAGTTTATGACGTAATAATAATGACTTCACTCCTCCTCCAGGCCAGCTGTAATCACACCTGCTTTGTTTATACAACGAGTCCCTTGAAGGTGGAGACTTTTTGGATTGATGATGCACGCTGACAAACCGTGATGGTTGACTAATCACAGCAAAGTGGGCTTGGTAATGGTCAACACTATTTAATCTCCAGAAAAACCAAGGGTTTTGAGTGGGCGGGGCTTAAGATCATTTTCTAATGTCAATATTTCAATGAAAAGACACACACGGATGATAGAGTCCAACATCTATTTAAGACACACTTAAATCAACACATTAAGTTGCAATTTAAGTGTTTGTGTTGTACTTATTTTTTATGTCTAGGCATCTTGACTAGAAGAAGTGTTACAGGCTAACTTTGAAAATCTGGTATTTAGTATTAATATAATTAAGTATTAATCAATATCAATAGAACAGAAAAAAAAAACAACCTTGCCTGTCCTGGTAACAAATGCATCAAGGGAAAAAAGGTGGGATTTAAATCAAAATGACAATTATCAGATTATTTAACACCCAACAATAATGAAGTTATTAATGTTTTTTTTTTTTTTTCATATGCCAGTTAACAATTTTCACAACAGTCTAATGTTTATCGCGACAGTTTCTGGAGTCTTGGCTGCTATGAGCATCTTCATTAGAGAGCGACAGCGGCAGGTGATAAGACGCTGAAGCCAGTGATGCGAGACGCTCATTATCTGTCTGACTTGTTTCCTCTTAATTAATGGAGAGGCTCCTCGGAGCGACTTTCTTCTCTTCCACGGTGTTTGTTGTGTTTGGGAAGTTTTTTTTTTCCGAGGGGCCTCGGGATGAAAGCGGGGGAAAATGAACACGAGTCATAATGAGAATACGGGCGGTCGCTGTCTTTTGATGCTGCGCGGATGCAGCTATTCACGTTTCCCTTGATTCTCCATGTGGCCGCACTGCAAGGCCATGAGAATAAGAAGGTTGTTATCAAAGTTGTACGACAAATAAGTAAATAATTCAATGAGTCTATTTGTGGGCATAAAAGAGTGTCGACTTGTAGGTTTTCATCAGTTTATAGCATATAGTGTACTTTGAACTATTATCAGACTTTCTTTGACATAGTTTGAAATAAATTCAATTTTAATGTTAAGTTAATGCCAATATTCACGTATTATCTACCATCTAACAATCCTAATTTTAGCATTTGTGAGCTCATACTGTACATGCAGATATCACTGAATGCTATTGAGAATGAGGGATGTTGATACATAAAAATAACTATATTATTATATTGTTTAAACACGTATATAAACTGGGTTTTTAAAACCTGGCGAGAATTGAAAGAGAAAACCCTGTCGAGCGTATCCGGCGCCTGATACAGATTGAACCCGCAAATGTTTCCATGTGTCACCACTACTGTTGCGTCTGGATCTCTGTGTGTTTGTTATTGTTTGCAATAAGCGACGTGTCTGTTCCCATGATGCATCTGATCACTCACGATAACACCCGTGTCACAGCAGCGACACACTCACACACACTCAAACATCGGGATGTGACTAGCGAAGTCAACGGTGGTGACACAACATCAATATTATAGAGTATTTTATAAAGCGATATTTAGCAAAAGTTCTGAATAATCTGAAGAGAATTAATAAAATACAGTTTAATCCAATTCTTTCACAAGGAGATTCCAGATCTAATAAACTATTCAATCAGTAAATAATTAAAATGTAAGATTTCCTAGTTTAAGCCTTGGGGATGTAACATAATCTCCTTGTATCATCACAGATTAAGATATTTGTTAACAATTTATGTTTATACACAGTGGGAATGTTCAGTTTAATCAGTAATTGTTAAGGTTGAAAGAATATGTAGCAAAGGTGTTACCATTGCTTTAGTTAAAACCAGGATGCAGGATGTAACTATTAAAATGGTTTAGAAGGATAAATGTTTGCAAATGAAAGTTTTTAAAAACATAAATAATCATCTATGATGCAGCTAACATTCCAATATTTCAGTAGAGCTAGCACAACTTTGGAATTGTCGCGTCAACGTAGCTCTGTTGCTGAAAAGTAGCATTCAAGCTAATAACTTGCCAACGACAATTCTTCAAACAGCACATGGTCCAACATGCTGACATAAAAATGTAAAGAAGATAAATCTTTTTCTAACAATTGTTGTAAATGACGGATGTTAAACTCATTTGTAAAAATGAATTAAATCTTTTAGAAAAATAGGTCGTAGGCCAAAACAATGTGTATTTACCAAACCATCCGTAATGTGAAGTTAAATTCTGCTACTTTCTACTTATTATCTATCGTAGTTCCTCTAATTCCTTTCCTTCATCGTCATTTTCACTCTAATTGGATCCCCTGAATAATTGGTAATATTTAATCTTGCACTGGCATCTTTACAGACCAAAATATCAAAATGAACATCAATCTTTGTAGATTTGGAACCAACAATTTCAAATGAATTTGCAGGGTAGTTTTTCTTGTGTTGTTATTCCTTAAATCAATCTATATTCACTGAAATGTAACATTCATGTTTATTCTATTCCAATTAAAAACATCTAAGACATGCATTTCAGCTTCAAATAAATCCATGAATCTTCAACATTGTTAATTTTTTCCTTCACAGGTATAATTACATCTAATCTAAAATAGCATGATTGCCAATTATTACTTGTGGATTATCCCGGCAGAACAAAATATACGATAGCCTGCGTTGTTTCAGAGACACTGTTAAGGTAAACACTCGCTGGTTATTTATCGTCTCCGCTCCTGCAAGCTGTTTTAATCAGCGTTCCCCATTTATATGCATATAAGGGGTTCACCGAGGAGATACAGTCGGTTGGCTTGAATGCACAAATATTGCCTGGATACATTCCCCCGAAGCCTTAAACACCAGAGAACAGGAACTTAAATGAACCTGCACTCCACATAAATCTAACTGACACTGGAAGACAGCTGGGCGCGGCAGGAAAGTGAACACAGGAGTTGAACAAGTAAGGTTTAAGGAAGGAAAAATGAAGATCACAGGTACCATGTGCACCGTTTCTGGACCCTTATCTCATTTGAAAAAATCTTATTAGTACTATTATACTTCAATAAATCAATCAATGTTAAGTATATTTAAGTGTATTTAAGCACATTTCTCTCATTTTATTCATGTTGTTTATGTATGTATTTATTTTTTAACTATGTTTGTTTAAACATGGGCTACCATTTTCCATTAAGAATAAGGTTATAATTAACAAATATATAAACTGGTAGGTGGTTTGTTGAATAATGGAAGAACCAATTCAGACAAACAAGAGCAGTTATGGATTAGAACACGTGTATTTTAAGAAAAAATCACGACCTTATTTCTGCAATGAAGTGGACTGTCACTGAATTCAACTTAAACTTAGTATGTACGGTAATTTATATAGATGAGGAAGGAAACAAAATCAGAAAAATCTAATTGGCTGTAGCATTATGTGTACTACAATGTGCAACATCAAACTAATCCAGACTACAGTGTTTAAGTAAAAATTGTTGTGGTACGCGTGTTACAATCCAGAAGATCATAGTGATAACTGTATTTTTTACTGGCATAGTTTGTACTTGAAAATACAGTTTTCTGCACACATTTCATTGTCTTTTGTTGAACGAAGAAGAGAAACTGTTAATTAGCGTATTCAAATTATTTTTTGGGGTTTTTCATATAATACACATAAGTGTAGACGTCCTCCATGTTTTGGTCAAGTCCCATTTAAACTCATAATTGAACTTGAAACATTTAAAGCTCAAGGAAACATTGATCTATATTGCATTGAAAAATAATCTTCTCTTT
Organism: Callionymus lyra; assembly: GCF_982586985.1. Lineage (NCBI taxonomy): Eukaryota > Metazoa > Chordata > Actinopteri > Syngnathiformes > Callionymidae > Callionymus > Callionymus lyra. The sequence goes on from NC_141821.1 coordinate 8,909,632, forward strand.
TCTATTGTATTGGCCAAATGTCCACTGATACACTAATTAGCTAATCCTGTAATAAAGTAATCTTTTCTGGTGCTTCTTAGATGATTCAACACATCTTCAGGTGTTATTATTAGTGAGTGTAACGTTTTGGGATTGTTTTAAAATAATAATAGATATAAATGGGTATATATAAAGTAGTGTCTAGCAAGTTTCTTCTAATGGTTTATGGGCCAAAAATTGTGTCTGAATAAAATTCAGTATCTAAACTTTGTGGTGGTTTTAGCCAATTAAATATATTTATTTATTTCTGTCAAACGTTGTCACGACACTTACATAAAAACACATATGGACGACAAAAACATATTAACTTCCAAAGGCTTAGATTGCAATAAGTTCGTACTGAAAATCCGCACTTGTTCGACCAACAAAGATCAAACAAACCCATCAACCCATTATTATCTTCGTATTCATAATACTTTTTAATTCCAAAAATTAAAAACAATGTATTAATATCACGCTTCAGCTACAGGATCCTTAACATATATGGTTAAGATCATAGTTCTTGAACCCAGTTTGAGATGAAATTAATTAAAATATAGAATTAAATCAATCCAGAAAGATTGAAATCATTTACGATGTAAATAGAAAAGTTACGCCAACGACGCTATCCTGCTCTTATTAGACTAGAATTTAAGGGTAGAAACACTGAGAAGTGGGAAGCGCTGCAGATGTGTCAATATGCAACTGTAGGTTGAATCAAACCGGCTCTACCTCGTTTTCCTGCTCCCCCCCTCGAAGCTAAAAGAGAGATGGGGTGAGATACGAGGAAGCAGCGAGCTCATGGTGATGCATGAGAGGCTATTTATGCTCCCACTGCCTCAACCTCCACTGAAGGACAAGATGGAGGATGTAGAGAGGAAGAGGAAGAGAGCCTTTTTCAAACTGTGTTGCAATGTTGCAATGACGCTTTAAACACAACAAAGAAGACAAAACAACTTTATTCATGAAGTGAAAGCCACAGAAAACTAAGCAACATCAGCCGACACCACCAAGGACGTCACTGGATGTCGTGTTTGTGAAAAAATCTGTTCTGTCGCCATGACATCGACGACAATGGACTGACCTCTACGCAACCATTCCATTTCATCAGGAATTTACACAGCGCGTGTCTGTTAACATTGAAAAGCACTGGCCTCGAGGAACGGCCGTCCTTGTAGGAGACAAAGATCTTTAGAGAGCCAGAAAAATAGCAATGTACATTTCTTCATCTCATCAAGTTTAGAGTATGACACAACAAAAAGCGCTCAAATCTTGGACGCTCATTCCGCAGTACACTTTAACCCGATTGAGTCTTTTCACTTGGATAAAATTCAAGGACACTCAGCAGAAGAGGTTCTACGATAAGTCATCTGCTAAAGCTGAAGCTCTCGAACTTCCTTGGGTTAAAAAAGTCACCATGTGAATGAAACGATCAAAACATCACGTTATGAAGTGACGTCGCACAGCCAGGAAGGTCACAACTGCCGGTGACAGTGTGAAGTGTGTTGCAACGGCAACCGTAAAGAAAAACATTTGTCCTTTTCAAGGCCAGTACGTTGGTTATTTACAATGTTCCCAATGATCGCTTCACACAGTTTTCTCTTCTTATCAAAACATGGAAAACTGAGTTATGTCAGAAAAAGTTACTCAACATTTTGAGAAGCTAAACATATTTCACAGTTTCTTTAGCTTCAAATGGTGTTGGATGATAAAGAGACCCAAGGTGAGCATTGAACAGAGCTCTCTCAACATGCCACTAACCTTTAATCAAAAGCATATATTAGCCAGCAACAATCAACGAGTCGGTGGATAAAACACATTTCTACTCGCCACTGCTGTGAACCTACGGTTTAGTTCTGCCTCCTGTGATTCATCCATTCACCCTGCCTGTCAATAAGAGCTCCACGGACCACTGAGCCCCCCACGCCGGTCGTTCTTTTCACCTCCCGAGCGATTCAATAATCATTTATTTCGACGATTTCAGCGGTCAAGAGAAGCTAATAACCTGCTCAATATGGCCGACCAGCGCGGCCAACACTGGGGCGGCCGTGGCAACACGGTAAATCGATGTGAGACAGGTGCTGTGGATCCACGGAGAGAGAGAGAGACAGGTCGCACAAGAGCGTCGTAAACATAGGAGGGAAACGTGACATCTCCTCTTTTGTTGCTCGTCTTTCTAAGCGGAACAGATTGGGATACAGCCATCAGCTCCTCCTCAGCATTATCAAAGTGAGTTGGGATTCAAGGGTAGAAACAGTCACAATGGATCGGGATGATGGACTCCTGCAGCGAGACAACCACAAGCAACTTCCTACGACAATTGCAGGTTGCATCGCAGACCGTGTCATGCATGCATTTCTGACACAATTGGTAATTCAGAAAAACAGCGCATATGATTTAAACGTTGATTATAAAGGGTAAAAGCCGATAAGCAATAGCAGAGAAGCAAAGGATGCCTGGGCTAAAGTGATCTCTTAGGCAAGAGGTGTAAGAAAACCGAAGAATGGATCCAAGAATAGCCAGAAATGCAAAGACTCGGCCAAGGATCAGGTCTGAAGTTGCCTGTGAGTACTGTGACACTTGCCAAATAATTCTTCAAATGGACTAAAATAAATGAGGATTCATTCATTTATTAATGAGAGTAAGTCAGTAAATAAAGTTTATGAATAAATGGTGGTGCAAGGATGATGATGTAGGGATGTTTCTCAATGCACTCTGGATTATTTATCAGTTCTCCAACTTCAAAACGCTTGAAGAGGTCCTGAAAAAAAAACAACCTGTAATGGGTGTTTCAACAAGACAATGTCCCCCATAACACCAACAAGCAACATCGCGGTTGGAGATCTTGAAAATGACAACAGTAAGAAATGCGGAGGAATTGCGGAATGTTATCTGCGGCTGTGAAGAAGACTGAAATACATCTATGTTGGTTTTTATTTTAAAATATAATGTGAAGGATTCCCATGGTATCCGAATACAAATAAGTTTTCTACTTTCCTTACGTTTTGAAACACACTGCTTTTATTATGAATGTATGTTGATAAGCCAAAAATATATATTTTTTTAATTAAATGTTTTAGGAGTTTTATGACAACCGACATAACTTAATTTGGCATCATAAATTTGACAGTTGGTCTGATAACGTCAGTGGAATCAGGAGGAAATGTTTGCCTCTTATATTCTGGGGAAAAATAGTAGGCAGGATTGAAGTTGCTGTTCTGCTCTGAAGCCAAGTTTTACTTCATATTCTGTTACCAGCCATTTTCAACACATCACCTATAGCAAACCATTGTGACAGGACCATCCAGGTTTATTAGGCAGCGCTTGGAGTACTTTACCTTAAAATGCCAATGAAGCTACAGAAATTCAACTCTGCTTCACAATGAGCTTCAAACCATCGCCTTATGCTACATAAAGCATGGGCTAATGAAACTTACTGCTGCTTCCAGCAGTGGCATGTTCATCGCCAAAAGCCATACGCGGCACCTACAGACTCGAATCTAATAAAGTCCAAAAGTGCAGATGTGTAGGTCTGTATCCAAGGGGAAGCCGGGGCCCCATGTGAATAATTCAGTGGGCAGCCACAGAGTTGACTCAGTGGCAAGGAAGGACTTTTGGCCAGAACTCTGTTGTGCTAAGCTAAATAATTGATGGCTTCAATCAGCAGCTGACATGGCCCTGGGTCAGCCCACTGTTCAAAAAAAGAAGAAACAAGGCAAATAAAGGAAGAACGAGATCAAAGGGAGTCGCCCAGAGAAGGTATAGAAGTGGAATACCGGATCAAGGTTTGAGGGCAGGGGGGTAGCGACATGACCCAAAGTAGCCTTTTTTATAGACAAATCTTCATAATGCAGCGGCTGAGCTCGCACACCATTTTGGATACCCACAGCCCTCAGCGGACACACACAACGCTCTTGGCTAACACACTTCTAAACATTTGCAAATCAATTTCCCGTCTTTCATGGAGAAGCATTCAAATACTCACAGAGGCTATGAAGGTGAGGAATTGCTGCGATATAGTCGGCCCTTTGGCACCTGATCCAACTACAGAGCCTCGCTCCTATTATTCTTCCTGAGAAGAGTTTTCAGTTCCCTGAAAGGCAATCTGACGTGGAGAAAGTGTTTTCATAAAATAACCTTACATCTCAAACCCATCTCTAAAGAAAGGACGCATCCTTCGGAGAGAAATGGCATCAAATCAAACCCTGTTGTAATAGCCTGTGGAATCTTTCGTGAGTTTACTTCATCATTCATAGAGATGCTCACGTTTGAGTCAACTATGTCGGAAAATGTCTCTTTTTATTGCAACTTGGCAGAGTTTGGCTAACAACCAAAAAGGAGAGCAGGGTTCGAACAAACCCCATTTCCTTTTTAATAAAAAATGGAATGGTGACAGAGCGACGGAGCACACAATAGCTTATATGCCCAATTACCTTCATTGACAGGCAATTTTGCCCAGAGCTGGCAGCTATTAGCATGCCATCACCTTCTGTTAGTTTCCAAACTACCCTCATGCCCTCCAGACGTATTTAAGGATAGACGTCGCGATGGAGTCTCGTAACCTCCAGAAAACATAATTAAGAAAAAATCGTAATCCAGGACGGTGGCAGCTCAGACTAACACTTAATTGGTGGTCTTTTAATGTGGTTAGGTTTAGGATGGAAGAGTGGCGCTGAAGGGGAATCAGAGCCTCTAATGAGGCCTGTCACTCAAGCCGGATCGCTTAGGACTGATTTAATTTGCCTTCCTACGGTATGGAGGGTCACATATATGCAGTTTGTATTCACGACAACGTACACTTTTCTCAATTACTAGCGTAGCATCTTCACCTTTGCTACGCCAAAGTTTCCCCGAGTGTGGAAGTCCTTGGGAAGTTATGATGTGTGCTTAAGTCCTTATAAGGGTTCTTGTCACCAAACTGGTTCATTGCCATTGTTTAGTGATGATATCCTGATAGCAAGGAGCATCTTTCTCTTTTTTTAATGGCATAATGGTGTCCATTCTTGGCTCCACAAAGATTTCCAGAGGGACAGGATTTTAGGAAGAATTTTCCTCTAAAACTATTTCTTGTTAAATATCAGGCAAAGAGATTACAAGTAGATACATCATCTTTTAAATTATTGGTTAATAGGTATTAAAAACACCAAGAAATATACATGTTGCACACAGGAATTTTTTGGGCATTTGCTTTGTGTAGATGTTTATCCGTCCGTTCGTTATGAAATCTTTTGTTTCAGTGTCAACTTTACGTCGCTTTCAGGGGGTTATGTTTAATTTTCTAAACTGGGGGTCTTAATGTAAAACGCAGATTTAGTGACGCAAAATACTCCAGATCAGTGAAGTTTTTTCACCACATTTTGCTAACACGTTGACTGGCCATGGCTGAACGGGCTGCTGAACCGTCCTTTTTCAAAGGGCTCGGTCATGCCCCTGGCTTATGGCTATAACTCCCACAATCCTAAAACATACAAAGGAGGTTTGAGCAATAGAAGGCTGTCAATAAATAAGCTGTCAAATATCAAAGATTTGCCCCAATAACAAAAAAAAACCCAACTCATCCAAATATTTACCAAACTCTCCTGACATCGAACAAACAATAAACGTTGGAGGGTAAATGGTGATGAAAAGAAGACGCTCAGATCTAGAGTGTAATCCACTGGAGCGTCGTTTTAATACACCTCACCGCCAAACTAATATGAGCGGTCTGACAAGCAAACTACAGCAGCTTCTGTGTATCAGGAGAGGGTGGGAGGGTGAATTTCAACAAAATGTCAACTTCAATCAAATGTGAATGACAGCCTTCGGTATTTTACTGACAGCGCATTTACAGTAGCGGTGGGGGAAACTGAGCATTTTCTCTCTCTGGAAGAAGACGTCGGAAGAAAGATATATTCATTTGCCTGCATTATTGGTGTACATTTCTCCCCCCTCTGATAGTTTGACTGACACTCTTGACGATCTGACTGCTCTGTTCACCACTGAACGGCAGAACAAAAGGTAGCATTGAGCTCCTCCTGCATCGTACGATAAAATTTGCCAATGTTTTATTAACACATATTTCGTCTGATGTCTGATGAATTTTAAAATGGAGGTAGACTGAGAACATATGGGCGGTTAAGTTGTGAAGTTTTGTACAGTATATTCAAGGCTTTTATTGAAGATGGGTAATGCAGAATTCCTGTGAATTAAATACATTTTATGTTTTTAAAACTGGTTCCCGAAACTCTTATATGGTGGATCAACACAATTAAGAATTGATCACAGATTGAAGAATAAACAGGTGGAATACCAGAGAGATGGAGAAACATGAAAACAAAAATGCATTATTGATATCCAAAAAACATCTGTTTGCATTTTTCAGACTATTTTTGATGTATTTGACGATCACACCATGATGTCTCCAACAGTGAGTCATGAAGATGTATTTTTAACTAATTGCTTTCAAAAACTTTGACTTTTAAACCGAGTGTTGCCGTCTGCTGACCTCTAAAAAAAACTGATTAATGAACCGTCACCATAAATAGTTTTTAGAACAACCATCATCAGACTGACCACAGTGTTGGATCATTTCAGATTACCAAAGCATGAATTCTTCCCTCAGTGACCGGCTTATTAACTCAGCAGGCACTTTACCTTCATTTTAACAGATTTCGATTACGTTTTTATATAAAAAGCAGTGACTCCTGGTGCACTAACAGTGTGTAGGAAATGCTATTGTTGTCATATCTCTCTGCATTGAATTTGCCCATTTCAGTCCTGACTATATTATGTGGAAATCTTTATATTTTATGGAGAAGCGAGACTCAACCCGTGGCGTAATGATGCTGATCACTCTTTTGGTAGGCTGGACAATTTACACTAATTGAGGCACAGCATGGCGTTTGATAAACAAGCTGTTTCTCCGCCGCATGCCACTAATAGAATCCCCGCAGTCGGTGGTGAGAGTTCTTTTTCCTTCATTTCTGCTTGATGGTGTATTAACGAGGTTTAGAATTTGACAATCTTTTACACCTAATGACATCTTGAGTTGTTTTATCAAACTTGTCCAGAATGACTGCGACTGCATCTCTTTGCCAAAGGATTGGTCGCATCCAAAATCCGTTAGTTCTGTTCAAACATGGTCTATTTACTTGACAAGAATGAGTCTGATTTTTAAAATTGTCTTTTGTGTTCTTTCACTAAACAAATTAGGGCTTTACTCGGAACGTTGACGGACATAATCTCTGCTTCTTATCTTAAACTTGACATCTTCATTCGCCACCATATCAACATGAACATTTATCTACGCTGAATTTGAGCCAACGATCCTGTGGGCCATATAAAAAGATTTAGCCATAAGTTTGACACAAGTGGTCCATGGTCTACTAAAGAGTTTTGTAGTGGTTTTCCTTAATAGGATGATATTTATTATCCCGCTTGGGTCATAGCAGGAGGCCGCTCACAACAATGATGGTTCTGTTCAAGGTTTCTGCCTGTTAACATTTTTTTTTTTCCTCGCTACTGTCACTCATTCTAATTCTCTTGGACCTGTTGTCCTTTTACTCTCATTTAAACTGTAAAGTGTCTTCAGATAACTCTGTCATAATGTAGTTCTTTAAATACAATAAAATTTGATTTAAAAACCATTAAGAGGCAAATACCCATACTACAGTGGTTACCTACCATTGAATTTGCATTGAATTAGGTCCCACGTCTTACACTAATGATATAGAGGCCATTAAATTCATCCTCCAATCACGTATTTTTAATGATTGACCATAAACATGACAAAGCAGTAGATGTATAGCTTGTGTGACTGAATGTGCTAAATCTTTTTTAGAAGACATTTTTCTTCATCCTTCCTTATCTTTATATTGGCATCAGGAAACGCACAATTACAAATCAATCTCTCCTCCGACTTGCCTTTCAATTATCGCTGTTACTAGCCAGCTATCCATCTTTATACTTTAGTTTTTGTAAGAAGATTACAATTCTTAAAAGGAAAAAAACATTGTTTATCATTTAAAATGTAACTGATGATGGACCGGTCTTCAGTACAGGTTGGTTCTCAGTGGTATTACTGGTTAACCTAAACACAAATTGACAATGAGAAGCAACGTCTCTACAGACAATTCAAAGTCAATTCCAGGAGCATTTAATTGTTGCCGTGAGCTACTACTATAGGTCAAATAAAATCGCAATAAAAATCCAAAAGTTAGTTTCAACGTTGCGAAAATAATATATATATATATATATATATATATATATATATATATATATATATTTTTTTTTTAATACCTTAATGCACAACTTTAATTAGAAATGAACTACAAGAGTTGAATTGTCTCAGTCAATATAGTAAAAGGTTGATGTTGAGAAGATCTAACCATGTGAATCAAAGCCTAAACAAAGAATCCAAGATGAATTGATAAAGGATGAATCATCATATCTCTTTTGTTCTCCTGAAGCGAAGTTTCTTAATAACTGAGTGAATTGATGTTTTGGCACCAGAAAGGCTGCGGCGCCACTAGCAAATGTACAACACCTTCAATCAGATTAGAAGCATTTTTTTTTTCCAATAAAACTGTCAGAAGTGTTGGATTTATTACTATATTTATGGTATTTTATAGCATAGATACACCAAAGGGCGTAATACGTTGTGACGAGTGCGGCCCAGACGACAAGTAAATGCCCATGTTGACATGTCCCAAAACAAGCATGGCTTTATAGTGGCGTGTTTTAGAGTGAAGTATTTTCTTGTTGTCGTGACAAGAACAATGGGAGAGGAGGAGGAGACAAGGGAAGGGCAGAGAATATGGGTGGAAATGGGATGTCAGCAGCTAATGGCAGGTCCTGCCAAGCCTCTCCGTCGTCTAGCAGAGCAAGAATTTAGAGGCTGATTTAGCACACGACCGGTGTCTGCATAGTCCATTAAGTTCGACGTGTTCTCTTACTCTCTCGATCCTTCATCCCCCCACACTGGGGCGACTCTATTTGTTGCATCATTTTATGACCATCTCTCTGTTGTCCAACACAAAGATCTGATCAAATATTAGAAACTGAAATATATACAGAGGTTTCCCCATATTTCAATATACAGGTTTTTACGTCTTAAATGTCAGGAAACGTTATGCTGAAGGGACACATCCGATCTTGAAAAAAAAACAAACCACAGCCTTACTTTAACATGTATTGAATTAAGCTTTATAACTTATCCATTCATTTAATGTTTTCCCTCTTCAATGAAACCAAAGCTGGCTTTGATTTGATTTATACTTTGCAAAATGACAACAACTGGACAGAAAAACTGTGTTGACTAGATAAGAGCCGGACTCAGACTAGAGTAAAGCAAACAAACACAGACAAGAACGGAAAACACACAGGTTGAATAAAACTATACAACCAAATAGAAGAACAACAATGAAGTGTCCAAGATCTGGATTGTCCATATCACAACCAAAAAACAAACAAAAAACGCACTATGAACCAGCCGGATAAGACAAATATGATGACGGTTAAAATCTGGCGCCTGTTGCTGGTAAAGAGGTTGGCATTAGTCAAGGCAAAAGCACAGCAACAGGCGCATTGGACCTGATCAAATTCTGTGTACAAAACATAACGATCACATATGGATTGAATCAACGGAAACATGGAGGCAGAATATGATTCATCTAAATGTCTTGTAGGTTGTTACTCGGAAATCTAGGCGAACAAGAGGTTACGAGAGTCCTTTATGGCATAATAATGGCTTCCCTCCGCCTCCAGTTGGCTGTAACCACACCCCACTTGTGGAGATGGCGACTTCCAGGATTGATGATAGTAAAAAAAATGTGATGATTCACGATGAATCACAGTATTTTATTTTCTAAAGTAAATATCTTTAGTAAAGGAGAGTTACAATAGAGTCCAACATATATTTAAGACACACTTAAATCAACACGTTAGTTGAACATTTCAACCTTTAATCTAAGGTAACAGACAGAGATTGCAGATATATTTACAGTAATACCAGTAAAGCTGATGTTGAAGGGGATTTGATAGTTTCTGTCATATAAAGTTTTGTAAATATAATAATTGTTATGTCCCCAAAAAAAAGTGCTAAAATATTTGACTTTTTGACGATTGAAGGTGTTTTTTTTTTTTTACCAGCAGAAACCATCTGAATATCAGTGGAGCGCCATTACTGTCAAATCGCACATCTTTGGGCCGCTACTGCTAAAGTTTTATAGTTCCAATAGTAATTCTAATAGTATCGCCCTCTCTTCAAAATGAAGAGTAAGAAGGTGACAAAAAGAAATTACATTGATCTACCTCGCTGGACTTCAACCCTCCACACAAAGCTGGGATGTACTAATGATCTAATTAAGAGGTTCCACGTTTCTGCTCCAACATAACCTTCCACAAAATGACCCGGTGTCGCGGTTAACGCCGTCTCACCGGACCCAGCTCAAGATAACCTTGTTTTCCCTATGGAGGGTCTGGGGGGGGGGGGGGGCATCCACTTACACAACATCACTTCCCCTTCTCTGTAGGTTTTCCTGCTCATCAAATCGAGAATGGACGAACCACTGATTATAAAAGGGGCGTTGGGAAAATCAATTCTCATTTCAAGGGGAAACATTTGTCTTTGCGCTCCGGCAGCCCCACTGAGATTTGACGGCAAAGTTAAAGGGTGAGTGTGCGAACAAGCGGGAGAGGGGATGGCGGGAGACAAAAGGAGGGAGAAATCTCAGGGAACGGGGATGTATTTGTGTAATGGTTCTCGTTTGAGGTGAATAGGGACCACAGGGAGCTGTCGGGGAAATCGAAGGTCTACCTCTATATCTGTATTGATCGGGCGGCGACCCAAACAAACCAACAACCCTTTCGGGGGGGCCTTGAGGAAATATTTTGAAGTGGAGCAGCTGAGAAAGAATTATATAGACGTGAACAAGCTGAAAACGAAATGACCCAACAAAGCTGCCAGAAACCAAATGGAATATATGAATATTAAGATATTATCATAAAATAGACATTTTACGAAATCATTTATAAAGTTAATACTACATGATAACAGTAGAATACATTGTAATTCAAAATATAAACATTAGTGAAGTTATATGAATGTTATTTTACATGGAATATATATTAAAATGTGTTCAAAATTAATATTTTTTATTCTGTTCGATAAAAGTTTTTTGTCAATTTGGGATACTGATTGTTATGAAACTAATTCAAGTATATAAATGACAAATAAACACTTAATAAAATAATTATTATATATTGTTCAATTGTTACCATGCACTACATCTTATATGTTTACATATTATACATAAAATATTCTTCCGTTGAATGTAGTGTAAATAAATAAATAAAGTGTTTGTGACTTAAGGATGTTTGGTTCAAACATTACAATGTATTTTACATCGAAAGAACTGACAAAATAGACCCGATGCTGAATTGTTGATGTTTTTTTTCTAAACAAGGAATAATATTGTTGTTTTGTAAGCCTCAGATGTTGTAATTTATGATGCAAATGTCACAATATTCTTCTCAAAAATTGAACAATGGCCATTGTAAAGTATCACAACAGCTTTCATTTCTTTTTGTGTCGTTTTATAACAAATATCTGCTTCACTGAGTTCAAGGACAGAAAAACAGCCCAAAAATACTCCATACTTTCCTTGAATTATCTCCAGGACTGTAAAAGGTCAGAGCCTGACCTGCTAAGAGGCTTGTTTGACCTTATGACTGGGTCCAAAATTGCCTGCTCGTGAAATAAGCATTTGTTTTGAGAAGTGCAAAAATACATTTTTTGGTCCTCTGGCATTTTCCGAGACGATGGTGATGCGGGACAGAAAAGGGAAAAGAAACACAAAAGCCGTGGACACAAAGAAATGTGACAGCGAGAGTAATAGTTACATATTTTGTGTTTTTCTCGCTGTTTCCCCTCGATTTTCCGGCTCGCAGGCAACATAATTTGACAACATGTTAGGAAACCTGGACAAAAGCATCCAAAGAAGATATGCATGTTGGGTCGACAGGTAAAATTTAGGGAAGGGCGATGCTGCCAGCGCCTGAAAATAAAAATAAAAAACAAAAAACTTGGTGATTCACATCAATGTTAGGCTCTTTCACATCCATCTACCTTTTCTCAGCGACTTACTCTGACTTGAAGCTACCATTTGAGTTTTTAAAAAAAAAGGTATTTATCATCTCTCCTGGTGTGAACGAGAAGTGAGTGGCATCTTCTTACGTGATAACTAGGTTCGAGCTTCAATCTTGACTTCATCACAAACCAATACACTGAGGTATCATGCGTTTCCTCCGTTTTTCATATCGTACACATTATACGCCTGCTTGCTCATGCAGAGGAAAATCTAATATTCACATATTACTGCCTGCATTGGGCAATGAGAAAGCTATTTTAGCTCCAGGGTCCTCCGGTGAAAGGTCGGTTTCATATTTTCATCGGCGACAGGAGTCACTAAGGATCTTATTTCCCTGAAAATATGGACATACTAATGTGAAAACATTTCTGACTAGAGCTGTAGTGAGTCACAGTTGTTATTGTTATCGTTATTAAATTCACATTTAAAAACATAAAGCAATTAATTTGAACAAAAATGAAGAAGGCGTTTTCTTTGACTTTTTCTTTTTTTTTTGTTATTTTAAATAAAAGGAAAATAAAAAAATCTTCATGTGATAGTTTATAGTTGATTTAGTTTGTTTTCAAAACAAATACTTTAAGCGAAAAAGGCTTTATGAAAACATTAAGGGACCAGCGTCAAGAATATCTTTTATTTTCGGTGAACTTTCTTTATATTTACTAGGCTTACTTTTAATTGATTTATTTACCTTCTATTTATCAACAGCCCCTAGGTAAAGTCCTCCGGTTATATTTATGTGGCCTTAATAAGGTCCAAGATCATCCTTTATTTATTTATATTATTTATTACTTATCTCTAAATATGACTTAAATGGTTTTTGTTTTAATACTTTTTGCTTAATTGTTTTCCCTCGAAAGGATTTAAGTTGATGTTCGCAAAAAAAAAATAAAAAAATGTATACATACAAAGACATTAAAATAAAACACACACAAATAAAAAATATGGAATATAAATACATGATTAGATTTAAAAACAATATCAAAATACAATTTAATATTAATAAATATTTAGCCTGGTTTTATTATTCTATACTTTTCTCACCTTTCATTTTGCATGACGGCCCCTTGGGATTAAATGTTTGAAATGAGGACCCTGAGATTTAACTGCCCATTACTTACACACAATTAGATTAGATTAGATAGACTTTATTAATCCAATTCAAACCATCCATAGAGGTCTCTACATGTGATTTCCCATCATGCCGTCTCCACCTAAAGCAGGCCTACTACAACTGAGCGTGAGCAGAGGAGTCAGTGCTAGACGATAATTGGACACTTGAGAGGGCTTGTGGTAAATTTGCAAGACCCCATCAGTTAGCATGATAGCACCTCCGGTGCGGATGCCGATCAATGACTCGCAGGTGTGCATGTTCCATTTTCCCCTCGCTTTTATTTCCGTACTCTTCTGGCTGACTCTATTTTCAAAGTCATGAGGATGAGCTTATGTTTAAACCATAGATTTAGATTTAGACCAACTGATTTGGAGGTCGAAGCCAAGAGTACAAACAGTTTAAGACCCCCAATACAAATCAAGGAAGACAATAAATTGTAACTAAACAAAAAGCTAGTATCTTTTATATGATGTAATACTTTTCCTTTACATCATTTCAACAGCAACATTTGGTTTGGGAAAGTTATTTAATAATTTTCTATGTACTCTTGTTTCTCTCGACTGGTCTTGAACCACAATCCCAAGCCCGCCCAGTCCAAGAACTAGACAAGGGTCATTCGGTAAAACAGGACAGAGACCCTTACAAAAGTAATCTTGAGATTAAACTGGTGACTAAGACCGAGTTTCAGTACCACAAGACCAAGTCAAGGTTTGCATTGTTGCTGTTTCAAAATGTTGACACAAGTACTAATGCAAGTAATGCTATTTATGGGTTCAATAAAAGCCCAAACTAATGAATCATCTCTAGACAGTGATGGAGCTTCATGAAGCCTTACTGGCAGAGTCCACTAGATGTCACTCTATGGTCTATGATCCATCAATTTGAACAACGATTCTATTGAAATCTCAAATTATTTTTCAAACTGAAGGCACCATCTACTTAGGAAACAACTTCATAAAGCATCATGAAGCTTCATCACTACCTTTGACTCACTTAGCAGTCATTGCAAACCCTAGCAAACCGATGAATGAGGCATTATTTCAATCCTCAATGATGTGGTAGAGAGAGTGGTTTACTGACAGAGAAAAGCAAAAAAACAGCAAACAGAGAAAATTGATTAAGAAATTCAGACAGGCTGTCCATTGATGGAGTGAAAAGAGCCCAAATAATATTGACTTGAAAAGGATCTAGCAAAAGCTGTGTTTCCATTACTGATACATGCAGAATAAAGGGTTCAAGTTCAGAAGCCTGATAATCCACCTGAAATCTCATCCCGAAGAACCATTGAAAACATCTTATGTTGCCACTTCAATTTGCCATGAAAGGTAAACTACTTTGGTGAGAATTAAAGTCCAAGATATCAATGATGTCCTTTGGTGAGTTCCATTCATGTAAGGAGAATGTTCTTTTGAAGGTAATGTACAACAGTGTACAGGTCTGTGAGGCATAACAATGTATATAATATCTGTTCTATTGAATATTACTGTGGAAGGTGCTTTGAAAAAGTATGTTTTTTTTTCCCTGAAGTAACACTAGTCTGTGTTAAGTTACTCATTTCAGTCAAGTTTAATCTAAAGAAAACAATCTTTAAACTCCTAAAAATACTTAATATAATGTATATTTTTAACTGTTTTCATATGAAAGTTGGTTCTTGAATATAATGCCAAAATTAGACCAGTCCGAGGTGCAAAAAACTTGTGGGAGCCCCTGCTATACAACCCTCAATCCAACGATTCCCTTCTGGAGAAAATGCTCAATGAAGCTTCATGAAGCAGTACCTTTTTTTTAAAGTCAACTACGTGTCAATTTTTTTGCTCTAATTCCTCTTGCTTAAAACATTTATTAAAACCCTCACGTCGCTTTTAATTAAACGGCACCACCTGCTGACCTCTGAACATATGACGATGCATCATAAGGCTTCGTGACGCTTCATCAACCCAACTACAGCTGTTAGGAAACATATGTCGACAGGAACAATGTGAAGGAGATTACAAATAATTTGGTCATCTATAGCTGGCAGTTCATTTGACGACTGTATTCGTACAAATCTTACGTCACATTGTTTTTTTTTACTGTGAGCATTACAGAAGCCGCATATTAATTTTGCAACGCTGGAAGCACTTACCTCGGGGTGGATTTCAAGGAGGAGGGGCTAAAAGGGACGTACAATACAACTCTTTCTTAAGAGACGCCAACACCTCCTAACGCACACACCCATGCCGACACTTTGAGAGATTCTCTCGACGCCTGCGAAAACCATGCAGATATCCAGCTCGGCTTCTGCAGATTTAGCTGCCAAAAGCAATCCGACTGCTAACTGTATCTGTGGGAATTCTCTTTTATGTTGCTTAGACTAAACCAACCGTCAGCCCCTTCCCACACTCCCTTCTTCCTTTTTTCCTCTGCTGTGTTCACACGTGGATTTTAAGGTAAAGCTGCGGATATTGAAACAGACGAAGGGGAGATGGGCGGAGTAAGCGAATGGCTTCAAAGCGCGAAATGTTTAGCAGATTACAAAAGAATTGTTTGAAGTTATTGATGGAGACTGTGTGGAGTCCTCTAGCGTTTCAGTTGCACATTACACCGCTGTATTAGTGTGAAATCTAACATTAAATGGACAAACTCGTAGGCCTGATTCGTGTATCATAGTCAGGTCTACGACGGCGCCACCCGCAGTCTTAACCGGAAGGAGACACATATATTTTTATGATGGCGCCTTAATATTTAGCAAGCCGGCTTCAAAGGAAGGACGTCAAAGGCAGAGCCTCACCTAGCTGGAGAGAACGCTGTTCATTAAAATTAGAATAAAAAGGAGCTGGAACGTGGCAATCCTGAGAGTTCACACCGCGACTCCTCATTCATATGTTGGAGATTTCTCATCAGGCAGACAATATGTTCAATATATAAAAATCCAATCCTTGTTTTCCGCTCCGAGAAAGAGAAGAAAAACATGGAATAATGAGGTCTCACATGAGTTTTCTCCAGGATCGTGATACATTTATGAATGGATTCCACTTTGAACAAGAGTAGTTATCTCTTGAGAGTTTAAAGGTTTCCTTATCTCAAGGGCTTTACTCATAAGCTAACATAGCATAGAGGTGCTAGGGAAGCTAATCAATACAATTCAAGCTAAGAGCTTTGGTTTAGATTATGCAGTCTTACATATTAATACTAGAGGGATCAATAAAGTTGTATCCATCTATCCATCTATCAACAGTACATGAGGAGTCTCACTTAATTGGACAGCGGTGTACAGGTATGTTAGGTCCTATGTTATTGGAGTTCAGTAGGTCATATTTGTGAAATGTAGCTAAGGTGGCATAAATGGCTAGATTCAGCTAAAGTCATCCAATTGTTTCTATGCTCATTTACAACGTGTTTAACTGGTTAAATATTATATTTCCTGACAAAGTGAAAGATACCTTGGAAAAACAGTTGGAGCACTGGAATATCATGCGTATATTTAAAGCTTCAAACTGTATTTGTGATCATCATGAATATTATGTGTATTAGAAGCCATATGATAATCAGTCAGCAGTTTCGAACTTATACAATTATTCCACCAAAAATAATGATTTCAATACATTTTGAAAAACACCACAAAGTGCACCTTCTAAGAAGCAATGCTTATACTTATTTTGTCAAATGTTTCTTCTGCATGAGAATAGTATGTAAGTAAGTAAGTAATATTTATTTATATAGTGCTTTTCCAGACCAGGGTCACAAAGCGCTTAAACAATCAAAACAATACTCAAAAAAGTATATACACTCTAAAAATCAAGATAATACTGAGAACAACACAGGAGTTCCAGAAAATCAAGGAAAAGCCTGAACAAATAGAAACGTCTTAAGATGTTTCTTAAAGGAGTCAGTAGATCCATCAAGCGCAATTTCAAATGTCAAATTCATATATTCATATAATTCATATTCAAATGTCAAATTTTAAATGTCATTTTTTTTTTTATTTGCTTAGCGCTTTTACAGACTAAACACCAAGATAATACACAGTTAATAATACATTGCCAAGACAACATCGTGACAAGCTTAATTAGGTTTTAAGATGCTTCTTGAAGGAGTCGTTCCAAAGCTTTTCTTCGAAAATTGGACATACCAATGTTATATATGACTAAGCTATGAGCAACATTTGAAGTATAGAAGGCAAGTATGTCTCGATAATTACATTCATTTTTCTTAAACAAAGAGCTACATAAAGTGTGTTTTATTCTTATGTTGATTAATACCATAACTTAGTGCTGAGTAAGAACTGGAAATAAAAGAGAATAGAAATATTACAGTCGAGTTGTCTTCACATGGCCTTGACATGATTGGTCCTCGAGAGTGCACTTCTGTCAAAAACGTCTCCTACATTCACCCATGTGTTGCCTCGCATTCCATCACATTTTTTTTTTGCTTATTTTTGACTTTTTGTTCAGCTCTCCATTCATCTGCCTCAGTTGTTTTCTTCCCTCTTTCCAGGCCACATAAAGCTCATACATATACATGTCATCCGACTCCATGAGGCGCAAAGTGTATTAAGCAGAGCCAGAGAATTAATGACCCCAGAGCGAAGCGGTGGGCGCAGAAACACTGTGTGCTCTGTAGGGACACGGCAGCAATGTGACTGCGGGAACAGTGGCGAGAACACTTGATGAAAATAGTCACGCAAGTGTGTGTCTGCACCGTAAATCATTTAGCTTTGACGCCCCCTGCCATCATTCATTAACCACAATTTCCAAAATCTTTATTTTGCCAAAAAAGTTGCGAACCAAAAATGACTTTCCTGATGTCATTTGAGGTCGATTTGTACTTCCTTCCATCTTCTGCTTTTGCTTCACAGTTTCACAGATGAAAGTGTCTCATATTTCTGACGCTTTTACTTGCCATGTCCATCCGTCTTCGCTGTTGTAATTACGTTGACACATCTTGAGGTGCTTATGTACACAAATGAATAAACTCTGGTCTGAAAAAAGCGGGGGAACTTGTCAGAGTTGAAGATAGTCTTGTAATAAAATAAACATTATATCGATGAAATATTCAAAATCGAAAGAAAGCAGAAAGCGATGGAGTGTTTTCGTTGAGTCACAAGGTGGTTAATAAATCTATAAGGTGTTAGGTTCTTAAATAATGCAGACATTACCGCCTCCACCTATGGATTTCAAATGAAACATCTTTTATTTTACATTATTCAAGCTCTCTGTCAGAAAGGGAACAATTAAATTAAAGAAAAAATAAAATATGTTTTTTAAATATAGTGAATCTTTATTTCTTATGCATTTAATGTCATCCAAATAAAAAAACAACGATGAAATGTTGCTTTATACGGATGGCAGTGTAACAGAAAAACTAATTGAAAGCTTGGCCGGACAGTTAATGTGGAGGAATATATCAGGAACCCTGTCCTATCTCCCCATCCACATACCTCTAGCTAGATAGCACACGCAATCTAGGTATGTACGAGACATTTAAAGCTTAAAATTTTCCACCACTCATAGTTGATATAAAATAAATGATGAAATAAAAATTGTTGCACCAAAATATTCACGTCATCACTTGTTGGCGCTGAGAGGGAGTCTTTTAATTGCACCTAAAACCATTTTCTTTTTTACATGAATTATAATTTAGATATTTTTTTATGGCCAAAGGCTTTGTTTTAGCCAAATGAGTAGTTAATCATCTGTATCCAAGGATCATAACTATCTGTATTTAATACACTGTAGGCCTTTATCACTGCAATAAAAAAAAATTAGGTAGCTACCGATTTTTAAAGCACTTTTGCCTACGATACTAGGTATTCCGAACATACATTTTTGGCACATTTGTATTTGATCAAGAAAGTATCTTTCTATTTAAAAATAATTTCTTCATTTGCTTTGTTTTTTTGCTCTGGTACTTGAACAAACACAATCCTACCTCACACACTTCATTGACTGGACTCAAGCGGTGAATTAAATTATTTCCGCGTCAATAGCAATATATATGTTTTGCGTCAAGAGGTTTGGGACTAATTACTTTGAAGGCTGTCAGCAACCTGATGTTGGCTTCACTAAGAAATAGATACAATCGTGAACCGATTTAGCTAAGCTAGCAGGATGAACTCTGAACTCAGAACTTAGAGGTGAATAAACATTTCAGTCCAAGTATGAAGTATACAAAACAAAAACTGATTCAAATTGTACAATTATATGAATATGTTGTGTACAGCTATAAGTATACGATGGATCATTTCAAACAAAACCAAAATCTTAACTTCTCAAAGTGTAAAATTTGCTGAAATTGATCTTAACCCTTGTGCTGACGGGCCTTCGGGTCACCTTGACAAGGTGACACAAGGGTTAAGGACCAGAGGCAGGAACAATTGACTGCACAATGAATGTAACTTTGATTCAATGCCTGCTACGATTGGTTATTTTGTTCTGGTTTTCTTCATACTAAAGATAATATGAGACATGTTTGGCTAGAAAAAAAAGGGAAGCTGCTGATCTAAAATTTCTATCGTTGTCCAACGTAACCATTCATCAAGGTTCTAGGATTGGTCAAGATAGTGTCTTTTGTGGCTTGAACTGACCAGTCCTGCTGATGGAAGATGGATAGGAAAGGCAGGGATGGATACTGGTGAGAAGGATGTAGAATAATCCAGTATTATATCCGACATTTGTTATCCGACAATGTGTTAAATAGGTGACCTGTGGTTGAGTGCTAATGCATAGATCTGCCAGACGTTGATTTTATCTTTCAATTTCCTTGTCAGGAGATAGGAGAGTTTTGTTCAGGACAAAGTAATTGCTGGCCGATTGAGTCGTTGCGATGTTCAGGGTGACACCGCTGAGCTAAAGCTGCATCATTTCAGTCATACATCCCCTGAATGAAAGAGCGAGAGAGACAGATCCATCCTCAAATTGCGGACAAAATCTTCATCCCAGTAAATGATCATAAAGATCAGACTCTTTTCTACTTAAGGACTCCGAGTGAGCTGATTTTAGAGAAAATTAACACAATCAATCTGCAATCCAATTGTGCACATATGCTCACAATCTCGTACAAGAGACATTATTCCGATGCATGAATCTTGTTGCTTCCGTGCTGAACAACGTAGCTTCATTCTCCGCTCCCCCTCCACATGCACCTAGCTTCACCCCACGCTCATATCCATCAGCAACCGAGACATCGATCAGCAAAGGCATTACTTTCTTCTCTGTCTGCTTGGTAGGTCGGACTCATAAAACATCCAAGACATTACTGTGCATTAGACAATAAAGATGTGCTGCAGGGAAAATCCATTAGCTCCCACAGAGGTAGGTGGCGTGAATGGAAAGGTCTTGACTTAAATGATCTCTCTACGGCTCTCTCAGGACCTCATGCTTTTGTGCTGTAGATGGGCAGGACGCGTGCTTACGAAGGTATGTTTATGAGATGATTAGGATGTTTAGTGGTTCAAGTATCTCCAACTTCTACATCCTTTTCAGTCTTATTTGAAACAGTCTGATCAATACCCACCAAGTTGCTAACGCAAAGGAATACTTTTCACTATTTCTCTTTGGAAAGGTTTGGTGTTTTTTTTTTTAAACAGTAAAATATTTCAGCTCTTTCAAAGTTAAACATCTATTGTATTATGGTCATGGTTTTTGAGTGGTACACCGTATTAGAGAGAGTGCCTACGTCAGATGTCTCAGACTTTTTGACAGGCTTGTACATAAATTGAGCTGGTTAAGTCCAGTAAATAAGTAAGGTTCACTGTCGGTTTATGAGAAAATATAAGTAGCTTGAGAGCGTCTTTATACTGGAGAATACAGTACATAGTCAAGATAGAAGTGATGAAAAAAAAGAAACATACATGAGTAAGATAAAAATGGCCCAAATTTACATTAAAACAACAACCAAATCACAAAAATGTGAATAAAGTAAATATTTTTATTTAAAAAAACAGTCCTGGAGAACTTGTCATGGGCTTAGAAAGACGACTATGGAGTAATTAGTGACTCGACCAAGACACAGTTTTTATTGTTGTCTTTTCGTCCACAAAGGCAAAAAACTGTTGTGGGTTAACTACTCTGTTATCATACGTGCTACACCAGAATGAATTGTCTTATTTTATTTGTGTAATTCTGAAATTAATTAGAGCTTTGTAGCTGAAATATTAATGAAATTACAGTCTTGAACGTTTATGGCCTCCTTCTAGCGCAACCCCATCATTTTTATGGTCAACCGAAAAATGACGTCAGCATCCTTGCTAGCATGTTAAAGTGACAAAAACTTGTGTTTTTCATTTTAAAGGCTTTTCGCTTTTTGTATCATTTAAAAACCCCAAGCAACGCGGGTACTTCAGCTAGTTTAGTTGTAAACACAATAATATTTAGGTTTGCCAAAACCTATTTGACCCTCATATTCGCAATTATCTACATCCGGTTCTTGTCGGGAAGTATTATTAACCACATAATTGCTTCTTAGTGCCTTGAAACAAAGGCCTCGGTGGACATTTATTTATGCCGGGACCGTCGACGGCTCCTTCACAGCAATACTCTGACATTCATACGAACAGTTTTCTACAAAAGCTCCTCTATGAGATAACTTTGGTATTTCTTTAGTTAAGCGTCTCCCTCCAAGGTCACCGACTTATATTCAACTCGCTTTCTCATTTTATTTTCACTTCAAATGTGCTGCTGTGGTGTGATGCTGGAGGTCGATCAAAGCACCTCTGTGTTGTAGATATATATTTGTCTTTTATTCATAAATCCTTCTCTAGGAATTCAATTGAGTTGATGCAGCTTTGAATAAGTAATGTTCAAATGGGTTTATTTGAGGTTAAAAACACAATTAGGATTTTGGCCGCCAGGGTTTCTACTAAGAAAAGTTATTGAAAAAAGAAATCCGGATGATGACTGGATGGTACGGTTGTTAAGCTAATGTTTAGTTTGCATTAAAGCCAATTCAAAACAATTTGTGCAGAAAAAGACGAGTCAAAAACAGAAAAGAATCATCAGTAATTTGTCATTAAAGTGAAGCCGTTTAATTTGTTTTTGACTCCCTTTTGGAAAGTTGCTACTGTGTTATTTTTGTGTACGCTCTACAACTGTCCTAATATCCATCATCCTCGGGGTAATTCACACCGCGACGGACCCCGGAGTGATGACACGTCTTCTCCGTTGGTTTCTCTGCAGGGACGAAGGCAAATACAATCCTCCTTCTGCAGGGGAACAGATTAAGCTAAAAGGTCAGTCACCCGTCATCCTCTCATGTGACTCTCTCTAATTAACAAGCCATTTGAAAATACCAGGCGACAAGAGGCTATAAAAATATCACATTGTTAAGTTACTACTTCACACTAATTGGATGCTGTTAAAAGGCCAGTGATGTTTGTTCATCAGTGTTTGTGTGTGGAAGAGAAGATTGCTTTCATTTATTTTGTTTTCATTCAGTTTTAGCGGCAAGTCGTTTTCATTGGACACAACAACTCGTAAGGAGTACATTTTGCTCTTTGTTTCTGGACGGGCTCGCACAGGGTCAACATACTTTTTTAATACCGCAAACTTGTGGGAGACCAGATGGATTTCTATAATACTCACTTTGGCAAAACAAAAACTGCTTAACAACGTATTATGAACTCAGAGTGAAATATATCAACCAAATAATCTAAGAATTTAGTTCAAGATAAAATATAATATCATTTCCTATTGGGTTGTATTTTTAGGAAGGATGTCCAGCTTGTGGGCTAGTTAACCCTTTTACTACTATAGCTTGATGAATGTTAAGCAAACAGATGAAAAATACACCATGGAACAAATAATTTATCACTCATGAATTAAAGTACCAACATCTAAGTGTCTTCTCGTGTTATTCTCCTTGTGGTTAATGCTTCTAGCATTTGCTTTGAGAAGTTAATTTTCAGTAAGTTAGTAAGTAATTTATATTCATAGAGTGCTTTTCCAGACCAGGGTCAGAAAGCCATGTCAACGTTACATCGCTCTGAGGCGGCCATGTCGCATTATCTAAAGTGGAGCTTCTCAGCTTACCGTACAACAAGGCCTTTGCCGTAAAGCGACAGAACATGTTGCAAAGTGTGAAACAGATTTAACTAGAATCTAAGATTAAACAAAAACCCTTTAGTTTATTTCAGGGTCAAGGTGACCCAGAGGCCCGAAAACAAATGTGTTTGTGGTATCCTGTGGGTCACCTTGACCCTGAGATAACAGGGTTGATGTTGAGTTTAACCGTGGTGTCGCTTGGCCAACTTAAACTCTGATCTACACAAGATACAACGATTAGCTCTGAGCCCAAACTTTAGCTGGATTCAAACCCCAGACCCTCTTCTAGTGAAGTCAAACACTGCACCACATAGCTGCTTACCTGTATTTTGCGATCTATAAAAAAATGATGTGGCAAACCCACCAGACTACACGTTTAAAACTCCCAAAATAAAGTGAAAGGACCTTTTTTTTTTTCAATTACATTATCTATTGGCAACACATTGTTACAAATGGATGACGTTGTGTCAAGCCAGCCGATTTTCAATTGGATTAGAAGCCATGGCGAAACAGCCCAGAGGCTTGCTCATTGGTTTTTAAAGTAGGCCTGCACCGGCTCTGCCTCCCTTTGACATGTCTCCACTCGCGTTGCCCTGCTCCGCTCCACCAAGGACGACAGCCCCGGGAGAGTCAATTAAGAATGTCCGCTGTACCGGTGAGAGCTGCTCCGGCTACAACCCCTGAAAGCCTCTCGGCTCCACATCACTGATGGGGGAGTCGAGGAGCGCTGGCCTGAGCGTGGGGGCGAGGCCGCCAGTGGGAACATAACCAAAAGTGGAGCGGATGAATAAAGACAGCGGTCAACCTGAAGAGCTCTGGTGTAATCTGAGGAAGCTGGGTCGACGGCAACTAGGTTAGATAATTGAAATCCTCGTATTCATTCACGGTATTGTGACGGAGTAATGTAGCTGCTCAAGAGTCGCGCTCCGGGGTCGGAGAGCTAACCTTTGAACAAAGTTTACCGATCAGGCCAGTGGAAGTAGGAGCTATTACCAAAGGAACCACTTATTGAATGTCAATCACTTATCCTGGATCCGACAGTGCTTGATGTAAAGAAATACTTCTAGTACTGCAAGAAACTACTTTATAAAAGAATGCGTATCCATTAGGCCGAGAGCAGGGGTCACTAACCTTTATGCCGTTGAGGGGTACTCCAAGAAGACTGTGTGACCCGGAGGGCTACGTCACAACATTATTATTATTATTTGATTTATGTGTGATAGTTTAGTGGTATGAAGCTGGGGTTGGCTCATGTCGTATTATTTACTTGGACAAAAACAAAAAACGTATTTCAAAATACTTGCTTTCAGGAAATTAGTTAAAGCTTTAGATTTTTAGTAGAAGTAGAAATGAATCTTTCTAAAATAACTGGTCTGGTGTTGATATACAATTGAAATATTTGATTAATATGACTGAAGGTTAAAGGTTTTCAAGTCTACTTGACTAACGAAACTCAATTCAAACCCAAACAATTGCTCCTTTACATCCTACCCTTCAGTATTCGCTCTAGTTAACCTTTCAGTTTCATCTGATGTCATTTACAAATATCCCAAAAATGTAAAATTGGAGCGAGGATTCTTCTTGTTCACCTGCAACATCCACGCTGCCAAGTAAGATACAGCTTTGTTCTTCCCGAAGAAGAGGCTAAGAAGTGAAATACTTCGGCTTCCAATTCCCACCCGCTCCTCCTCTCTTCACCATTGATTGCTTAATGCTTCACAAAGCCTCCGTGGATTTAATTCGGTCACACTAATTGAACGGCAACTGAAGACTGGAAGCGCAAGGGCTGGATCTCTTGTGTTGTTGTTTTGTTTTTTTTTATCACTGCACGTTTTCCCAGAAGCCTTGAGCTTTTGTGTATTTAGTGCAAGGCTGCTATGACACTAAGGTGTCGGTGGCTCAAGTTATGGATGATAAATATAAAGGAGTACTTTAAGGGTGCAGTACGAGAAGCTATTTCAGATTCATTTTTCATCTCAGCCCTTGTTTCTGACTGCTGCTTTACTCTTGTCTATCAATAATGAAAGTAGATGTAAATAATGATCAAAGTTGAAATTGGAAAAAGGCATAAGTGAAATGATGAACTGCCCATGTACTTATTTTGCTGTATATAAGGCATTTAATAATAAATAATCTGACGATAATCAACTAAAGAGAATTACCCAATCTGCAACATCAGTTGTGGATCGATAACTGCAAAACCCTTTTGGACAATAATAATCATGCATAGACGAAACACTTCCGACTGTGCTTGGCTTAAGAGCAACTTCACCAGCACTAGTATAATTGTTCGACATTAAACGTTTCTTCAAAGTGAACAAACCAATCACCTCCTTCAACTTAACCATTTAATTAACACAAGAGCAATAAAGCATTACAATAGCAAGTTAAATGTTTTCCACATTGATTCGTTCACCTTTTTCTTTGCCTGAAGACTTCTCTAGATCCTCATATAAACACATAAATGCACACTTACCGCCCACTCAGCTCATTGTAAAGATGTTTCTCTCAGTTTCATGATCAAATGTTCGAAGACGATACTTGGCAGAGCTCTTGTGACCACAAACGTTGCTTCGCCGACTAATGAGCTACAGATTCCATCCCACATATTGTTTGAGAACGCCCACGCTTTGCTGCATCTTGCGTTTTCCTCAATTGAATACGCCTTCGTAAGTTCTGGACTTTCACACATAAAGACTCTTGACTGCGAGAGAGAAATCTTTATTTTATGATTGATTGAACATGATGATGTTGGAATGAGCCAGCTAGAAGCCTGAAAACAGTTGTGTTTCTTCGTCTCCTTCTAAATTCAACAGAGCTCCAAGTAGACCCCTCCAGCTCAAATTCTAGCGAAGTTAAAGATCTTTAAAAGTCGCAAGTCCTCCGATGCTTTTGGTCTTTTTTAGCAGCTTCTATGCTATTTAAAAAAAATGTTTTGCAGTTTTGTATTTATAAAAAAAAAGAGAAAATAAAACACAGGGAACACTAAATACTTCAGCTAGTAAATATTTCTCACCTTAGTCTCCATTTCTGGGTAGTAGCTAAAGATTGGGATTCCTAATTGAAGAAAACCTACATTTTATTAATGGAACCAACTCCCTACTGGCTAAAATAGGGATTCAAGTGACTTACTAAGATGTACTTCTAAATTGATAAGGCCTTCGGTAATTCTGGGCTGATGGAGCTTCATGAAACGTTGGCTTATTTTAAGAGCTCAGTAGGTGACGCCATCAGTTTAAAAATTATGAGGTTGAAATAGTGGTTCAAGAAAATACATTTATGATGATCATCAACACGTCACTATCCTTTGGATTTCTTAACATTGCTGCCAAAAGATTAATCAATGCTTCCCCATCTTGTTTCTACTTTCAACGATGCCAAGATTGTTCTTTTACACTGAAACCAGTCTTCATGTGTGTCAGATCCTTTCAAAAATGCTGTCAAGACTTGACAAGCTCTGCAGGGACCATCTGTCAAGTTTGAGATTCGCCACCACTATCAACATGCTGGTGTCTCGGCGACATGCAATCTCGGCTGACAGAGACCATCGGTTTGAGTGCATAAAGACTTCAAACACAATGTTAAATGCGGTGCTCGGGTGCAGACGCAGCGAATGTAAAGCGGCTGTTGTTATCTGATTGCAACATTGGCTCTGACAGGTAATTAAAGAGCAGAAGTAGCAGTCGGGCCGCAGGGGTGGATCTTTTAATATCTTTTCAGCACTCGGATGGATGCTGGTGAATGCCCAGAGCCATGGAAAGAATAGCATCTTCTTGGCTTTGTAACCGAGCATCCGCTCCCATACGTGCGGATCTATTTAAGGAATCCTCATCGGCGCCATCATTGCAATGAACCGATCCACGCAATTAATTTTGGTCATGCAGAAAATGGTTAGACTCGGAGAGCTGAACAGCCAGCATTAGGTATTCATGACATGTTGGCTGGCTTCTGACCCTCGTCCTGTCTCATGAAATGTACAGTAGCTGCAGAAATAATCCAACGGGATTCCATTTTCTAGGGACGAAAAAAAAAGAAAAAAGATATTGTAATAGAACTCCCCACGGAGGAGAGGTGAGGCATTTAATAAGGGGGAGATCATGGGTGACGCCTCGGGGAAGAGAAAACATCATAGAGGTGCCGGAAATAAAATGGACAGGAGGTGCTTCCTTTCTCTTCTGCTACGCCTGCCGGAACATTTATCAAGCTGTAAAATAATTGTTTTCTTTCCGTAAAGAGGAAGCACGGACGGGGAAAAGAGAAAAAAGAAAAACTTCATCTGGGGTAATGTTGCATGACATTTGCTGCACGTCAAGTACCTGGAGGTCAGGAGAAGAGACGGAAACACAGCTCTTTCCATCTCTCACCGTCTCGTCCAGAAAGTCAGCGTTCATCAATCCTGCTGATATTTTTCTCGACACATTTTTCTGGGAAACATAGTCGTGTTGCCTATGTTCATGTTGAGACGCGAGGTTGTAACGAACGAGAGTCCAAGAGCAGATCTGTTGACCTGCATTCCTAAACACTCCAAAAAGGAGTCTTACTTAGGAAGGATTCCTCTCAGAGAACTCATCAAGGAATGGACAGAAACTCCTATCTTAGAAAGGAGGTGTGGTTAACCCCAGTTGCTAGGTATGATTCATCGTTTCAAAGGCTGTGATTGGTTGATCCTAATCTATACAAAGATATACGTTGGGTGATAATAGACAAAGGATAATAGATGCATCTCCTGGTGAAGATGACTTCACGATGGACTTTGAACTACTGTATAGTTTGAATATAAATAAATACTGTAATAGCCTCAAAATTCCACGTATTCCTCACTTCCTCTGACATATCTAACAAAATCTTCAACAGTATTTCCTTGAATATTTATGCAGGCACCTTTTTCACTCAAAATTGACTAAAGGTTGGGATTATTTTCAGAGTAATATGTTACTTTTAAGAGATATAGACAAAAATGTTTGTTCATTTTAATGTTGACACTGGAAGCATCAGAATTCCTACCTTACTTCAAATATACTTATTTAACGGCCAACTAATGTGAAACTCCAACTCTCCTGACTCTCGTATTGTGAGCGTTGAAGTCTTCCTCACCAAGATGCAATAAGTCTCTCATCATGACCATGTTTTGAACATATTACTTTATAAAGTTCTCCCCTGTGAAATCCAGGCGAACGAGGAGCCACGAGAGCGATGCCATTATGACGTAATAATGGCTTTACTCCTCCCCAAGCCAGCTGTTATCACGCCCACTTTGTTTATACAACAAGTCCCTTGGCGGTGGATACTTCCTGGATTAATGACACTGCATGAAAAACCTTTGGCCAATCACAGCGGCGTTGGTGTGGTTATATTAAACAATATTTCATATCCAGTAAAAAATAAAAATAAAAACCTTCCATTGCGCTTCGGGACTCACCGAGCAGACTAATGTATTTGATCATCCAGTAAACTCAAGGTAAAGCATGGAAAAATTTAAATATCTTAAGTGAAAAATATGTATGTATCTTGAGTAATTTATCACCATTGCTGTCTAAACATCAGAGGCCAACAATGCATTTTAGACGAGGATTAAAAATCCATTATCTTCCACCCAGTCCAGATCCACTACTGATTGAAAAGAACCCCAACTGGAGAGGGGATTACAATCAATAAATGTGGCTATTAAAAAGAAAAAACACTTTTTTTTTCATGCTGGTGAGACCACACAGCAGGACAGGGAAGATGGGCCTTTGACAAGGAAAGGAGGGGGGGATGATGGATGACTGACAGGGAGGGAGTCTATGGTTTCAACAGGGGGAATGATTTAAATCAAGTGCAGTGCTGGGAACTGGCTTCTGCATTAAGCCATGCACGCTCCCAGAGCATATATCAATCCCGTTTCTCACTGAAAACACGCTTGATCTAACCCTTAATAATAGATGAGGCAAGGAAACGTAATTTGAAAGAGCCCAGCGTAGCACAAGATGTATTTAAGGATATAAAAAAAAAAGCTCAATCGAGCTTTAATCCTCAAAATATAAGGATTTTTTCTGTAATATCTCATAAGCGTTTGTATTGATCGTTCTTTGGTTGAGGGTTAGCATGAGACAAGCATCATTTCTGTTTAATTATCTTGAATAATGTGAATTTACCTAAAAAAAAAGAGTTATAGTTAAGATACTGTATAACTATTTAGGCTTGTGCAGTAATCATACCAATAATCTTTTGACATACTGTATTTAAAAGAAGTGTTTAAGCAACCTTTTCATTCAATCACTTCCAAGGTTGAATCAAAAGGCAGCTCGGGTAGACTTTACTGTAGTGAAAAAAAAGGTGTTTTTCTTCTTATTATTTATTATTTTATTTATTGTACAGTCACAACCTGTGCTGCTCACCCCAGACTCACACCAAGCTAGAGTTTAATCTTATATTCCTCGCATCAACACACTGAGCCACTGTTGACAACATCGTTCTTGCAGGAAATGAGTTATGAAAGTAAAGTGTATCCAGTAAATGTCCAAAATACAATTGTTAAATTAAACCTTACACAGACAGAAACATTAAGAATATTTTAGACCAGGATAGATTCTGACCATAGACATTTAACAAACTGCTTCATTCAATCTCATGTCACGAAGAAGCTCCTCATTCCTTCCCAACTATATACAACATAAATTAATGAGTTGAAAATAAAAATAAAGTGACTTCAATTAACTAAAATTGATCAACTTAACCATAAAATATAATCCTAATAAGAAGGTGTATGTGTAAATAATATTTCACATACATTTAAAATATCTATTAAATTAAAAATCTGTACTTTAAATAGTTTAGCAAAGAATAATTTAACACTTTGTTCAATCACACCCTAATTGAACAGAAGCGACCAACCCAAAGTTCCTATTTCTATATCCAAACAATTAATGATCAATGAACGAAAGTAATCCCCAAAGGAAGAGATGGAATGAGACGCCTCCCAGTCTGGAGTAAGCTTCAATTGCTCTCTTAACTTGATAACTTTACCTGGAAGACCTACCAAGAAGACATGGTGAACTTCACCAACAAACTCCTCGAGTAGGAGATGGTGGATCCATTCGTATCCATAATGGCTGAAGAACTGAGGCTAATAGAAGAAGAACAACTAACTAGAGGATTTGATTTGTTTTGTAAACAAGTTTGCATGATTAATCAGAACTGTTGCAATAGTCGATCTTTTTTCGAACTGCCTTGAATGATAAAAACAGTTGATCAATCAATATGATTCAGAACACATTGTTTTTTTCTTAGATAGTAGGAGAGGAGAGACACGTTTGACAAAGAATGGTAGAAAAGAAAATATTAGATTAAAAACAAAGAAAGCGAAAGAGGTGTCGTGATGGAAAAGTGATCAAAAATGTGTTGAACTTTAATCTTTTAGTTGATTGAACGGGTTTAACTCCCATTGCTGCTGTTGAAAACGTATTTGGGGATTGATTGTTCTGACAACACCAGACTGTCCAGAAAGCATTTCAACATTTGAGAGGAGTTACGACGCCTCGCACTCTACACTGAGCTGTTTTGCCTCGGAACAACTGTGAAAGTAATTCCTCTTCTTCCCAGTTCAACCTCGTTGAAGCCTGATCGAATTTGACGTGACGCCAGACTGTTTTGTTCTGGTAACAATAGAGCAAGCAGGCCTGTAATCTAATAATTACACCAGGCAGTTTGACTAAAAATACAACCTGACCAATGTTGGGCAAAAGAGAAGAACAATATAGCCCCCCGCCCCCCCCTCTCTCTGTAGGATATTGTTACAGAGCATCTGCTGGTTGTAATCTTACCCAATTGTGGATAAATGTGTATTTCTATCCAGTGTGAAGACAGTGGGTGCCAGTGTGGAGGACGACTATTATCCAGACAGATGGATATACCGTCGGACAGACTGCTGCTAATAGGGAAGAGAAGCATTCAAGACAAAGCATTCTAATTGAATATATTTCAAGGGAAACTGCTTGGAAGCGAAGGACGCTGCATACATTTTGCAGTATTTAGGGGAAGTGTTCGACTCCAGGTTGAATTGATGTGGCTTTGGGGCCCATTTACCCCCCCCACCCCCCTTCCTCCCCCTCCCAGCATAAACAAACAAGGCTGATGAAATGTCATGTTTTTCTTCTCCCTGTTATTATCACCTTGCAGGAGATTTTGTTTTGTGCCGCACTTATAACAAGAGAGAGACTCTGGGCTGACAATTTATATTCTGCCTGCTTCAATATCAGCGTACAACACTCGTGGGCATGAAGCCGGTTGTTTCACAGCGTATAAAAGCAACAATGAACATCAAAATGAGGATCTAACCTTGACATTCATTAGAGAATGGATTCCGACTTTTGGTCCTTTTAATCATGTGTTCTTTTTAAAGCCTCGCTAATGCCAGACCATATGCCACAGCTTAGACAGCGCTTTTGAATTCCAATAAATTGAACATATGTTTGCATACGAGAGGACATACGAAGGATGTTATTACAGGCGTGTCCTGTGCACTTGTATACAATCTTCCGCGCTGGTCCAGTGATTTCCCTCCTGGCAGATAAAGGCCCTACATTATAGTTATTGTCACAGGAGATTATATACCTGCCTCTGTAAGTACACGACGATGTCCGATCGGCCCTGGCTCCGTGACTTCCATTAGGGGCGACTAAGGCTTCAGTCCTCACCACTGTAATCAATCCGGTTTATAGCCACTTCAAGTTACCGCTTTCACTTGACTCTCTCCGAGCAGATATTGACCCACGCCTTTCCAGCATCCCGAGACCCTGTCCTCGCAGTCGTTCACAGCCAACCGTGTGGACGTCTCAGTTGACTGTGACCCGAGATAACTTATCCTTGAGAGACCACGTCCTTTTTAACTCAATGCACTGATTACATTCCAGGTCAAAGTCTTTTTTTTTTTCAATTGTGTTTTGCCAACATAAGCTTTAAACTACATGGTGAGCACTTTTGTCACGGCCATTTTTAACAGCACTAATTGTGTTAATTAATAATGATTATATTTTCTTTAAAAAATCCTGGATTATCAATACTTAAAATTAAAACGAAAAAAATAAACCCTGCCCTGAAAATAAAGCACCGCATGTTTCTATTGAGCTGATTTTGAAATACAAAATATTGAATTCATTGTCTTAACAGTTACATATACAATAGTCCTACAAAAAAGTTATTAACTGAGACTAGTAAAAATAATACAAAAATAAAATCCAACAATTATATCATTATTTCATATTTTCAAATATTAAACATTACCGGTAAGAACTAAAAGACGTAAATGTATATTTACATCCTCAACTGTTCATGCATTGTCCTATCAAATGGAAACTAAATAAAAATAAAAATTAGGGCAAACTACCCAGTCTTACTTTTGTCACCGTTTGTAAAAGAACATTTTCCTATATCATGGAAAAAAGGTTTGAATCTTTACTTTACTGTAATTTACTTTTTCTACTCTAGTCAATGTGTTTGAGTTTTTCTTCAAATTATTATTATTTTTTTTTAATCTTAAAAGACAATATCATATGATTATTTTACAAAAAAGTGAAGAACTGCATAAAGTTTTTGTTCATAGCAAACAAACAGCCCTCCCAAAATTATAAATTTGTCCTTAAACTAAAGAGTGAAACCAGTAACTCAGTAGACTTCGACAGACATCAATGTCAGAGGCCTCGGACGGAGGAAAACATCCATCTCCATCATCTCCTCTTCCATGCCGACTAATGTCCTCGCATCATGGTGCTTCTGCATCATAAATGCAAGGAGATGACGATGAGGTATCGGGCGGAAAAGAAGGAGAATGATGGAAAGAACTCAGATTAATAGCAGGTAAAAGACGGGAGGATACAAGGAAATCAACATGCGGCTTTATATGTTGGAGGAACTCTCTCACACGACAAGCCGTGACACACTTTTACATCTTCGCCGGGATATTTTAGGAAGCTGGAGGGACGATCCGAGGCTCCACTGGAGCAAAACCCGGAGAAACTCTCGCTCAGGCTACGTCTTATCCTGCCGCATCAGTCATTTCACGGCAGAATTGAGTAATCGAGAACGGCAGTCAGGTGATCGTACAATGTCAAACCAAAGACACGCTCAGGTTCATATTTCTCTCTGCCCGGACGGAGACGAAGATGTGCCGGGCGAGTCTGGAACACCATCTAAGATACAAACTCTTCAGAAGACCTACTTTCGATTTCACCCTCATGGTCCTGGTGTAGAGCATCTTGGACAGGCTTCCTTCAACTCCCAAAGGACGGCAAATCAAAGCGCCAGTCTTTCATGATGCAACACATGTCTTTTATTAATTGCTAGTGGTTAATAAAATAAGCGGTGGCTCTCAATCTCTTAACACACGGACCCTCAAGTCTCTCTTGGCTTTAATACATGAGAACTGCATATTTAAAACAACCTTACATCAAGGATCGTTAGAAGATTTGGCCTCTGTCAGCTGTAAACTCTGCAAAAGCAAAGAGATGGCGGCACCTCAATATGATACAAGTGATGTGCCCGAAAGTGCTTTTATGTCGCTCGGATAAGGTTGGTGGAAGGGAATGAAAGAGCATCCCTGCTCAGCAGTACAGAGGCGCCGCGGTAACGTGCCTCGACCTCAAAGCGGACGTATTAGCATGTGCAAATTAGCTGCTGTTGGGGTTTGTTTAGTCACTAAAATGTTATCAATTATTTAGACGTTAGCCGTTGCTTTGTGGCTGTTATCTAGGTCAGCAGAATCCAATCAATCCCAGACATAATGGACAGATATAGGAGTTTCTAATTTTAGACAAACATACATTATTTTGGACTGTGGGAGGAAACCAGAGTGCCCAGAGAAAACAAACACTATGACCCCCACAAGGAAATAAACCGCACATCTTAAGACATTTTTATTTGTTCAGGCTTTTCCTTGATTTTCTGGAACTCCTGTTGTGTTATCAGTTTTATCTTGACCTTTGAAGTATAAACTTTATTGAATATTGTTTTGATGTTTAAGCGCTTTGTGACCCTGGTCTGGAAAAGCGCTATACAAATAAAAATTACTTACTTACTTACATGAAATGAACAAATTATTACCAAATTTTGTAGAAGAAAAAAGCAGGGACTAGATAGTTTTTAATAGCATGACAATTATGAACCTCTAACAAAGTATATTTCATGCATACTTAAATAAGTACATCAGTAAGTGCTTTATTTGCAAGCTGTGAACAAATTACGATGTTGCATTTTATTTAGTTGGTGGATACATATTTAGGTGTTTCTTTTTTCTCTTGTATTGCTTTTTTTATTTACAAAAGGGGGAAGAGGAGCTCAGAAAAAAGTACAATACTGCAAATATATGGTCAGTCATCAAAGTGATAAAAATACATATATTGGTGGTTGTCTAATCCGGCAGCCTAAAGCTGAATAATACACTTATTTTCTAGTCTTAAAAACATTAAAATAAATAAACATTAGCACCTTTCAACTTTTGTTCACTTGTGGTTTGGTCTTAAGTTGAAGCTTGAGCAAGAACAACCATATGCCAGCTAATAATAAAGCTCCTCAAAAACATTTTCTAAGGTCGGCTCAAACTAAACAAGTGCAGATTCATTGTCTTTTAAGACATTCATTTTGAAATTAAAAGTCCAATTAGGCCTCAAACTGTGAGCGCGAAGTGTTTCTAAAGGCAAACATATCTACAAATAAAACGCTGAATAAAATTACAGCTGGAAAATCCTCCCGCGTTAACCAGGTCCATGTCCGCCTGGGAGTGAGAAGGAAAACCTGGAAAAAATAATCAATTGGTAGAGAATACAATGCCAGTTTTGTTTTTGTTTTTGTCTTAAACTACTGCCGATAAATGTTTTTGTGGAGCACATCCAACTAGATACAACACACGACTTATTTGCTTCAAGTTTTGGCTCAAATTGTGCGAACAAAAGCTTTTCTCTACATATCATTTTATTATTTCACATATGGTCGTATAATAAAAGGAGAAAAAAAACAATTGCCGTTTGCAATTAATTTCATTTTGGTATAATTTGTGGTGAGATTAACAAAATTTATAATAAATTAATTGATTTAATCTAATTTTTGTTGAATTTTGATAGCTATTTGCATCAAATCCTTGAAATCTTGAAGGGAGAACTGAAGCCGATTTTACAGTGTTACAGTGAAGGGCACTTCAAAATCCAACCAAAGGCCATTACTTAGAGGCATAAAAAACTCAGAGAGTGGATTTCCATCTCGTTGTGACCATAGATACGAGATGGCTTACATTCTTTTGGGTTAAGTGCTGCATTTGTACTGACAGACTGGGAATTTGAAATGACTCGGGTGAAGATTTCTGCTCTGAAAACGCCTAGTTTCCGGCAAAACGCTTCGTACCTGTCAGAAAAAGCCTCTAGGACACATCGGAAATAGACTGTCGAAATGCCAGGGCCAAGCAGTCAAAAGTTACGATGTATTTGTACAGTTTGTCACGAACTTGTCGCAATCCTACGGGAGACAGACCTGGCTATGGAACACAGGGAGGGGAAAATGGGAGACGTCGCACAACTGAGCTTATCTTGACCGTCCAGAACACCTGAAACGTCCTTTTTTTTCCCTTTCCCGTCATGTGTCCGTGCATGAGACGATGTGCCTTCGTCAGGCAGAATCATGAATACTAATGCTGTTCCGAGAGAGGAAGGGTTGTGACTTGACTAGCAACAGAAAGCACACACACTTACACACACTTTGCACCTGACCGCCGCACAAACCCCTTTCAGACGTAGCAACGATTGTCACAAACAGCAGCTTATCATTAGCGTCGCATCTGGTCGTAAGAGGTCGATGGCACACTGAGCTGCTTGAGCAGAAGACGGGATTGAATATTGGGAACGTTGACCCTCTGTGGACGGACAGATGTAAGCAGCAGCTGACTTCATCTCTATGCATGTGTGCAGAAGCTAAAGCAAACAGCAGCTCACGGGGGACTACAAACTCAGACCTCTCCGGCACAACCATTGAACCAAGACGTGAGGAAATCTTAACAAAAGAGAAATGACAGTAAAAGGGTTTTTAAAGAAGACCACATGAGGGGCTTTTTTAAAGGGGTCTTTTCAACCCAAAAAAGGTCCATTGTCCATGTGACATCTTTGACATTTTAGCATGTTTGAAAACTACCTTTAGACTAGTTTGATGTGACTCAAAGTACAGGTTACACTTTTTGAACACACTCACTGTGATTTCTTTATTTTCTTGAATATTAAGATTGTAGGTTATCCGAAAGGCATCAAAACTATGAACGAATATACATAGGATTTTGTACTCAACAAAATAATTTAAAAAACTGAAAACATGTCTTCAAGTCTAGTTCCTTCAAAGTAACCACCTTTTTTTCTGGAATTAGTGCTTTGCAGACTTGGATTTGGTCAATCAGCTGCGTTGAAAAAAGTCAGAGAAGTCAGTTGCTTTAAAACCATCGAGGAGTTTCCAAGCCGCTTTATAGGTTGACTTAAAAAAGGTTTCCATATTTTCATAATAAAATAGTGTAACTTTCAAATCTTGTGTTCATATAAATCCAAGACGGGTTCATGTTAAAAACCCTGAGAACATTAAGAAAGGCTGTGGAACTAAAGGAACAATGCAAAGCTATAGTAGGTAAGGATATCAACACTTGACAAAACAATTAATTATTTAATGTCATACTGTTTTCATTGTTTTACTACTTTATTTAATGATTCTCATCGGACTGAGAACTATGTATATGGACAACAAAGTAAGATAAAAATGCACATAATTTCAAAGAATTATTTAAGCGTAAAGGACATTTTTAAGAAGCAATTTTTACATTTCAACCGACGATATATTCAAAATAAAGTAGAGTAAAGAGTTGTTGAAGTTTATTCAAAGGTTGTCATGTGGCCACTGGGCTGCACTTTGCAGAGATATGGGAGGGATGGAGGGAGGGTGTCGACCTGACTTTCACGAGGGGCCAAAATGTTCAACACAGTTCAAGTTACTTTCACAAGATAATGCAAATATAAGGATGTGATCGAACTTCTTTGTGGTTCAATTAAAAATACATAAATGTTACTCAGTCTCCAGAGACTCCACTTCATTATCACTTCCTGAAGTAAACACATCCACAATTCCCTTAGATCTGCATATATATCATTTGAATCTTTGGAAGTTTTTAGATTAATTTTTAATATGTTTAATGATATTTACATTTGAAATATAAAACACTAACTGTTTTTAAAACTCAGCTGAAAATAAACGTTTTCAAATTGGCTTATTCACTGTAACTCTTTTATAGTTTTAATTTGTCTGTTGTGTGTTCTGAAAGGTGCCCTGATAAATAAGAATTTATAATTATTATTATTATTGTTATTATCATATGTTTAATACCTAACAGACAAATACATAGAAGTAAAATACCTAAGCTGCCTAAGATTTAAACTCAAAACCTTTGTGAGTCCCGACATGGAACATTCAATTCTCAAGGTAAAAAAAAATAAAAAATTAAAATCATACACTGCAAGATATGAGATATACGACATGACATTGCTATGATGGAAGGAATAAAGAGCATGTTTGTAATGTCTGCCATCAGTAAAGTAAACCTTTAGAATTCTTAACCAAAAGACCTGTAAAAGAATCCAGCCTATTAAGCAATAATATGAAATATATTTTCCTGCTCCTCCTCTCATCTGAATCACAGGCCAGTCGTTGCCATTGCGGTCAATAAAGAAGCTAAAAAGTCTCTCCCACATTACTGTGATTACAGAGTCTCAGCCACTGAACTGTGGCCTCTCATTGAGCCGCCTGCCCACTGATCTGTGCTCCACAAACCCACACATCAATCTCCGCCAGTCAGACAGAGTGCCCCCCCTCCACCACCACCGAAAAAGAAAAATCAATGACGTGCTTTGCCAAAACCTTGTTTGGATGTGTGATCGTCAGTGTTCTGCACCACTGCGATCTGGTCTCGCTCCCTAATCTTCAAACACAGCCAACTGGTTTGTGACCTGCCCTGGCTACAGTGCCGTGTAAGCGCTCTAATTTGGACAGCTGCTCTGGAGAGATGGTGGAGATCATATCTTTATTCGTCGAACTGGTGGAAGAGCAACGCTCGAGGAAATGATAACGCATTGTTAAATACCGTCTCGAGCGAGCTCACACCACGGTGTTCTGAAAGAAGTGCTGAATAAATACTGTTTAATTACCATTTATTATACTTGTCCACGTGGGAATAACAAAGAACTCTGATCACTGACAGTCATGAAAATAAAATGGCCAAGTGCGGTAATCTACACCTGAACGCCTCGTCGCATCAGCTACCCGGATTAAAAAGCCGATTTCGATCCGGACTTTGAAGTTTTTCCTATGGATAGCGTCCAAGGGATTTTACAGCTGGGTGCATCCCTTTGTCCTTGGCAGTGGGCATGGATCACAAACATTAGCTTGATCCCCCTTGTAATAAAGTTGTTATCCATGTAAGGAAACGTTTTTTTTTCTCCTTTCATGTCAATCCCAAATATATTGTCCAACACTCGCTCAGGTCCGTTGTAAAGGGTCGTCCAGGAAATCGATGGATGAATACGCCTTTTAAACGGCAGGGTTTTGAAAACAGGCTGATGCTAAAAAATGTTCAATTCTCAATGAGCGCGACAGTGATTCGCCCTGCTCAACCAAAGAGTAGAATTATCTCGAGCTAAGGGGTCAAACATTTGAGTGGTGTTAATTTCCTGCTTGTTGGATACACCCACGTATCTAATGATGCTCCTGATTTAAATGGAAATGTGGCTTTTACTTTAGATGTACGCATATTTTTAGGCTGTTAAATTTAGCTCTAGAATATTGACTATGGACTTGTTTTATATTTAGTATCTTGAGCTGTGCATTCATTGTCATTTCAGAACTTTGATACACTATCTGGGAGAATTTAACATATTCAGACCGCGGTCAGCCGGGTTTCACCAGATGTGAGACTCTTACATTTCGAGTGTTGTTATCACAACCTGGGAATGTTTCGTGGTATGCAGGTATCATTTTTCATAGTTTTTCCTTTGGTAGTCCATATCCTTTTTCAAAAATTTGGTTTTCAGAAGACAATAACTCAATCAGGTCCCTGGAAAGGAGTCACCATGGGGATAAAGGAACCCCCTTAGAAATGTCAAATATGACCATATACGATTTAATTACAACCATATTCATTTCAACTCAATCCATTGAAAAAGGGAGATTTCTCGTCAGCCCCAAAACAGTGTTAATAGTCATTTATATACATTACCAAGATCAGTAAACCATCTTTTGTTGTGTCATTTCGTCTCATCTTTATCTGCATATCCAGGTTCGAGTCGTGGCGGTTGCATCTTCTGCAGGGAGGCCCAGACTTTCCTCCCCCCAGCTACTATTAACTAGCTCTACATGGGGGACCTCAAGGCGATCCCACACCAGCTGAGCGGCGTAGTCTCTCCAGAGTGCCTTGAGTCTACTCTGTGGACTTATACTGGTGGGACATGCCTTGAACACCTCACCTCACTACTACCCACTGTTCGTGACCATAGGTGAGGGTAGTTTAGCCGGTATTTGAAGAGCTTGGCCTTTTGGCTTAGCTCTCTTTTTACCACCAAGGATAGGTACAGCGTGCACCTGTCAATCTCCCCGCTCCATTTTTTTCCTCACTCGTGAACAAGACCCCAAGATTGTTAAACTCATCCCCAACCCAGGAGAGGCCCCGAGCTCCCATGCACCCTCAAGATCGGGGGTGTAGAGCTGATCAACAGTTCAACAACCTGGACAAAAACAAATTTGCTCCTCCTTAATCCAAGGTTTGACTATCTCAGGGAACCACCTTTCTAGGACCCCCGAAAAGACCTAGAGTGTGATCCTCTTGTTTGTTTTTTAACCAAATTTCTACTTTTTTAATTCAACCTAAATTAAATGAATTCAACTTGTAATTCCTTTTTCCGTCTTAAATGCACTGTATGTCAACTAATGTGTTTAAATTTCGACAATATATCAACAACCCAAGAAAAGATCTGCTATATTTCCCGTGAAATACAGTTTGTATTGCAATACTTTTTTTTTCCACTCCCTCACTTTGTAGAATAACTTGGCCTTTACATGAATTGTTTAATGTAGTATATCCTTCAAGCACATCTTGGCAATTCAGCTCCAAATCTCAAAAACTGTCTGAATATCTTTCATGTCTACGAATCTTGCTTCTGCTTTGCTGCGTGTGTTCGTTCACGGGTGGGTAGATACACGCCAGCGCAGCCCCTGCAGGAGCGCATTCAGACAGATGTAGAATAATAATGGCATGGTGGGACAACAGAAGCAGATAAGGCCTGAGCTGTGAATCTCAACAAAAAAAAAGCTGACACCCGCCGTGGGTTCAGGGAACTAAGGAACAGCTTTGCACATGATAGGTCACTTCTCAACTAAACATACACTAAGCTGCAGTTGGCAGGTAGGAGAGGAATCCGCATGTGGTTCGACATAAGGTCTTACGAAGGCGACGTGCTCCTCCATTGTGCCGGTCGTGTGGTTGTGAAACCTAAAAAAAAACATCACAGCACGAATGGCTCTTATCACAGAGTGGAATATTAGTTTTGTAATAAGCAGCGCCACTTAGGCGGCAATAAAAGGAGAGCTGGTATTTCACAAGAGGACTTGCTACGCCAGACAACAAAGGACAATATTGTCATTTAGTTTTGATTTAGCAGAGTCGAGCACGCCTCATATTCGAACGTCGCAGGTGGAAAAATAAAAACTCTTTCATTGGGCCATTAAAACAAACTTTGATTTATTCCAACACAAATCAAATTAACCCAACTCTGAGTGAAACAGGAGTTATCACTGATATTTATTTATAGTTTAAGAATGTTTGTAATATGTTGTTATATTTAAAAAAAAAAAGGATCAATAGGCTTTAATAGTGCATTTAAAGTTCAACTAATGTGTTGATTTAAGTGTGTCTTAAAGGGATCTTAGACTCTATTGCATCATCAGTGTGTGTTTGTACAAAACTCTTTTTTCATTGAAATATTGACATTAGAAAATGATCGTAAGCCCCGCCCCCTGGAAACACCCATTTTTCTGGAAATTATTTCTTGTTTACCATAACCACACCCACTCTGCTGTGATTGGTCAATCATGGAGGCTTGTCACCATGCGTCATCAATCCCAGAAGTCTTCACCTCCAAGGGACTCGTTGTATAAACAAAGCGGGGCGTGATTACAGTTGGATGGAGAAGGAGTGAAGCCATTATTATGACATAATGCTCTTGTAACCTCTCGTTTGACAAGATTTCAGAGCGACTTTATAAAGTAATAAGTTCAAAACATGGTTACGATAAGGGACTTACTGCATCTTGGAGAGGAGGACTTTAACATTTCAGACATGCGAGTCAGGAGAGTTGGGTTTTGACATTAGATGCCTCGACAGTTATTTTATCAACCAGTACAAATGCAGTGTAAACAAAAATAAACTAGTTGAAGTCGATTTTTCTGAAAAATATTATGGTTACACAACAAATTGGAAGGTGAAGTGTCGAGCATACAAATCTGAACATATCGAGCAGGTGAAGCTGCTCCACCTTAGTAAAATGCAAATATTTCCAGAGGGACACTTTTGAAAGTCATACGCTAACATGATCGACTGCATTTGAGAAACACTTCATTCAGCAAGCCATCGCCACAGATGCCATTTGATATTAATATTCAGAGGGAGCACAATGTCACGGAGAGCATTTTATTCACATCTCAACCGTGACACGGGTTAGCCCTCATTTGTGTGCTCAGTCACACTTGCGAGGACTTGCGATATGTGTGTGTAAATGTGTGTGTG
Organism: Callionymus lyra; assembly: GCF_982586985.1. Classification (NCBI taxonomy): domain Eukaryota; kingdom Metazoa; phylum Chordata; class Actinopteri; order Syngnathiformes; family Callionymidae; genus Callionymus; species Callionymus lyra. The sequence continues at coordinate 8,951,731 of NC_141821.1, forward strand.
GGGAAGAGCTGGGGGGGGGGATATGGATAACTCTGATGCTGCCCACACAAATGGCCAACAGCGCAGGTAACATAACTAGCTATGATGTGGCTACTGACCCTGACTGACGGGGATTAGATGACGATGCAAGATGGAATAAGACGAGTTGTAAAAGAAACAAGGTCACAAAACACCAAAAGAGGCAGCAGTGGAAAAAACCCTGACAGCACAGCCTCTGATGCACCATTGAATACTGAGCCAAGACCTTTGCAAAGTAGGACACAAGGAGTTATCAATGGATTGATCTCCAGTGTTCCCTGACTTGTGACACATCTGTGATAGTATTGCCTTAGAGCGGGTGCCACCCTGCGTCAACACACTCAGTCGATTCCAGACAACAGTACACCCAAACAGCGTGGCTTGCAGATACATTGTCTGATAACCGTCTCCCCAAAAGGTTCATGAAGCATCGTAAAAAGGTGGATGACTGGGTGGGGCTGGTTGTCTCGGTCGGCCTCCAATCAGTTACCAAGGATGAATCAATGCAGTTCTGAGCTCATGCAGTTAACATATAGCACATGGCAACCATGAATCACCACTAGAAGAAAGTACTCCCACGCATGGAAAATGTCATGGTATTTATTAAACACTTGTAATTTTTAGCCGAAGTGATTGAACAAGAAGAGCTTACCGTGGCCCCCACGTGTAAGGAAGGGCATCCGGTTGATGGCAATGGGCACAGTACCATGTTTATTGTGGAAGTGGTGGACGTGGTGGGTGGTACTGAGGGATGAAGAGACCCGTGCAGCTACGGCTGGGCACGGGAAAACCAATAGTGCCAGAGATAGGACCAGCCTAAACAAGAAGGCCGGGCTGGCCCACACCACCGGCGATGCCCCGGCTTGCCTGGGAGTTAGTAGAAACCCACTGTCCACCTCCACTTCCACATCCTGCTCCATGAGGGCAGAGCCTGATATGGAGGGTAGGCCCCTCCCCCTCAAGCGACAAAAACAGGAAGTGAACATCTCAGATGAATCCAGGACCCATAATCCCCTGCTCTCACATGCGGGAGAAGAGGAATATTGAAAAGGTAATACACTGAAAATGAAAGCCAAAAAAAAACTCGGGAAAATTCCGCAATATATCGGAAAAATAGAAAAAAAAATCCTTGGTAAAAAGAAAGATCCGAAAGACCCTGGCTAAGTGTTGATATCCAAAATACTATCAAGCCTTCAACTCCAACTGGCTCATTAGAGGTGATTTCTAAGCTTGTGGTCAGACAACCACGACCTCCATTTCAGCCCCCTCGAAAAAAAACAAGGCTTTTGTAGAGAGACTTTGATTTCTCCACTAGTTGTCAATAGCCTTTGGGCATTCTTCGCCGGGTTTCTACCCACACGACTGAAGCATCCAACGACAATAAAAACTCCTGCCAACACCTAAAGAGTCATCAGAATATGCCATGTAGCAAAAGCCCGAGCAAGGCGGCTGTGGCGATATTTAAATCCTTCTCCGGAGCTTCCAATCATCGAAGAATCTTTCGACGAGTCACGTCTTCGTATCGGGGCAGAGGAACAAGAAATAAACAAACAGTTGGGGAGAGGCAAAGAGGATGATGAGGGCGATTCCCCGGTGGAACGACGGCAGATTAGAATCTTTCTGAAATAGAGCAGGACCCCTCGAGTGGATTGCAAGAGTAGGGAAAACTCAGCATCAAGAAAAAAAGAACGACGTCCGGTTAGAACGGCATCAATCCTTTCCGACTCGAAAAGCTTCGTCGTGCCTCCGATTGTTCGTCGCCCGTTAAGAGAGGGACTCCTCTTCTCTCCCTTCTAAACGCCGTTTCGCACAGCGGGAGGCGGAGAAGTGTTTGCCGACGGTCCTCTCCGTGGAGCTCCGATGCAGGCTGCCGCGGACGCCTCGCAGGGGGTTTCTGACGCTGCCGCAACTGCTGCTTCTGCCGTCGCTGTTAAATTCATGCTAATTGTATCAGAAGCTGCAGCAACGTGCGCATCCTTCCTGCCCGCGCACTTCTTCCCCAGATCCTCTTCCTCCGATCCAACTCAACTCCGTCCGCCTCGCCGCTCCACCTCCTCAAAATGCACGCATGTCTGCAGTCCCGCGGAAATAAAGCCAAAACAAAAAAAAAGGTGGAAACACTTATCCTCCGAATACACAAATGGTTACTATAATGCGCACGGCAGAGCGGAGACGGAGTGTGTTTGTCTGCTTGATGGAGTGTGTGTGTGTGTGTGAGAGAGAGAGAGGGAAGTGGTGAGAGAGCGAGAGTGGGAGGGGAGTGAGATAAGAGAACTGGAACTAGGGAGCATGCAGACAGGAAGGATGGAGACACGTTCGCTCCGGAATTATTGTTCGCACCACACTTGTGTTTTTTTTTTGAGGGGGGCAGGAAGTAGCCAGGAGCGGGTACTTGCAGTGACACACTTTTGTTAAGTGAGGAAATTAGTGAGACTAGTAAGTAAATTAGCCGAAATCAATGTGGAAGAGGAGGAGGAGAGCTCACGTTGAAATATATATGAAAGAGAAAGTACGTCAGCCCGATTACGACAATCTGACGTAAACGGATATTTTAAATTTTTCATGTTGGAATTTTTGGGCTACCTTAAACCTCGGATGGATGAAAATATGAGGATTATTTTTGCCTTTTTTTTCCAATTACTGCAGGTCAAGTGTATGTAAAGTATCAATTGACGCCTTTATGTACGAGCTTCAAGAAACGGTGTCCTGTTGATTTACATGTCATTTTACATTAGAAAAGGATACATCTTTAATCTATCACTACTTTTATGAATGTACAGCACAAACAATTGTGATATGCACTAATGGGCGGATGCGGATTCATGAGTGTCCTATTTTTAAGAGCTCAGTAGGGGGCGCCCTCAGTATTAAAAAATGATGTGACCTGTCCATAGCATAGAATTTTAAATAAATAGAGAGTGACATCTAGTGGGCTCTCAAAATAAGGACACTGCTTCACCACCCAGTAACTAGTGGCGTTTCGACGAAGCTTCATGAAATCTTATTTTCACTGCCCACTAGATGTCACTCTCTGCCCTATCAACTATTAATTTGAGAAGATATTGTAATAAAATTGAGTGTTTATATATTTATATATAAAAAAAACAACCAAAAAACTATGAAAGTATATCAGTGTCACCCGAATTTTGAATGGTTAAATTTCAAAATAGATATTGAATAATTATGTATTATAATAAATACTATATTGATATAATAATAATAATAATAATAATAATAAATAATAAATAATAAATAATTTATATAAATAAATAATTTGAACATTAAATGTTGATTTGAAAAAACAAAAAAACATATACAATTGTAAAAAACAACAAAACATATGTTTTATTCACATAAAGTTTAAAACTATATATGGCAATAATTAAAAGTACATTTTGTAAATTAAATGATTACTCTTATTTAGTACTAATATAAAAATGTTGGTTTAACAGTATCACCAGAAAGGTATCAAGCTACTTGATCAAACTTTCAATCTTCAATGATGTATTTAAGTGTTTGTTTTTTCAAATATAAGATGATCTCAATGATTAATTCATGGAATGCTCTTATATATCAAAACTTGTTAACGAACTATAAAACGCTTCTGTACCGGAATACCAATATGAAATATCTCAGGAACTATGAAGGAAAGAAACCACCAGCCCAGGGTGCAATCTAAATGTAGTGTCGCTAAACGTGAAGAAATAAAGTGGAAATGCTAAAAGGAGAAGAATGGTGGGAGATTGTAAAGCGGATAAATCACCTACAATAGAGATCTCAGCTGGTGGAGCTCAGTGGGGGAAAAAAAAAAGGATGAGAAAAAATGGCCAGGGATAGAAACCTTTACCGTCTTTTCACTTGAAAAAAAAAAAACGGGAAAACATTCAATCTCTGTCACACTATCTCGCACATACGATTTCCTGGCAGGTTTTCTAACTTCCCAGCGGGGACAAAAGAGTGCAGCTTTGACATTGTCAAGGTGTCGCTGATGTGATGACGGTAACACATGATATTGGACCAACACTGACGCCCCGTCTTGCCAGAGATGTTCATTATTTGGGAAAACAAGGTCCATTGACATCAGTGACAACTACTCTCCGGTACATTTGGCCACACGACAGTCGATACAAGGCACCGCATTGATATGAAATGTAACGTTTTCATGCAGTATACCACCAGAAAATACCATGTTTAGAGACTGTTTATATTTTTGCTCTTTTGTGTTTTATATTACTATTTTGTGTTAATGTTTGTGAGGATTTATTATCATTATTTTTTATCTGATTGAATCTCTGATAAATAACTTCTTTTATGAATACTTTACTAGCTGGAAATTCGTGAAATGATTATGAGCAACAGAGTTAATTTCCCATTTTCTCATTGAAATAATTAGTTTATACATCCCTAATTCAGCTTTTTAAAGTGATGAAAATAGTTACATACACCTTTTTTTTAATTCATGAACTATTTTATTAAAACATGGATACAAATTGTACAAGAAAACACTTACGGTGTTACCCGGCATTTTCTTGTTTTCATACTATCATAAGAAACTTTTCTCTTTGTCATTTTTACGTCTTTTTAGAACACAAAAAGATCTTTAGAAAAACACGTAAAATCTGCTTTTGTCTCATAACGAGCCTGTCACTGACAATACATGTTACCTTTGGAGATATTGTGCAGACTAGGAACTCATTACAGAGGAAAACACTGAGGACTGTCGACCCCCTGCTGCAGCAAAAGGACACAAAAACAAGACGCTAATACACACACGTGAACAATCAAAAGCCGGCACTCGTGCTAATTGGCATTGATGTCGCTGGTGTTTTCCACAAAGGTGGCTCTCAGGTGTGATGCAACGTCAGCGTCTCAGAGGTGACAGTCTCTTCATGTCTCACGCAGAGGATGCAAAAAAAAAAAAAAAAAATCATCCCGTGAAACTACAACCTCAACGCTCCCCGGGTGGGAAAATGAGGTCATAAGTAACGAAAGTAGGATTAGCTCACTGACAGACCCGGGATCAAAGCTTCTCATCTACATCTGGTAATCCTGAGAAAAGCGTCTCTCCATTATACAGCTAATTAATTGAAGCACTAATACCATTTGAAGTGGACACGCAAAGATGACAGGGTAGGCGGGATCTGAGGAGCTAGCATCGCCTTCTTGGAAAATAAACAACAAGTAAAAACAAATGCAATGATGTGTAGTTCGTTAAGAAGATACAAACAAGTGCTGGGGAACAAGAGTATTCCCATAAAGGGAAGCAACATTATTTATTTGAAGGCTATACATTTGAAGTCCCATGTGCTGTTTTTATCATTCAGTAACATTCCTACTTGGCGATCGACGTGATCCTCTTATGTAAGCACCCTCTGGTAAATATATGCTGAAGAAACAGCCCGAACGTTACCCCATCAGTAAACACACTTGACGACACACAGATTTATTTTCTCCCCAGGGGGTTCCTGGCCTGTATCGTGTGAGTTGGATGGAATCAAAATGTCTTACCAGTCAAAAACAGAAGGCTATAGTTTCATGTATTGTCCAGTTCTCTTGTGTTCTTCTATCATTCTTAAGTGTATGTCCTTTTCTTAAGAATGTTCCAAAAGGTTTTCTATAGTACATATTATTAAATCTATTTTTATTTTTTCATTTATGACTTACATTTTATCCAACGCTCCACTTCAAAAGAATCAAAAGAATGATGCATTTTCAAAAGTCGCCTCAATGTGCCAACCCCCCAAACCATAAAAAAAAAAAAAATTATATATATATATATGTTTTTTTGGGGCTGCTGTGTTTGTCTCTATGACCCCGTTCATACTAAGCCTATCGTAACAAGTTGAATAGACTGGAGGTGCTTAAGCGGTTGAAATAAGCCTAGTATGAACGCAAATGGAGTAGGTTTGGTAACGGTTTTCTGGGGTGTGAACGTAATGACAGACCGTGGTCAACCACAGTCTTCAGCGTAGGATATGTCAACCGTGTATGAAGGCAAAAGGTTTTAGCCGCTTGAACCCCGCTATTTATGCAGAGACTTTCCCATCGGTTAAGATTAGTTTGAACCGGGGTCTATGTTGTCTTGGCCTTCTAAAGCATGTATTTTTAAGTACGTAAGTAAAGTTGATTTGTATCACTGTGTATTGTTTTGATACTCAATCACTTTGTGACCCTGGTCTGAGAAAAGCGCTTTACAAATAATTGTTACTTACTTACATGTATTTGTGATTTAAACTAAAGAGTAATGACAGAATGGTGAGTATTAACCATTTCTTCCTAACAACAACCCTACAAAATAGAACAGGAAATGTTTGGCATCTTTTTTTGTTTTAATTAATTTAGCAAGTATTGTTAAATACAAGAGCGCACGGTGGCGCAGTGGTTAGCGCCTCACAGCAAGAAGGTTGCTGGTTCGCTTCCAGGCCGAGCCAACATGTGTGGAGTTTGTATGTTCTTCCCGTGTTTTTTGGGGTTTACTCCGGGCACTCCGGTTTCCTCCCACAGTCCAAAAACATACAGAGGTTGATTGAGAACTTTGGGAAATTGTCCATAGGTATTAGTGTGTGTGTGAATGGTTGTCTGTCTTGTGCCCTGCGACAGACTGGGTCCTGTCCAGGGTGTCCCCTTCCTCTCGCCCTATGATATTGGGATAGGCTCTAGTCTCCCTGCGACCCGGGATAAAGCGGTAGAAAATAAATGAATGAATGAATTTTAAATACAAGATAAAAAAAATGCACTAGATTACTAGATTTAAAAAAAAGCTGTTACATGATAAGAAGTTCTCATATTATCTGAAATGGTCCCTTTGCATTTAACCTCTGTGTGTCCTTTAATCTGCCATAAAAGAGGTGATGAAGCCTCATTTTCAGAGTCCACTAGATGTCACTGTCTGCTCTCTGGTGTAACAATTTGAACAACTATTTGATGGGAACCTCACACCATCTTTAAACTCAGGGGCGCCACCTTCTGAGCTCTAAAAATACGAAACTGTTTCATAAAGCGTTATCAGCCAATTACAACTGACACTTGTTGACCATGTAGAGTTAAAATAAAAGAGGAATAATACAGAGCAAACATCTCAGTTGAGTGCTAAACAATAGTGGAGTGGTAGTCAGTAATTCAACACTTGAGGTTGAAGGGCACTCGTTTAAAAAAAACCTTCTGTATTAAATGCATTCAAAGCAAAACTAATAAAATTTCCTCTTGTATATTCTAACAATGAATGGCCACAGGTGTTTATCCCGATGGTGGCTAGTAATGTGATTGTGGTTTATCTACTTTGCCGTAATATGTTTTCTCTGCGGGAGCTTTGTTAATCGAAATGTATCGGTTTCTCGCCCTCTACACCCACAGTGTTTCAATTATCGAACCGTAATCAGTTGCCTAATTAAACAACATTTAAAAGTAGACCTAAAGAAGAGAGACAACAGTAGCCAGGTGGAGAGATGATGGATGCATCTAAGGAAGGGAGCTCATGATAAAAAAAGGAAACGACAAAAGAAAACCGAGAGCTGAAATATGTTTGGTGTTTTTACTGCCGATCCTCAGTTTTTTTTTTTACTAGGTTCCAGGATAATGTCTGTGTTTCAAACGTGTCACATGGAATGGTGGTACACATTCCCTTTTATTGGGCCTCTACTGCCAGCTCATCTCAACACATTTCACAGAGAATGCTGATTTAATCTCTCCATCTGTTCCTGGGTCTGCTCCTTCATCACATCCCAGCTGGGCAGGTCAGGAAAAACCTCCAAAGGAAGGTGAGATGGCATCTTTATGTGATGCCAAATGTAGCTTTAAGAAAGTGTATCTTGATGTCCGAGTATCGCGGATATGCTGCTGCTATTTACTGCTAATTGTACTAATATTAACAAGATTTATATAATCCTGAAGTATAACAAATATATGCAATCCATTTAATCCATCCTAAATCCAGGACATTTTTGAAGAAGAGTTAATGTTTAAAATACATTGATCTAGACTTTCAAATGTACTAACTTGCTCCCTTGTGACATACGTTAATAAAGTAATTAGAGAAGATGTTGTAAATAGTCTAGAGTTTACTTTTCTAAGATGATGTATTTAACCATATCCTAAAATATATGTACCTTTGCTTTCTTTGAAGAAATTAAACAGAGCCTGAGAACCCTGGGTGTTGTATTAAGACATGTCTTTAGTAAAACACAGCAAAAAACTGGCTAAAAACTGTTTCCTTCAACTGAGGAAAATCTCTAAACTAAGGAAAATTATGTCACAACACGATCTAGCGCTTATAATCCATGCATTTGTGTCTTCTCGTTTAGACAATTGCATTATGTTGATGTCTAAACAAAAAGTATCTGTCTCGCTTGCAGTTGATAAAAAACTCTGCGGCCAGAATTCTGAGCTGCTCTAGTAGAAGAACTTACATTTCCCTGATCCTTAAAACTCTTCACTGGCTTCCAGTTTTTTCAGGATCAACTTTAAAATGCTGGTTCTTACTTCCAGATCTATTCATGGTCAGACCTTCCATCATTGATCTGATCCAGACTTATACCCCAGCTCGGGCTCTGAGGTCTGTGGATCAGAATCTACTGATGGTTCCTGAACACGGTTCAGGACCAGAGGAGAGAAATCCTTCGAGACTGTTGCTCCTAAGCTTTGGAACGATCTCCGTGTTTGATGATCTACTGACTCCTTCAAGAAACATCTTAAGACATTTTTATTTGTGCTCTTTCTTAATTATCTTGGGGCGGCTGAAGGCGACTTCTATGTATTTGTAAATGGGTATTGTTCTTTTACATAAGCACTTTGTGACCTTAGTCTGTGAGAGGCGCTTAAAAAATCTGAATAACTTACTTACTCCCAGTTACGACCTTTGTCCATTTCTCTTAATGACTGATCCTAAATACCTGAACTTATCATAGCTCCAGTCTCTGAAACTACACCTGCCTGTGTCTTTTCTCGTTAATACACAGTAATTCCATCTTCCTCACTTAATCTCATTCATTTTACTGTCCAACAATTACTGAGGAAACTCCATGGGCAATTGTGTTTACTGATGAAATACTGATTTATACTAGGTCTACAGCCTGGTCTCTAAGAGCTTTTATTCAAACATGGGCATCCTGGCCTGTCTTGAAGAAGCCCAGCTCTTCAGGGAGCACCTTATGTTCTCACACTAATTTATACTTCACTTTTTCCCTATTAAACTTCTTACTTTTCGGCTGTTGATTTTAAATTATCTTCTCTTAAGCTGTTTTGGAAAATACGACTTAATTCATGAATGTGAACTTCCAGATCCTCTTCCATCTCCTTATTGTTTTCAGTATAAACCACAATATCATCAGCAAACACCATCATCCATGAAGTATAATAATAATCTCTATTTATATAGCGCCTTTCTAGACCAGGGTCACAAAGCGATTCACACACACTGATGGGAGTAGGCTGCACACAAGCCATCAAGAGCAATCAGGGTAAAGTGTCTTGCTCAGGGACACAATGACACAAGCTTGTCTGGAGCTGGGATTGAACCTGCAACCTTTTGGACTGCAGGCAACCACTCTACCATCTGAGCTATGAAATGTCTTTCCTAAAGTTGTCTGCTAGTATGTCCCTCGCTATAGCAAACTAGACTTGATCTATGATGTGACACTACTCCCACCTTAACTCCCTCTGTCACTCCAAAAGCACATCACTGTCCTCACATGTACAACATTAAGATTCTCTGATGCTGTGGACTTTCTCATACAGTACCACAGTACAGGACGACTTTTACCATATTTCATGACCATCAGCCTCAATGTTACCAACAGTTATCTAACTTCCCTTTGAATGGTTAAATGATTTTTTGGCGCTGGATTTGAAACAACAATCATGCATCTCCTTATCAGGGGTGATGGGCGATGGCAGGCCAGCCAAGTGCTCTGCTTGACAGCTTTCACTTTCTTTCCAAGTACTGGTGTTGTTGACGGGGCATGACCCTGTCGGCTCAGCTGCCCTTCCAACAACGGCTGTGCGAAATGTGTTGTGTTCGCACAAAACCAGTCCTGACTATTTCCTCCACCTGGAAACTCTTGTTCGCACTGCAAAGAATTATTATTAGTAAATGTTGGGTTGAATGAAATGGAATGCTTCCTTTTACAGGTTTTACTCCCTGAAGTTAGAACCCTGGGACATGACTTGTTTAAATAATACATTATTTTGTAAATACACAAGTTGTCCAACCAGAACAAATGCCTTTATTGAATAAAGAAAAGAGCCCAGAGAGCGCAAGTCTGCTACTGCAGCCACAACAAAACAAGATCTCCAAAATAACCATGTAAAAAGTTACAAAGCAAAGTGTATGGAATCGAACCTGCGCCTTTAAGATCTAGAGTGATGTTCTCTACAAAATATTTTTAATAAATATTTGCGGCCACAATTTAGTATTTTGTGGGTGTGTATGTACTTAATACTAGTCTTTTTGCAACCAGCCAAGTGGACAGGCGATAAACTGATGCTTTTTGTACTTTCACAATGGCTTCACTTTCTTAAAACCAGATGTTGCCACAAATTAAAATAACATTTCTTAATATATTTCAACTAAATGTGCTTGTTGTTTCAAATCGAAGGACTTGGTGAGTGTTTGTAGAAGATCTAAGAAATCAATTGATGCAATTAACACTGAAAAACAAAGCAACAAAAGTAAGTCGACGAAGACAGAAATATAAGGTAAGGTAAGGTAAGGTAAAACTTTATTGATCCCTCAGGAGGTCTCCTTCGGGAAATTGTTTTTTACCATTAGCCAGCAATTTTTCATAAACAATAACAAAAATAATAATAATAATAATAATAATAATAATAATACATAAAAAATAAAATAAGAAGAAGAACATAAAGAGGAAGAACAAGATGATACAATCTAAGTCCAAAGATAAAGACAAAGAACATAGGTCAAAGAAAAACAACAAAGACAAAGGATACAAAGACTAAAATAGAACAGAACATCCAGATACTTTCACTCCACTCCTGCCCCAGAAACTCAGAATTGTACAATTTAATAGCCCGAGGGATGAATGAGTCCCTGAGTCTATTAGTTTTGCACCTGGGTAGGAGCATTTGTGCACTCATTCTGCTTCTCTGCTCACTGATGACAGTGTTCAGAGGATGACTGTCATCATCCATGATGGACAGTAGTTTGTTCAATAATCTCCTCTCAGCAACTGTCACCAGTGAGTCCAGCTTCATTCCAACCACAGAGCCAGCCTTCCAACCTGTTGACACTCCTCTTGGACACATTTCCACCCCAACGCACCACAGCATAGAACATGACATATCTGAGATATATTGAAGATTTGAACCTCAAAGTGCTGATGGTGAAGGACAAGGGTCAAGATTAAGAGAGTTGATTTATTTCTGGCTCGGGATTGTTCAGATTTTTTGGGTTATTTGAAGTGAGAAGTTAAGTTTTCTCTTCTGTTAACAACTTTAAATCTGAAGTTTTCTAAGAAAGATACAGTATATCCCTGAAGTTTATCCTGGCAGAGTTAGTTAGAGCAACAAAACACACTTTTTCTCATAATACTGATCCATTGCAGAAAAAAAGGCATGTTTGTACATATTTTTCACTCCCACGGTCTCTGATTTTGAGCCAAAAATAATCGTCTTATTAGACCCGTGAACTCCTTCTCTTCACCCGGTGCGTCTCCTCGGCCTACATCCCTGCCCTCCGGCTATCTATTCATTTTTGCAGCTCAGTGCAGTTTGGCAAGTCAGCTGTCACTGTCTGTCCCTCCAGCTGTGGACGCAGCTGTTTGGGCCAGATGGGCATCGACTGCAGCTCAGTCGCCATCATTACGACCCGAGAGAGAGAGACCCTCACCTAAGGCCAGTGATTGCTGGCACCGCAAGTGATCGCATTCGCTGCCCAACATTATAAGAAGTTGGAGAAGCAGTCTATCGACACCATTGGATTGGAGAGCGAGGAAAAAGGCTGTTTTTTTTCCTAATGTTTCTCTGATTTACATTTTTGGAAATAAAACTACTGGCATCTCAGCGAGGGGATTTAGGAGAGAGGGTAAAGGGGGGCAGGGGACCCATGCCAATTCAAATACATCCAATTTCTATACATTTTTATTCATGAAAGAAATATGTAGGAAACATTACAGGATGTTTAGCTCTCTCTCTTAGGTGGGCATAGGGATAAAAAGACCCCCTGAAATTCAAATACTATATATGTTTATAGATGAAGGAAAATAATGCTTTAAAATGAGGATGAAGACTATTGACCCATGAAGACTGTTTATTGTAAGGGCATGGATTAGGGGTTGGAAGACCCCAATAATAAATGAAAAAGGTCAAATGTTGATGAAATTAAAACCATATACATAACACAATACGGAACATTTCAAAGAGTTCAGCTCCTTGCGTTATTTATAAAGGGTCTAAAAAGGGGCAGAAGCCCCCCGTGAAAATGTAAATACGTCCAATTTTGATGAAAGGGAAGAAGAATTCCCCCCATTAAAATTAAAGTAGGTCAAATTTTGAAATAGAAAGGTCTTAAAAATGAGATTGTAGACTATTTTTCCAAAGAGGGCAGGCAACTGGGCAGGTCAAGGAAAAGGAGGCACAAGAGGAGCATAAGACCCCCATTAAAATGGTCCATTTTTTATTAAATTTAAAATATATATATGAAATTTTACCCAATTAATATTTTTTAGAATTTAAACTATACGTTTATTGTAAGGGGGAACTAGGGAAGAACAAGATCCCCATGAAAATAAAACTACGTTCCATTTTGATAAAGAAAATATGTTTTGAAATGAAGACTAGTGATCGCTCAGTTAAGGTTTTTTGGGCGGAAGAACTGAATAGTTCAAGGAAAAAGGGACGCAAGGGCAGCAATGAAAATTCAAATGCGTCTTATTTTTATCAAATGTAAAATATATATGTTTTAAAAAAACACAATCAATATTTAAAGAATTTAATCTCTTCATGTAAAATGTTTAAGGTGGGATACCACCCTGAAAATAGAAAAATAGTGAATTTCCATGAGATTTATGTAATACATATTTTACTCAGGTATTTGATTATGACATAACACAAAACAAGAGAGCTTTACTCTGAAGGATCTAGGAAAGCCTTCAACTAGATTAATGTATTGAATGTCTACGGCTCAACTTGGGAATTTTGTCAGTTAGTTTTCATTGCGGCGGCCGCAGACATTGACTTACGGTTTTACTGGCGCAAAAAGTGATTTATTTCTACGCAGCAATCTAAAACATAATAATCAGGGATGAACGCTTGAAGGTTTTTTTGGGAAGGGAGAGTGGCAACGGTGAAGCCATGTAAGAATAACTCAGGTTCACTGTAATCTCCGGCACACAGGAACACATTTTGACAAGGATTTAAAAAAACAACAATAGCACCAGCGAGGAAAGGAGGTCAATTTTAAGTTAGAAATAAAAGAGGGAGGACGAAGATAGAATGTACT